>NW_027314752.1:16395075-16697045 GCF_023375885.2 Dermacentor andersoni
GTTAAATGCAATGTATCATGTAGTATGTGAAACGTATTCCACAGCGACGCCTCATAGCTGCGTGATTCAAAATTGTGAACATTTTCTCTTCAAAGGAAGCGCCATTGCGTTTATCTCAAGACAAC
This sequence comes from Dermacentor andersoni, assembly GCF_023375885.2. Classification (NCBI taxonomy): domain Eukaryota; kingdom Metazoa; phylum Arthropoda; class Arachnida; order Ixodida; family Ixodidae; genus Dermacentor; species Dermacentor andersoni. The sequence goes on from NW_027314752.1 coordinate 16,395,201, forward strand.
CATTCAGGTGTCATGTCACACGTCTTAATCAATAACCTTCTTTTGTTCATCAAGGCGGAAATTTTCCTCTAATGTCCCGAAAGAAAATCCGGGCAAGCAAATTCGTTAAATGCAATATATCATGTAGTATGTGAAACGTATTCCACAGCGATGCCTCATAGCTGCGTGATTTAAAATTTTGAACATTTTCTCTTCAAAGGATGCGACACTGCGTTTCTCTCAAGACAACCTTTCAGGTGTCATGCCGCACATCTTAATCAATAACCTTCCTTTGTTCATCAAGGCGGACGTTTTCCTCTAATATCGCGATAAAAAATCCGGGACAGCAAATTGGTTAAATGCAATATATCATGTAGTATGTGAAACGTATTCCACAGCGACGCCTCATAGCTGCGTGATTTAAATTTTGAACATTTTCTCTTCAAAGGAAGCGCCATTTCGTTTATCTCAAGCCAACCATTCAGGTGTCATGTCGCACGCCTTAATCAATAACCTTCCTTTGTTCATCAAGGCGGAAGTTTTCCTCTAATGTTGGAAAGAAAATCCGGGCCAGCCAATTCGTTAAATGCAATATTTCATGTAGTATGTGAAACGAATTCCACAGCGACGCCTCATAGCTGCGTGATTTAAAATTCAGAACATTTTCTCTTCAAAGGAAGCGAAACTGCGTTTCTCTCAAGATAACCTTTCATTTGTCATATCGCACGTCTTAATGAACAACCTTCCTTTGTTCATCAAGGCGGAAGTTTTCCTCTAATGTCCCGAACGAAAATCAGGGCAAGCAAAATTCGTTAAATGCAATATATCATGTAGTATGTGAAACGTATTCCACAGCGACGCCTCATAGCTGCGTGATTTAAATTCTGAACATTTCCTCTTCAAAGGAAGCGCCATTGCGTTTATCTCAAGACAACCATTCAGGTGTCATGTCGCACGTCTTAATCAATAACCTTCCTTTGTTCATCAAGGCGGACGTTTTTCTCAAATATCGTTAATGAAAATCCGGGCCAGCAAATTCGTTAAATGCAAGATATCATGTAGTATGTGAAACGTATTCCACAGCGACGCATCATAGCTGCGTGATTCAAAATTCTGAACATCTTCTCTTCAAAGGATGCGACACTGCGTTTCTCTCAAGACAACCTATCAGGTGTCATGTCGCAAGTCCTAATCAATAACCTTCCTTTGTTCATCAAGGCGGAAGTTTTCCTCTAATGTCCCGAAAGAAAATCCGGGCAAGCAAATTCGTTAAATGCAATATATCATGTTGTATGTAAAACGGATTCCACAGCGACGCCTCATAGCAGCGTGATTTAAAATTCAGAACATTTTCTCTTCAAAGGATGCGACACTGCGTTTCTCTCAAGACAACGTTTCAGGTGTCATGTCGCACGTCCTAATCAATAACCTTCCTTTGTTCATCTAGGCGGAAGTTTTCCTCTAATGTCCCGAAAGAAAATCCGGGCAAGCAAATTCGTTAAATGCAATATATCATGTAGTATGTGAAACGTATTCCGCAGCGACGCCTCATAGCTGCGTGATTTAGAATTCAGAACATTTTCTCCTCAAAGGAAGCGCCACTACGTTTCTCTCAAGACAACCTTTCAGGTGTCATGCCGCACGTCCTAATCAATAACCTTTCTTTGATCATCAAGGCGGAAGTTTTCCTCTAATGTTGGAAAGAAAATCCGGGCCAGCCAATTCGTTAAATGCAATATTTCATGTAGTATGTGAAACGTATTTCACAGCGACGCCTCATAGCTGCGAGATTTATAATTCAGAACATTTTCTCTTCAAAGGAAGCGAAACTGCGTTTCTCTCAAGACAACCTTTCAGGTGTCATGTCGCACATAGTATTCAATAACATTCCTTTGTTCATCAAGGCGGAAGATTTCCTTTAATATCGCGAAAGAAAATCCGGGCCAGCCAATTGGTTAAATGCAATATATCATGTAGCATGTGAAACGTATTCCACAGCGACGCGTCATAGCTGCGTGATTCTAAATTCTTAACATTTTCTCTTCAAAGGACGCGACACTGCGTTTCTCTCAAGATAACCTTTCAGGTGTCATGTCGCACGTCTTAATCAATAACCTTCCTTTCTTCTTCAAGGCGGACGGTTTCCTCTAATATCGCGAAAAAAAATCTGGGCCAGCAAATTGGTTAAATGCAATATATCATGTAGTATGTGAAACGTATTCCACAGCGACGCCTCATAGCTGCGTGATTTAAATTCTGAACATTTCCTGTTCAAAGGAAGCGCCATTGCGTTTATCTCAAGACAACCATTCAGGTGTCATGTCGCACGTCTTAATCAATAACTTTCCTTTGTTCATCAAGGCGGAAGTTTTCCTCTGATGTTGGAAAGAAAATCCGGGCCAGCCAATTCGTTAAATGCAATATTTCATGTAGTATGTGAAACGAATTCCACAGCGACGCCTCATAGCTGCGTGATTTAAAATTCAGAACATTTTCTCTTCAAAGGAAGCGAAACTGCGTTTCTCTCAAGATAACCTTTCAGGTGTCATGTCGCACGTCTTAATCAATAACTTTCCTTTGTTCATCAAGGCGGACGTATTCCTCTAATATCGCGAAAAAAAATCCGGGCCAGCAAATTCGTTAAATGCAATATATCATGTAGTATGTGAAACGTATTCCACAGCGACGCCTCATAGCTGCGTGATTTAAAATTTTGAACATTTTCTCTTCAAAGGATGCGACACTGCGTTTCTCTCAAGACAACCTTTCAGGTGTCATGCCGCACATCTTAATCAATAACGTTCCTTTGTTCATCAAGGCGGACGTATTCCTCTAATATCGCGAAAAAAAATCCGGGCCAGCAAATTCGTTAAATGCAATATATCATGTAGTATGTGAAACGTATTCCACAGCGACGCCTCATAGTTCTGTGATTTAAAATTGAGAGCATTTTCTCTTCAAAGGAAGCGCCACTGCGTTTCTCTCAAGACAACCTTTCAGGTGTCATGTCGCACGTCTTAATCAGTAACCTTCCTTTGTTCATCAAAGCGGAAATTTTCCTCTAATATCACTAAAGAAAATCCGGGTCAGCAAACTGATTAGATGCTATATATTATGTAGCATGTGTAACGTAGTCCACAGCGACACCTCATAGCTGCGTGATTTAAAATTCAGAACATTTTAATGCCACTGCGATTCTCTCAAGACAACGTTTCAGGTGTCATGTCGCACGTCTGAATAAATAACCTTGCTTTGTTCATCAATGTGGAAGTTTTCCTCTAATATGTTTAAAGAAAATCCGGGCCAGCAAATTGGTTAGATGCAATGTATTAGGTAGCATGTGTAACGTATTCCACAGCGACGCCTCATAGTTCTGTGATTTAAATTCTGAACATTTCCTCTTCAAAGGAAGCGCCATTGCGTTTATCTCAAGACAACCATTCAGGTGTCATGTCGCACGTCTTAATCAATAACCTTCGTTTGTTCTTCAAGGCGGACGTTTTCCTGTAATATCCTTAATGAAAATCCGGGCCAGCAAATTCGTTAAATACAATGTATCATGTAGTATGTGAAACGTATTCCACAGCGACGCCTCATAGCTGCGTGATTCAAAATTGTGGACATTTTCTCTTCAAAGGAAGCGCCATTGCGTTTTTCTCAAGACAACCATTCAGGTGTCATGTCACACGTCTTAATGAATAACCTTCTTTTGTTCATCAAGGCGGAAATTTTCCTCTAATGTCCCGAAAGAAAATCCGGGCAAGCAAATTCGTTAAATGCAATATATCATGTAGTATGTGAAACATATTCCACAGCGACGCCTCATAGCTGCGTGATTTAAATTTTGAACATTTCCTCTTCAAAGGAAGCGCCATTTCGTTTATCTCAAGCCAACCATTCAGGTGTCATGTCGCACGCCTTAATCAATAACCTTCCTTTGTTCATCAAGGCGGAAGTCTTCATCTAATGTTGGAAAGAAAATCCGGGCCAGCCAATTCGTTAAATGCAATATTTCATGTAGTATGTGAAACGAATTTCACAGCGACGCCTCATAGCTGCGTGATTTAAGCTTCAGAATATTTTCTCTTCAAAGGAAGCGAAACTGCGTTTCTCTCAAGATAACCTTTGAGGTGTCATGTCGCAAGTCTTAATCAATAACCTTCCTTTGTTCATCAAGGCGGACGTTTTCCTCTAATATCGCGAAACAAAATCCGGGCCAGCAAATTGGTTAAATGCAATATATCATGTAGTATGTGAAACGTATTCCACAGCGACGCCTCATAGCTGCGTGATTTAAATTCTGAACTTTTCTTCTTCAAAGGAGGCGCCATTGCGTTTATCTCAAGACAACCTTTCAGGTGTCATGTCGCACGTGTTGATCAATAACCTTCCTTTGTTCCTCAAGGCGGACGTTTTTCTCAAATATCGTTAATGAAAATCCGGGCCAGCAAATTGGTTAAATGCAATATATCATGTAGTATGTGAAACGTATTCCACAGCGACGCCTCATAGCTGCGAGATTCAAAATTCTGAACATTTTCTCTTCAAAGGGAGCGAAACTGCGTTTCTCTCAAGACAACCTTTCAGGTGTCCTGTCACACGTCTTAATCAATAACTTTCCTTTGTTCATCAAGGCGGAAGTTTTCCTCTAATGTCCCGAAAGAAAATCCGGGCAAGCAAATTCGTTAAATGCAATATATCATGTAGTATGTGAAACGGATTCCACAGCGACGCCTCATAGCGGCGTGATTTAAAATTCAGAACATTTTCTCTTCAAAGGATGCGACACTGCGTTTCTCTCAAGACAACGTTTCAGGTGTCATGTCGCACGTCCTAATCAATAACCTTCCTTTGTTCATCAAGGCGGAAGTTTTCCTCTAATTTCCCGAAAGAAAATCCGGGCAAGCAAATTCGTTTAATGCAATATATCATGTAGTATGTGAAACATATTCCGCAGCGACGCCTCATAGCTGCATGATTTAGAATTCAGAACATTTTCTCCTCAAAGGAAGCGCCACTACGTTTCTCTCAAGACAACCTTTCAGGTGTCATGCCGCACGTCTTAATCAATAACCTTCCTTTGATCATCAAGGCGGAAGTTTTCCTCTAATGTTGGAAAGAAAATCCGTGCCAGCCAATTCGTTAAATGCAATATTTCATGTAGTATGTGAAACGTATTCCACAGCGACGCCTCATAGCTGCGAGATTTATAATTCAGAACATTTTCTCTTCAAAGGAAGCGAAACTGCGTTTCTCTCAAGACAACCTTTCAGGTGTCATGTCGCACATAGTAATCAATAACATTCCTTTGTTCATCAAGGCAGAAGATTTCCTTTAATATCATTAAAGAAAGTCCGGGCAAGCAAATTCGTTAAATGCAATATATCATGTAGTATGTGAAACGTATTCCACAGCGACGCCTCATAGCTGCGAGATTCAAAATTCTGAACATTTTCTCTTCAAAGGGAGCGAAACTGCGTTTCTCTCAAGAAAACCTTTCAGGTGTCATGTCGCACGTCTTAATCAATCACCTTCCTTTGTTCATCAAGGCGGAAGTTATCCTATAATATCGTTAAAGAAAATCCGGGCTAGCAAATTCGTTAAATGCAATAGATCATGTAGTATGTGAAACGTATTCCACAGCGACGCGTCATTGCTGCGTGATTTGAAATTCGGAACATTTTCTCGTCAAAGGAAGCGAAACAGCGTTTCTCTCAAGACAACCTTTCAGGTGTCATGTCGCATGTCTTAATCAATAACCTTCCTTTGTTCATCAAGGCGGAAGAATTCCTTTAACATCGCGAAAGAAAATCCGGACCAGCCAATTCGTGAAATGCAATATTTCATGTATTATTGAAACGTATTCCACAGCGACGCCTCATAGCTGCGTGATTTAAAATTCTGAACATTTTCTCTTCAACGGAAGCGCCATAGCGTTTCTCTCAAGACAACATTTCAGGTGTCATGTCGCACGTCTTAATCAATAACCTTCCTTTGTTCTTCAAGGCGGAAGTTTTCCTCTAATATGTTTAAAGTAAACCCGGGAGAGCAAATTGGTTAGATGCAATATATTAGGTAGCATGTGTAACGTATTCCATAGCGACGCCTCATAGTTCTGTTATTTAATAATCTGAACATTTTCTCTTCAAAGGAAGCGCCACTGCGTTTCTCTCAAGACAACATTAGAGGTGTCATGTCGCACGTTCTAATCAATAACCTTGCTTTGTTCATCAAGGCTCAAATTTTCCTCTAATATCACTAAAGAAAATCCGGGCCAGCAAATTGGTTAAATGCAATATATCATGCAGTATGTGAAACGTATTCCACAGCGATGCCTCATAGCTGCGTGATTTAAATTCTGAAAATTTCCTCTTCAAAGGAAGCGCCATTGCGTTTATATCAAGACAATCATTCAGGTGTCATGTCGCACGTCTTAATCAATAACCTTCCTTTGTTCATCAAGGCGGAAGTTTTCCTCTAATGTTGGAAAGAAAATCCGGGCCAGCCAATTTGTTAAATGCAATATATCATGTAGTATGTGAAACTTATTCCGCAGCGACGCCTCATAGCTGCGCGATTTAAAATTCAGAACATTTTCTCCTCAAAGGAAGCGCCACTACGTTTCTCTCAAGACAACCTTTCAGGTGTCATGTCACATGTCTTAATCAATAACCTTGCTTTGTCCATCAAGGCGGAAGTTTTCCTCTAATATCATAAAGAAAATCCGGACCAGCCAATTCGTGAACTGCAATATTTCATGTATTATTGAAACGTATTCCACAGCGACGGCTCATAGCTGCGTGATTTATTATTCAGAACATTTTCTCCTCAAAGGAAGCGACACTGCGTTTCTCTCAAGACAACGTTTCAGGTGTCATGTCGCACGTCTTAATCAATAACCTTCCTTTGTTCATCAAGGCGGAAGTTTTCCTCTAATGTCCCGAAAGAAAATCCGGGCAAGCAAATTCGTTAAATGCAATATATGATGTAGTATGTGAAACGTATTCCGCAGCGACGCCTCATAGCTGCGTGATTTAATATTCAGAACATTTTCTCCTCAAAGGAAGCGTCCCTGCTTTTTTCTCAAGACAACCTGTCAGGTGTCATGTCACACGTGTTAATCAATAACCTTCCTATTTTAATCAAGGCGGAAGTTTTCCTCTAATATCGTTAAAGAAAATCCGAGTCAGCAAACTGGTTAGATGCGATATATTATGTAGCATGTGTAACGTAGTCCACAGCGACGCCTGATAGCTGCGTGATTTAAAATTCAGAACATTTGCTCTTCAAAGGAAGCCAAAATGCGTTTCTCTCAAGACAACCTTTCAGGTGTCATGTCGCACGTCTTAATCAATAACCTTCCTTTGTTAATCAAGGCGGAAAATTTCCTTTATATCGCGAAAGAAAATCCGGGCGAGCCAATTCGTTAAATGCAATATTTCATGTAGTATGTGAAACGTATTCCAAAGCGACACCTCATAGCTGCGTGATTTAAAATTCTGAACATTTTCTCTTCAAAGGAAGCGAAACTGCGTTACTCTCAAGACAACCTTTCAGGTGTCATGTCGCACGTCTTAATCAATAACCTTCCTTTGTTCATCGAGGCGGAAAATTTCCTCTAATTTGCGAAAGAAAATGCAACAAGCAAATTCTTTTAATGCAATATATCGTGCGGTATGTGAAACGTATTCCACAGCGATTCCTCATTGCTGCGTGATTTAAAATGGTGAACATTGTCTCTTGAAAGGAAGTGCCACTGCGTTTCTCTGAAGACAACCTTTCAGGTGTCATATCGCACGTCTTAATCAATAACCTTCCTTTGTTCATCAGGGCGGGCGTTTTCCTCTAATATCGTTAAAGTAACTTGGGGCGACCAAATTGGTTAAACGCAATGCATTATGTAGTATGTGTAGCGTATTGCACAGCGACGCCTCATAGCTGCGTGATTTAAAATTCAGAACATTTTCTCTTCAAAGGAAGCGCCACTGCGATTCTCTCAAGACAACGTTTCAGGTGTCATGTCGCACGTCTGAATAAATGACCATCCTTTGTTCATCAAGGTGGAAGTTTTTCTCTAATATCTTTAAAGAAAATCAGGGCCAGCAAATTGGTTAGATGCAATATATTAGGTAGCATGTGTAACGCATTCCAAAGCGACGCCTCATAGTTCTGTGATTTAAAATTGAGAGCATTTTCTCTTCAAAAAAAGCGCCACTGCGTTTCTCTCAAGACAGCCTTTCAGGTGTCATGTCGCACGTCTTAATCAGTAACCTTCCTTTGTTCATCAAGGCGGATATTTTCCTCTAATATCACTAAAGAAAATCCGGGTCAGCAAACTGATTAGATGCTATATATTATGTAGCATGTGTAACGTAGTCCACAGCGACACCTCACAGCTGCGTGATTTAAAATTCAGAACATTTTAATGCCACTGCGATTCTCTCAAGACAACGTTTCAGGTGTCATGTCGCCCGTCTGAATAAATAACCTTCCTTTGTTCATCAAGGTGGAAGTTTTCCTCTAATATCTTTAAAGAAAATTTGGGCGAGAATATTGGTTAGATGCAATATATTAGGTAGCATGTGTAACGTATTCCACAGCGACGCCTCATAGTTCTGTAATTTAAAATTCAGAACATTTTCGCTTCAAAGGAAGCGTCCCTGCTTTTTTCTCAAGACAACATTTGAGGTGTCATGTCACACGTGTTAATCAATAACCTCCCTTTTTTAATCAAGGCTGAAGTTTTCCTCTAATATCGTTAAAGAAAATCCGAGTCAGCAAACTGGTTAGATGCAATATATTATGTAGCATGTGTAACGTAGTCCACAGCGACGCCTCATAGCTGCGTGATTTAAAATTCAGAACATTTTCTCTTCAAAGGAAGCGAAACTGCGTTTCTCTCAAGACAACCTTTCAGGTGTCATGTCGCACGTGTTAATCAATAACCTTCCTTTGTTAATCAAGGCGGAAAATTTCCTTTATATCGCGAAAGAAAATCCGGGCGAGCCAATTCGTTAAATGCAATATTTCATGTAGTATGTGAAACGTATTCCACAGCGACGCCTCATAGCTGCGTGATTTAAAATTCTGAACATTTTCTCTTCAAAGGAAGCGAAACTGCGTTACTCTCAAGACAACCTTTCGGGTGTCATGTCGCACGTCTTAATCAATAACCTTCCTTTGTTCATCGAGGCGGAAGTTTTCCTCTAATTTGCGAAAGAAAATCCAAAAAGCAAATTCGTTAAATGCAATATATCATGCTGTATGTGAAACGTATTCCACAGCGACGCCTCATTGCTGCGTGATTTAAAATGGTGAACATTGTCTCTTGAAAGGAAGTGCCACTGCGTTTCTCTCAAGACAACCTTTCAGGTGTCATATCCCACGTCTTAATCAATAACCTTCCTTTGTTCATCAGGGCGGGCGTTTTCCTCTAATATCGTTAAAGTAACTTGGGGCCACCAAATTGGTTAGATGCAATATATTAGGTAGTATGTGTAACGTATTCCACAGCGACGCCTCATAGTTCTGTAATTTAAAATTCAGAACATTTTCTCTTCAAAGGAAGCGCCACTGCGTTTCTCTCAAGACAACCTTAGAAGTGTCATGTCGCACGCTCTAATCAATAACCTTCCTTTGTTCATCAAAGCGGAAGTTTTCCTCTAATATCACTAAAGAAAATCCGGGCCAGCAAATTGGTTTAATGCAATATATCATGTAGTATGTGAAACGTATTCCACAGCGACGCCTCATAGCTGCGTGATTTAAATTCTGAACATTTCCTCTTCAAAGGAAGCGCCATTGCGTTTATCTCAAGACAACCATTCAGGTGTCATGTCGCACGTCTTAATCAATAACCTTCCTTTGTTCTTCAAGGCGGACGTTTTTCTCTAATATCGTGAATGAAAATCCGGGCCAGCAAATTCGTTAAATGCAATATATCATGTAGTATGTGAAACGTATTCCACAGCGACGTCTCATAGCTGCGTGATTCAAAATTGGGAACATTTTCTCTTCAAAGGATGCGACACTGCCTTTCTCTCAAGATAACCTTTCAGGTGTCATGTCGCACGTCTTAATCAATAACATTCCTTTCTTCTTCAAGGCGGACGTTTTCCTCTAATATCGCGAAAAAAAATCTGGGCCAGCAAATTGGTTAAATGCAGTATATCATGTAGTATGTGAAACGTATTCCACAGCGACGCCTCATAGCTGCGTGATTTAAATTCTGAACATTTCCTCTTCAAAGGAAGCGCCATTGCGTTTATCTCAAGACAACCATTCAGGTGTCATGTCGCACGTCTTAATCAATAACCTTCCTTTGTTCTTCAAGGCGGACGTTTTCCTCTAATATCGTGAATGAAAATCCGGGCCAGCAAATTCGTTAAATGCAATATATCATGTAGTATGTGAAACGTATTCCACAGCGACGTCTCATAGCTGCGTGATTCAAAATTGGGAACATTTTCTCTTCAATGGATGCGACACTGCGTTTCTCTCAAGATAACCTTTCAGGTGTCATGTCGCACGCCTTAATCAATAACCTTCCTTTCTTCTTCATGGCGGACGTTTTCCTCTAATATCGCGAAAAAAAATCTGGGCCAGCAAATTGGTTAAATGCAGTATATCATGTAGTATGTGAAACGTATTCCACAGCGACGCCTCATAGCTGCGTGATTTAAATTCTGAACATTTCCTGTTCAAAGGAAGCGCCATTGCGTTTATCTCAAGACAACCATTCAGGTTTCATGTCGCACGTCTTAATCAATGACCTTCCTTTGTTCTTCAAGGCGGAAGTTTTCCTCTACTGTTGGAAAGAAAATCCGGGCCAGCCAATTCGTTAAATGCAATATTTCATGTAGTATGTGAAACGAATTCCACAGCGACGCCTCATAGCTGCGTGATTTAAAATTCAGAACATTTTCTCTTCAAAGGAAGCGAAACTGCGTTTCTCTCAAGATAACCTTTCAGGTGTCATGTCGCACGTCTTAATCAATAACTTTCCTTTGTTCACCAAGGCGGAACTTTTCCTCTAATGTCCCGAAAGAAAATCCGGGCAAGCAAATTCGTTAAATGCAATATATCATGTAGTATGTGAAACGTATTCCACAGCGACGCCTCATAGCTGCGTGATGTAAAATTTTGAAAATTTTCTCTTCAAAGGATGCGACACTGCGTTTCTCTCAAGACAACCTTTCAGGTGTCATGCCGCACATCTTAATCAATAAACTTCCTTTGTTCATCAAGGCGGACGTTTTCCCTTTATATCGCGAAAAAAAATCCGGGCCAGCAAATTGGTTAGATGCAATATATTAGGTAGCATGTTAACGTATTCCACAGCGACGCCTCATAGTTCTGTGATTTAAAATTCAGAACATTTTCTCTTCAAAGGAAGCGCCACTGCGTTTCTCTCAAGACAATATTAGAGGTGTCATGTCGCACGTTCTAATCAATAACATTCCTTTGTTCATCAAGGCGGAAATTTTCCTCTAATATCACTAAAGAAAATCCGGGCCAGCAAATTGGTTAAATGCAATATATCATGTAGTATGTGAAACGTATTCCACAGCGACGCCTCATAGCTGCGTGATTTAAATTCTGAACATTTCCCCTTCAAAGGAAGCGCCATTGCGTTTATCTCAAGACAACCATTCAGGTGTCATGTCGCACGTCTTAATCAATAACCTTCCTTTGTTCATCAAGGCGGAAGTTTTCCTCTAATGTTGGAAAGAAATTCCGGGCCAGCCAATTCGTTAAATGCAATATTTCATGCAGTATGTGAAATGAATTCCACAGCGACGCCTCATAGCTGCGTGATTTAAAATTCAGAACATTTTCTCTTCAAAGGAAGCGAAACTGCGTTTCTCTCAAGATAACCTTTCAGGTGTCATATCGCACGTCTTAATCAATAACCTTCCTTTGTTCATCAAGGCGGAAGTTTTCCTCTAATGTCCCGAAAGAAAATCAGGGCAAGCAAATTCATTAAATGCAATATATCATGTAGTATGTGAAACGTATTCCACAGTGACGCCTCATAGCTGCGTGATTTAAATTCTGAACATTTCCTCTTCAAAGGAAGCGCCATTGCGTTTATCTCAAGACAACCATTCGGGTGTCATGTCGCACGTCTTAATCAATAACCTTCCTTTGTTCATCAAGGCGGAAGCTTTCCTCTAATATTGGAAAGAAAATCCGGGCCAGCCAATTCGTTAAATGCAATATTTCATGTAGTATGTGAAACGAATTCCACAGCGACGCCTCATAGCTGCGTGATTTAAACTTCAGAACATTTTCTCTTCAAAGGAAGCGAAACTGCGTCTCTCTCAAGATAACCTTTCAGGTGTCATGTCGCACGTCTTAATCAATAACCTTCCTTTGTTCATCAAGGCGGAAGTTTTCCTCTAATGTCCCGAAAGAAAATCCGGGCAAGCAAATTCGTTAAGTGCAATATATCATGTAGTATGTGAAACGTATTCCGCAGCGACGCCTCATAGCTGCGTGATTTAGAATTCAGAACATTTTCTCCTCAAAGGAAGCGCCACTACGTTTCTCTCAAGACAACCTTTCAGGTGTCATGCCGCACGTCTTAATCAATAACCTTCCTTTGATCATCAAGGCGGAAGTTTTCCTCTAATGTTGGAAAGAAAATCCGTGCCAGCCAATTCGTTAAATGCAATATTTCATGTAGTATGTGAAACGTATTCCACAGCGACGCCTCATAGCTGCGAGATTTATAATTCAGAACATTTTCTCTTCAAAGGAAGCGAAACTGCGTTTCTCTCAAGACAACCTTTCAGGTGTCATGTCGCACGTCTTAATCAATAACCTTCCTTTCTTCTTCAAGGCGGACGTTTTCCTCTAATATCGCGAAAAAAAATCTGGGCCAGCAAATTGGTTAAATGCAATATATCATGTAGTATGTGAAACGTATTCCACAGCGACGCCTCATAGCTGCGTGATTTAAATTCTGAACATTTCCTGTTCAAAGGAAGCGCCATTGCGTTTATCTCAAGACAACCATTCAGGTGTCATGTCGCACGTCTTAATCAATAACTTTCCTTTGTTCATCAAGGCGGAAGTTTTCCTCTAATGTTGGAAAGAAAATCCGGGCCAGCCAATTCGTTAAATGCAATATTTCATGTAGTATGTGAAACGAATTCCACAGCGACGCCTCAAAGCTGCGTGATTTAAAATTCAGAACATTTTCTCTTAAAAGGAAACGAAACTGCGTTTCTCTCAAGATAACCTTTCAGGTGACATGTCGCACGTCTTAATCAATAACTTTCCTTTGTTCATCAAGGCGGAATTTTTCCTCAAATGTCCCGAAAGAAAATCCGGGCAAGCAAATTCGTTAAATGCCATATATCATGTAGTATGTGAAACGTATTCCACAGCGACGCCTCATAGCTGCGTGATTTAAAATTTTGAACATTTTCTCTTCAAAGGATGCGACACTGCGTTTCTCTCAAGACAACCTTTCAGGTGTCATGCCGCACATCTTAATCAATAACCTTCCTTTGTTCATCAAGGCGGACGTTTTCCTCTAATATCGCGAAAAAAAATCCGGTCCAGCAAATTGGTTAGATGCAATATATTAGGTAGCATGTGTAACGTATTCCACAGCGACGCCTCATAGTTCTGTGATTTAAAATTGAGAGCATTTTCTCTTCAAAGGAAGCGCCACTGCGTTTCTCTCAAGACAACCTTTCATGTGTCATGTCGCACGCCTTAATCAATAACCTTCCTTTGTTCATCAAGGCGGAAGTTTTCCTCTAATGTTGGAAAGAAAATCCGGGCCAGCCAATTCGTTAAATGCAATATTTCATGTAGTATGTGAAACGAATTCCACAGCGACGCCTCATAGCTGCGTGATTTAAAATTCAGAACATTTTCTCTTCAAAGGAAGCGAAACTGCGTTTCTCTCAAGATAACCTTTCATTTGTCATATCGCACGTCTTAATCAACAACCTTCCTTTGTTCATCAAGGCGGAAGTTTTCCTCTAATGTCCCGAACGAAAATCAGGGCAAGCAAAATTCGTTAAATGCAATATATCATGTAGTATGTGAAACGTATTCCACAGCGACGCCTCATAGCTGCGTGATTTAAATTCTGAACATTTCCTCTTCAAAGGAAGCGCCATTGCGTTTATCTCAAGACAACCATTCAGGTGTCATGTCGCACGTCTTAATCAATAACCTTCCTTTGTTCATCAAGGCGGAAGCTTTCCTCTAATGTTGGAAAGAAAATCCGGGCCAGCCAATTCGTTAAATGCAATATTTCATGTAGTATGTGAAACGAATTCCACAGCGACGCCTCATAGCTGCGTGATTTAAACTTCAGAACATTTTCTCTTCAAAGGAAGCGAAACTGCGTTTCTCTCAAGATAACCTTTCAGGTGTCATGTCGCAAGTCTTAATCAATAACCTTCCTTTGTTCATCAAGGCGGACGTTTTCCTCTAATATCGCGAAACAAAATCCGGGCAAGCAAATTGGTTAAATGCAATATATCATGTAGTATGTGAAAGGTATTCCACAGCGACGCCTCATAGCTGCGTGATTTAAATTCTGAACATTTCTTCTTCAAAGGAAGCGCCATTGCGTTTATCTCAAGACAACCTTTCAGGTGTCATGTCGCACGTGTTAATCAATAACCTTCCTTTGTTCCTCAAGGCGGACGTTTTTCTCAAATATCGTTAATGAAAATCCGGGCCAGCAAATTCGTTAAATGCAAGATATCATGTAGTATGTGAAACGTATTCCACAGCGACGCATCATAGCTGCGTGATTCAAAATTCTGAACATCTTCTCTTCAAAGGATGCGACACTGCGTTTCTCTCAAGACAACCTTTCAGGTGTCATGTCGCAAGTCCTAATCAATAACCTTCCTTTGTTCATCAAGGCGGAAGTTTTCCTCTAATGTCCCGAAAGAAAATCCGGGCAAGCAAATTCGTTAAATGCAATATATCATGTAGTATGTGAAACGTATTCCGCAGCGACGCCTCATAGCTGCGTGATTTAGAATTGAGAGCATTTTCTCTTCAAAGGAAGCGCCACTGCGTTTCTCTCAAGACAACCTTTCATGTGTCATGTCGCACGTCTTAATCAGTAACCTTCCTTTGTTCATAAAGGCGGAAATTTTCCTCTAATATCACTAAAGAAAATCCGGGTCAGCAAACTGATTAGATGCTATATATTATGTAGCATGTGTAACGTAGTCCACAGCGACACCTCGTAGCGGCGTGATTTAAAATTCAGAACATTTTAATGCCACTGCGATTCTCTCAAGACAACGTTTCAGGTGTCATGTCGCACGTCTGAATAAAAAACCTTGCTTTGTTCATCAATGTGGAAGTTTTCCTCTAATATTTTTAAAGAAAATCCGGGCCAGCAAATTGGTTAGATGCAATATATTAGGTAGCATGTGTAACGTATTCCACAGCGACGCCTCATAGTTCTGTGATTTAAAATTCAGAACATTTTCTCTTCAAAGGAAGCGCCACTGCGTTTCTCTCAAGACCACCTTAGAGGTGTCATGTCGCACGTTCTAATCAATAACCTTCCTTTGTTCATCAAGGCGGAAATTTTCCTCTAATATCACTAAAGAGAATCCGGGCCAGCAAATTGGTTAAATGCAATATATCATGTAGTATGTGAAACGTATTCCACAGCGACGCCTCAAAGCTGCGTGATTTAAATTCTGAACATTTCCTCTTCAAAGGAAGCGCCATTGCGTTTATCTCAAGACAACCATTCAGGTGTCATGTCGCACGTCTTAATCAATAACCTTCCTTTGTTCTTCAAGGCGGACGTTTTTCTCTAATATCGTTAATGAAAATCCGGGCCAGCAAATTCGTTAAATGCAATGTATCATGTAGTATGTGAAACGTATTCCACAGCGACGCCTCATAGCTGCGTGATTCAAAATTGTGAACATTTTCTCTTCAAAGGAAGCGCCATTTCGTTTATCTCAAGACAACCATTCAGGTGTCATGTCACACGTCTTAATCAATAACCTTCTTTTGTTCATCA
This sequence comes from Dermacentor andersoni, assembly GCF_023375885.2. Classification (NCBI taxonomy): domain Eukaryota; kingdom Metazoa; phylum Arthropoda; class Arachnida; order Ixodida; family Ixodidae; genus Dermacentor; species Dermacentor andersoni. Next base: position 16,411,210 of record NW_027314752.1, read on the forward strand.
AGGCGGAAATTTTCCTCTAATGTCCCGAAAGAAAATCCGGGCAAGCAAATTCGTTAAATGCAATATATCATGTAGTATGTGAAACGTATTCCACAGCGACGCCTCATAGCTGCGTGATTTAAAATTTTGAACATTTTCTCTTCAAAGGATGCGACACTGCGTTTCTCTCAAGACAACCTTTCAGGTGTCATGCCGCACATCTTAATCAATAACCTTCCTTTGTTCATCAAGGCGGACGTTTTCCTCTAATATCGCGATAAAAAATCCGGGACAGCAAATTGGTTAAATGCAATATATCATGTAGTATGTGAAACGTATTCCACAGCGACGCCTCATAGCTGCGTGATTTAAATTTTGAACATTTTCTCTTCAAAGGAAGCGCCATTTCGTTTATCTCAAGCCAACCATTCAGGTGTCATGTCGCACGCCTTAATGAATAACCTTCCTTTGTTCATCAAGGCGGAAGTTTTCCTCTAATGTTGGAAAGAAAATCCGGGCCAGCCAATTCGTTAAATGCAATATTTCATGTAGTATGTGAAACGAATTCCACAGCGACGCCTCATAGCTGCGTGATTTAAAATTCAGAACATTTTCTCTTCAAAGGAAGCGAAACTGCCTTTCTCTCAAGATAACCTTTCATTTGTCATATCGCACGTCTTAATCAACAACCTTCCTTTGTTCATCAAGGCGGAAGTTTTACTCTAATGTCCCGAACGAAAATCAGGGCAAGCAAAATTCGTTAAATGCAATATATCATGTAGTATGTGAAACGTATTCCACAGCGACGCCTCATAGCTGCGTGATATAAATTCTGAACATTTCCTCTTCAAAGGAAGCGCCATTGCGTTTATCTCAAGACAACCATTCAGGTGTCATGTCGCACGTCTTAATCAATAACCTTCCTTTGTTCATCAAGGCGGAAGCTTTCCTCTAATGTTGGAAAGAAAATCCGGGCCAGCCAATTCGTTAAATGCAATATTTCATGTAGTATGTGAAACGAATTCCACAGCGACGCCTCATAGCTGCGTGATTTAAACTTCAGAACATTTTCTCTTCAAAGGAAGCGAAACTGCGTTTCTCTCAAGATAACCTTTCAGGTGTCATGTCGCAAGTCTTCACCAATAACCTTCCTTTGTTCATCAAGGCGGACGTTTTCCTCTAATATCGCGAAACAAAATCCGGGCCAGCAAATTGGTTAAATGCAATATATCATGTAGTATGTGAAAGGTATTCCACAGCGACGCCTCATAGCTGCGTGATTTAAATTCTGAACATTTCTTCTTCAAAGGAAGCGCCATTGCGTTTATCTCAAGACAACCTTTCAGGTGTCATGTCGCACGTGTTAATCAATAACCTTCCTTTGTTCCTCAAGGCGGACGTTTTTCTCAAATATCGTTAATGAAAATCCGGGCCAGCAAATTCGTTAAATGCAAGATATCATGTAGTATGTGAAACGTATTCCACAGCGACGCATCATAGCTGCGTGATTCAAAATTCTGAGCATCTTCTCTTCAAAGGATGCGACACTGCGTTTCTCTCAAGACAACCTTTCAGGTGTCATGTCGCAAGTCCTAATCAATAACCTTCCTTTGTTCATCAAGGCGGAAGTTTTCCTCTAATGTCCCGAAAGAAAATCCGGGCAAGCAAATTCGTTAAATGCAATATATCAAGTAGTATGTGAAACGTATTCCGCAGCGACGCCTCATAGCTGCGTGATTTAGAATTCAGAACATTTTCTCCTCAAAGAAGCGCCACTACGTTTCTCTCAAGACAACCTTTCAGGTGTCATGCCGCACGTCCTAATCAATAACCTTCCTTTGATCATCAAGGCGGAAGTTTTCCTCTAATGTTGGAAAGAAAATCCGGGCCAGCCAATTCGTTAAATGCAATATTTCATGTAGTATGTGAAACGTATTCCACAGCGACGCCTCATAGCTGCGAGATTTATAATTCAGAACATTTTCTCTTCAAAGGAAGCGAAACTGCGTTTCTCTCAAGACAACCTTTCAGGTGTCATGTCGCACATAGTAATCAATAACATTCCTTTGTTCATCAAGGCGGAAGATTTCCTTTAATATCGCGAAAGAAAATCCGGGCCAGCCAATTGGTTAAATGCAATATATCATGTAGCATGTGAAACGTATTCCACAGCGACGCGTCATAGCTGGGTGATTCTAAATTCTTAACATTTTCTCTTCAAAGGACGCGACACTGCGTTTCTCTCAAGATAACCTTTCAGGTGTCATGTCGCACGTTTTAATTAATCAATAACCTTCCTTTCTTCTTCAAGGCGGACGGTTTCCTCTAATATCGCGAAAAAAAATCTGGGCCAGCAAATTGGTTAAATGCAATATATCATGTAGTATGTGAAACGTATTCCACAGCGACGCCTCATAGCTGCGTGATTTAAATTCTGAACATTTCCTGTTCAAAGGAAGCGCCATTGCGTTTATCTCAAGACAACCATTCAGGTGTCACGTCGCACGTCTTAATCAATAACTTTCCTTTGTTCATCAAGGCGGAAGTTTTCCTCTAATGTTGGAAAGAAAATCCGGGCCAGCCAATTCGTTAAATGCAATATTTCATGTAGTATGTGAAACGAATTCCACAGCGACGCCTCATAGCTGCGTGTTTTAAAATTCAGAACATTTTCTCTTCAAAGGAAGCGAAACTGCGTTTCTCTCAAGATAACCTTTCAGGTGTCATGTCGCACGTCTTAATCAATAACTTTCCTTTGTTCATCAAGGCGGAATTTTTCCTCTAATGTCCCGAAAGAAAATCCGGGCAAGCAAATTCGTTAAATGCAATATATCATGTAGTATGTGAAACGCATTCCACAGCGACGCCTCATAGCTGCGTGATTTAAAATTTTGAACATTTTCTCTTCAAAGGATGCGACACTGCGTTTCTCTCAACACAACCTTTCAGGTGTCATGCCGCACATCTTAATCAATAACGTTCCTTTGTTCATCAAGGCGGACGTTTTCCTCTAATATCGCGAAAAAAAATCCGGGCCAGCAAATTCGTTAAATGCAATATATCATGTAGTATGTGAAACGTATTCCACAGCGACGCCTCATAGTTCTGTGATTTAAAATTGAGAGCATTTTCTCTTCAAAGGAAGCGCCACTGCGTTTCTCTCAAGACAACCTTTCAGGTGTCATGTCGCACGTCTTAATCAGTAACCTTCCTTTGTTCATCAAAGCGGAAATTTTCCTCTAATATCACTAAAGAAAATCCGGGTCAGCAAACTGATTAGATGCTATATATTATGTACCATGTGTAACGTAGTCCACAGCGACACCTCATAGCTGCGTGATTTAAAATTCAGAACATTTTAATGCCACTGCGATTCTCTCAAGACAACGTTTCAGGTGTCATGTCGCACGTCTGAATAAATAACCTTGCTTTGTTCATCAATGTGGAAGTTTTCCTCTAATATGTTTAAAGAAAATCCGGGCCAGCAAATTGGTTAGATGCAATATATTAGGTAGCATGTGTAACGTATTCCACAGCGACGCCTCATAGTTCTGTGATCTAAATTCTGAACATTTCCTCTTCAAAGGAAGCGCCATTGCGTTTATCTCAAGACAACCATTCCGGTGTCATGTCGCACGTCTTAATCAATAACCTTCCTTTGTTCTTCAAGGCGGACGTTTTCCTCTAATATCCTTAATGAAAATCCGGGCCAGCAAATTCGTTAAATGCAATGTATCATGTAGTTTGTGAAACGTATTCCACAGCGACGCCTCATAGCTGCCTGATTCAAAATTGTGGACATTTTCTCTTCAAAGGAAGCGCCATTGCGTTTATCTCAAGACGACCATTCAGGTGTCATGTCACACGTCTTAATGAATAACCTTCTTTTGTTCATCAAGGCGGAAATTTTCCTCTAATGTCCCGAAAGGAAATCCGGGCAAGCAAATTCGTTAAATGCAATATATCATGTAGTATGTGAAACGTATTCCACAGCGACGCCTCATAGCTGCGTGATTTAAATTTTGAACATTTCCTCTTCAAAGGAAGCGCCATTTCGTTTATCTCAAGCCAACCATTCAGGTGTCATGTCGCACGCCTTAATCAATAACCTTCCTTTGTTCATCAAGGCGGAAGTCTTCCTCTAATGTTGGAAAGAAAATCCGGGCCAGCCAATTCGTTAAATGCAATATTTCATGTAGTATGTGAAACGAATTCCACAGCGACGCCTCATAGCTGCGTGATTTAAGCTTCAGAATATTTTCTCTTCAAAGGAAGCGAAACTGCGTTTCTCTCAAGATAACCTTTGAGGTGTCATGTCGCAAGTCTTAATCAATAACCTTCCTTTGTTCATCAAGGCGGACGCTTTCCTCTAATATCGCGAAACAAAATCCGGGCCAGCAAATTGGTTAAATGCAATATATCATGTAGTATGTGAAACGTATTCCACAGCGACGCCTCATAGCTGCGTGATTTAAATTCTGAACATTTCTTCTTCAAAGGAGGCGCCATTGCGTTTATCTCAAGACAACCTTTCAGGTGTCATGTCGCACGTGTTGATCAATAACCTTCCTTTGTTCCTCAAGGCGGACGTTTTTCTCAAATATCGTTAATGAAAATCCGGGCCAGCAAATTCGTTAAATGCAAGATATCATGTAGTATGTGAAACGTATTCCACAGCGACGCCTCATAGCTGCGTGATTCAAAATTCTGAGCATCTTCTCTTCAAAGGATGCGACACTGCGTTTCTCTCAAGACAACCTTTCAGGTGTCATGTCGCACGTCCTAATCAATAACCTTCCTTTGTTCATCAAGGCGGAAGTTTTCCTCTAATGTCCCGAAAGAAAATCCGGGCAAGCAAATTCGTTAACTGCAATATATCATGTAGTATGTGAAACGGATTCCATAGCGACGCCTCATAGCAGCGTGATTTAATATTCAGAACATTTTCTCTTCAAAGGATGCGACACTGCGTTTCTCTCAAGACAACGTTTCAGGTGTCATGTCGCACGTCCTAATCAATAACCTTCCTTTGTTCATCAAGGCGGAAGTTTTCCTCTAATATCATTAAAGAAAGTCCGGGCCAGCAAATTCGTTAAATGCAATATATCATGTAGTATGTGAAACGTATTCCACAGCGACGTCTCATAGCTGCGAGATTCAAAATTCTGAACATTTTCTCTTCAAAGGGAGCGAAACTGCGTTTCTCTCAAGACAACCTTCCAGGTGTCCTGTCGCACGTCTTAATCAATAACTTTCCTTTGTTCATCAAGGCGGAAGTTTTCCTCTAATGTCCCGAAAGAAAATCCGGGCAAGCAAATTCGTTAAATGCAATATATCATGTAGTATGTGAAACGGATTCCACAGCGACGCCTCATAGCAGCGTGATTTAAAATTCAGAACATTTTCTCTTCAAAGGATGCGACACTGCGTTTCTCTCAAGACAACGTTTCAGGTGTCATGTCGCACGTCCTAATCAATAACCTTCGTTTGTTCATCAAGGCGGAAGTTTTCCTCTAATTTCCCGAAAGAAAATCCGGGCAAGCAAATTCGTTTAATGCAATATATCATGTAGTATGTGAAACATATTCCGCAGCGACGCCTCATAGCTGCATGATTTAGAATTCAGAACATTTTCTCCTCAAAGGAAGCGCCACTACGCTTCTCTCAAGACAACCTTTCAGGTGTCATGCCGCACGTCTTAATCAATAACCTTCCTTTGATCATCAAGGCGGAAGTTTTCCTCTAATGTTGGAAAGAAAATCCGGGCCAGCCAATTCGTTAAATGCAATATTTCATGTAGTATGTGAAACGTATTCCACAGCGACGCCTCATAGCTGCGAGATTTATAATTCAGAACATTTTCTCTTCAAAGGAAGCGAAAGTGCGTTTCTCTCAAGACCTTTCAGGTGTCATGTCGCACATAGTAATCAATAACATTCCTTTGTTCATCAAGGCAGAAGATTTCCTTTAATATCATTAAAGAAAGTCCGGGCAAGCAAATTCGTTAAATGCAATATATCATGTAGTATGTGAAACGTATTCCACAGCGACGCCTAATAGCTGCGAGATTCAAAATTCTGAACATTTTCTCTTCAAAGGGAGCGAAATTGCGTTTCTCTCAAGAAAACCTTTCAGGTGTCATGTCGCACGTCTTAATCAATCACCTTCCTTTGTTCATCAAGGCGGAAGTTATCCTATAATATCGTTAAAGAAAATCCGGGCTAGCAAATTCGTTAAATGCAATAGATCATGTAGTATGTGAAACGTATTCCACAGCGACGCGTCATTGCTGCGTGATTTGAAATTCGGAACATTTTCTCGTCAAAGGAAGCGAAACAGCGTTTCTCTCAAGACAACCTTTCAGGTGTCATGTCGCATGTCTTAATCAATAACCTTCCTTTGTTCATCAAGGCGGAAGAATTCCTTTAACATCGCGAAAGAAAATCCGGACCAGCCAATTCGTGAAATGCAATATTTCATGTATTATTGAAACGTATTCCACAGCGACGCCTCATAGCTGCGTGATTTAAAATTCTGAACATTTTCTGTTCAAGGGAAGCGCCATAGCGTTTCTCTCAAGACAACATTTCAGGTGTCATGTCGCACGTCTTAATCAATAACCTTCCTTTGTTCTTCAAGGCGGAAGTTTTCCTCTAATATCTCTAAAGTAAACCCGGGAGAGCAAATTGGTTAGATGCAATATATTAGGTAGCATGTGTAACGTATTCCATAGCGACGCCTCATAGTTCTGTGATTTAATAATCTGAACATTTTCTCTTCAAAGGAAGCGCCACTGCGTTTCTCTCAAGACAACATTAGAGGTGTCATGCCGCACGTTCTAATCAATAACCTTCCTTTGTTCATCAAGGCGGAAATTTTCCTCTAATATCACTAAAGAATATCCGGGCCAGCAAATTGGTTAAATGCAATATATCATGCAGTATGTGAAACGTATTCCACAGCGACGCCTCATAGCTGCGTGATTTAAATTCTGAAAATTTCCTCTTCAAAGGAAGCGCCATTGCGTTTATATCAAGACAATCGTTCAGGTGTCATGTCGCACGTCTTAATCAATAACCTTCCTTTGTTCATCAAGGCGGAAGTTTTCCTCTAATGTCGCGAAAGAAAATCCGGGCCAGCAAATTCGTTATATGCAATATATCATGTAGTATGTGAAACGTATTCCACAGCGACGCCTCATGGCTGCCTGATTTAGAATTTTGAACATTTTCTCTTCACAGGATGCAACACTGCGTTTCTCTCACGACAACCTTTCAGGTGTCATGCCGCACGTCTTAATCAATAACCTTCCTTTGATCATCAAGGCGGAAGTTTTCCTCTAATGTTGGAAAGAAAATCCGGGCCAGCCAATTCGTTAAATGCAATATTTCATGTAGTATGTGAAACGTATTCCACAGCGACGCCTCATAGCTGCGAGATTTATAATTCAGAACATTTTCTCTTCAAAGGAAGCGAAACTGCGTTTCTCTCAAGACAACCTTTCAGGTGTCATGTCGCACGTAGTAATCAATAACATTCCTTTGTTCATCAAGGCGGAAGATTTCCTTTAATATCGCGAAAGAAAATCCGGGCCAGCCAATTGGTTAAATGCAATATATCATGTAGTATGTGAAACGTATTCCACAGCGACGCCTCATAGCTGCGTGATTTAAATTCTGAACATTTCCTCTTCAAAGGAAGCGCTATTGCGTTTCTCTCAAGACAGCCTTTCAGGTGTCATGTCACATGTCTTAATCAATAACCTTCCTTTGTTCATCAAGGCGGAAGTTTTCCTCTAATAACATTAAAGAAAGTCCGGGCCAGCAAATTCGTTAAATGCAATATATCATGTAGTATGTGAAACGTATTCCACAGCGACGCCTCATAGCTGCGAGATTTATAATTCAGAACAATTTCTCTTCAAAGGAAGCGAAACTGCGTTTCTCTCAAGACAACCTTTCAGGTGTCAAGTCGCACATAGTAATCAATAACATTCCTTTGTTCATCAAGGCGGAAGATTTCCTTTAATATCATTAAAAAAAGTCCGGGCAAGCAAATTCGTTAAATGCAATATATCATGTAGTATGTGAAACGTATTCCACAGCGACGCCTCATAGCTGCGAGATTCAAAATTCTGAACATTTTCTCTTCAAAGGGAGCGAAACTGCGTTTCTCTCAAGAAAACCTTTCAGGTGTCATGTCGCACGTCTTAATCAATCACCTTCCTTTGTTCATCAAGGCGGAAGTTATCCTATAATATCGTTAAAGAAAATCCGGGATAGCAAATTCGTTAAATGCAATAGATCATGTAGTATGTGAAACGTATTCCACAGCGACGCGTCATTGCTGCGTGATTTGAAATTCGGAACATTTTCTCGTCAAAGGAAGCGAAACAGCGTTTCTCTCAAGACAACCTTTCAGGTGTCATGTCGCACATAGTAATCAATAACATTCCTTTGTTCATCCAGGCGGACGATTTCCTTTAATATCGCGAAAGAAAATCCGGGCCAGCCAATTGGTTAAATGCAATATATCATATAGTATGTGAAACGTATTCCACAGCGACGCCTCATAGCTGCGTGATTTAAATTCTGAACATTTCCTCTTCAAAGGAAGCGCCATTGCGTTTCTCTCAAGACAGCCTTTCAGGTGTCATGTCACATGTCTTAATCAATAACCTTCCTTTGTTCATCAAGGCGGAAGTTTTCCTCTAATATCATTAAAGAAAGTCCGGGCCAGCAAATTCGTTAAATGCAATATATCATGTAGTATGTGAAACGTATTCCACTGCGACGCCTCATAGCTGCGAGATTCAAAATTCTGAACATTTTCTCTTCAAAGGGAGCGAAACTGCGTTTCTCTCAAGACAAGCTTTCAGGTGTCATGTCGCACGTCTTAATCAATAACCTTCCTTTGTTCATCAAGGCGGAACTTTTCCTCTAATGTCCCGAAAGAAAATCCGGGCAAGCAAATTCGTTAAATGCAATATATCATGTAGTATGTGAAACGGATTCCACAGCGACGCCTCATAGCAGCGTGATTTAAAATTCAGAACATTTTCTCTTCAAAGGATGCGACACTGCGTTTCTCTCAAGACAACGTTTCAGGTGTCATGTCGCACGTCCTAATCAATAACCTTCCTTTGTTCATCAAGGCGGAAGTTTTCCTCTAATGTCCCGAAAGGAAATCCGGGCAAGCAAATTCGTTAAATGCAATATATCATGTAGTATGTGAAACGTATTCCGCAGCGACGCCTCATAGCTGCGTGATTTAGAATTCAGAACATTTTCTCCTCAAAGGAAGCGCCACTACGTTTCTCTCAAGACAACCTTTCAGGTGTCATGCCGCACGTCTTAATCAATAACCTTCCTTTGATCATCAAGGCGGAAGTTTTCCTCTAAAGTTGGAAAGAAAATCCGTGCCAGCCAATTCGTTAAATGCAATATTTGATGTAGTATGTGAAACGTATTCCACAGCGACGCCTCATAGCTGCGAGATTTATAATTCAGAACATTTTCTCTTCAAAGGAAGCGAAACTGCGTTTCTCTCAAGACAACCTTTCAGGTGTCATGTCGCACATAGTAATCAATAACATTCCTTTGTTCATCCAGGCGGAAGATTTCCTTTAATATCGCGAAAGAAAATCCGGGCCAGCCAATTGGTTAAATGCAATACATCATGTAGTATGTGAAACGTATTCCACAGCGACGCCTCAAAGCTGCGTGATTTAAATTCTGAACATTTCCTCTTCAAAGGAAGCGCCATTGCGTTTATCTCAAGACAACCATTCAGGTGTCATGTCGCACGTCTTAATCAATAACCTTCCTTTGTTCTTCAAGGCGGACGTTTTTCTCTAATATCGTTAATGAAAATCCGGGCCAGCAAATTTGTTAAATGCAATGTATCATGTAGTATGTGAAACGTATTCCACAGCGACGCCTCATAGCTGCGTGATTCAAAATTGTGAACATTTTCTCTTCAAAGGAAGCGCCATTTCGTTTATCTCAAGACAACCATTCAGGTGTCATGTCACACGTCTTAATCAATAACCTTCTTTTGTTCATCAAGGCGGAAATTTTCCTCTAATGTCCCGAAAGAAAATCCGGGCAAGCAAATTCGTTAAATGCAATATATCATGTAGTATGTGAAACGTATTCCACAGCGACGCCTCATAGCTGCGTGATTTAAAATTTTGAACATTTTCTCTTCAAAGGATGCGACACTGCGTTTCTCTCAAGACAACCTTTCAGGTGTCATGCCGCACATCTTAATCAATAACCTTCCTTTGTTCATCAAGGCGGACGTTTTCCTCTAATATCGCGATAAAAAATCCGGGACAGCAAATTGGTTAAATGCAATATATCATGTAGTATGTCAAACGTATTCCACAGCGACGCCTCATAGCTGCGTGATTTAAATTTTGAACATTTTCTCTTCAAAGGAAGCGCCATTTCGTTTATCTCAAGCCAACCATTCAGGTGTCATGTCGCACGCCTTAATCAATAACCTTCCTTTGTTCATCAAGGCGGAAGTTTTCCTCTAATGTTGGAAAGAAAATCCGGGCCAGCCAATTCGTTAAATGCAATATTTCATGTAGTATGTGAAACGAATTCCACAGCGACGCCTCATAGCTGCGTGATTTAAAATTCAGAACATTTTCTCTTCAAAGGAAGCGAAACTGCGTTTCTCTCAAGATAACCTTTCATTTGTCATATCGCACGTCTTAATCAACAACCTTCCTTTGTTCATCAAGGCGGAAGTTTTCCTCTAATGTCCCGAACGAAAATCAGGGCAAGCAAAATTCGTTAAATGCAATATATCATGCAGTATGTGAAACGTATTCCACAGCGACGCCTCATAGCTGCGTGATTTAAATTCTGAACATTTCCTCTTCAAAGGAAGCGCCATTGCGTTTATCTCAAGACAACCATTCAGGTGTCATGTCGCACGTCTTAATCAATAACCTTCCTTTGTTCATCAAGGCGGAAGCTTTCCTCTAATGTTGGAAAGAAAATCCGGGCCAGCCAATTCGTTAAATGCAATATTTCATGTAGTATGTGAAACGAATTCCACAGCGACGCCTCATAGCTGCGTGATTTAAACTTCAGAACATTTTCTCTTCAAAGGAAGCGAAACTGCGTTTCTCTCAAGATAACCTTTCAGGTGTCATGTCGCAAGTCTTAATCAATAACCTTCCTTTGTTCATCAAGGCGGACGTTTTCCTCTAATATCGCGAAACAAAATCCGGGCCAGCAAATTGGTTAAATGCAATATATCATGTAGTATGTGAAAGGTATTCCACAGCGACGCCTCATAGCTGCGTGATTTAAATTCTGAACATTTCTTCTTCAAAGGAAGCGCCATTGCGTTTATCTCAAGACAACCTTTCAGATGTCATGTCGCACGTGTTAATCAATAACCTTCCTTTGTTCCTCAAGGCGGACGTTTTTCTCAAATATCGTTAATGAAAATCCGGGCCAGCAAATTCGTTAAATGCAAGATATCATGTAGTATGTGAAACGTATTCCACAGCGACGCATCATAGCTGCGTGATTCAAAATTCTGAACATCTTCTCTTCAAAGGATGCGACACTGCGTTTCTCTCAAGACAACCTTTCAGGTGTCATGTCGCAAGTCCTAATCAATAACCTTCCTTTGTTCATAAAGGCGGAAGTTTTCCTCTAATGTCCCGAAAGAAAATCCGGGCAAGCAAATTCGTTAAATGCAATATATCATGTTGTATGTAAAACGGATTCCACAGCGACGCCTCATAGCAGCGTGATTTAAAATTCAGAACATTTTCTCTTCAAAGGATGCGACACTGCGTTTCTCTCAAGACAACGTTTCAGGTGTCATGTCGCACGTCCTAATCAATAACCTTCCTTTGTTCATCTAGGCGGAAGTTTTCCTCTAATGTCCCGAAAGAAAATCCGGGCAAGCAAATTCGTTAAATGCAATATATCATGTAGTATGTGAAACGCATTCCGCAGCGACGCCTCATAGCTGCGTGATTTAGAATTCAGAACATTTTCTCCTCAAAGGAAGCGCCACTACGTTTCTCTCAAGACAACCTTTCAGGTGTCATGCCGCACGTCCTAATCAATAACCTTCCTTTGATCATCAAGGCGGAAGTTTTCCTCTAATGTTGGAAAGAAAATCCGGGCCAGCCAATTCGTTAAATGCAATATTTCATGTAGTATGTGAAACGTATTCCACAGCGACGCCTCATAGCTGCGAGATTTATAATTCAGAACATTTTCTCTTCAAAGGAAGCGAAACTGCGTTTCTCTCAAGACAACCTTTCAGGTGTCATGTCGCACATAGTAATCAATAACATTCCTTTGTTCATCAAGGCGGAAGATTTCCTTTAATATCGCGAAAGAAAATCCGGGCCAGCCAATTGGTTAAATGCAATATATCATGTAGCATGTGAAACGTATTCCACAGCGACGCGTCATAGCTGCGTGATTTTAAATTCTTAACATTTTCTCTTCAAAGGACGCGACACTGCGTTTCTCTCAAGATAACCTTTCAGGTGTCATGTCGCACGTCTTAATCAATAACCTTCCTTTCTTCTTCAAGGCGGACGGTTTCCTCTAATATCGCGAAAAAAAATCTGGGCCAGCAAATTGGTTAAATGCAATATATCATGTAGTATGTGAAACGTATTCCACAGCGACGCCTCATAGCTGCGTGATTTAAATTCTGAACATTTCCTGTTCAAAGGAAGCGCCATTGCGTTTATCTCAAGACAACCATTCAGGTGTCATGTCGCACGTCTTAATCAATAACTTTCCTTTGTTCATCAAGGCGGAAGTTTTCCTCTAATGTTGGAAAGAAAATCCGGGCCAGCCAATTCGTTAAATGCAATATTTCATGTAGTATGTGAAACGAATTCCACAGCGACGCCTCATAGCTGCGTGATTTAAAATTCAGAACATTTTCTCTTCAAAGGAAGCGAAACTGCGTTTCTCTCAAGATAACCTTTCAGGTGTCATGTCGGACGTCTTAATCAATAACTTTCCTTTGTTCATCAAGGCGGAATTTTTCCTGTAATGTCCCGAAAGAAAATCCGGGCAAGCAAATCCGTTAAATGCAATATATCATGTAGTATGTGAAACGCATTCCACAGCGACGCCTCATAGCTGCGTGATTTAAAATTTTGAACATTTTCTCTTCAAAGGATGCGACACTGCGTTTCTCTCAAGACAACCTTTCAGGTGTCATGCCGCACATCTTAATCAATAACGTTCCTTTGTTCATCAAGGCGGACGTTTTCCTCTAATATCGCGAAAAAAAATCCGGGCCAGCAAATTCGTTAAATGCAATATATCATATAGTATGTGAAACGTATTCCACAGCGACGCCTCATAGTTCTGTGATTTAAAATTGAAAGCATTTTCTCTTCAAAGGAAGCGCCACTGCGTTTCTCTCAAGACAACCTTTCAGGTGTCATGTCGCACGTCTTAATCAGTAACCTTCCTTTGTTCATCAAAGCGGAAATTTTCCTCTATTATCACTAAAGAAAATCCGGGTCAGCAAACTGATTAGATGCTATATATTATGTAGCATGTGTAACGTAGTCCACAGCGACACCTCATAGCTGCGTGATTTAAAATTCAGAACATTTTAATGCCACTGCGATTCTCTCAAGACAACGTTTCAGGTGTCATGTCGCACGTCTGAATAAATAACCTTGCTTTGTTCATCAATGTGGAAGTTTTCCTCTAATATGTTTAAAGAAAATCCGGGCCAGCAAATTGGTTAGATGCAATATATTAGGTAGCATGTGTAACGTATTCCACAGCGACGCCTCATAGTTCTGTGATTTAAATTCTGAACATTTCCTCTTCAAAGGAAGCGCCATTGCGTTTATCTCAAGACAACCATTCAGGTGTCATGTCGCACGTCTTAATCAATAACCTTCCTTTGTTCTTCAAGGCGGACGTTTTCCTATAATATCCTTAATGAAAATCCGGGCCAGCAAATTCGTTAAATGCAATGTATCATGTAGTATGTGAAACGTATTCCACAGCGACGCCTCATAGCTGCGTGATTCAAAATTGTGGACATTTTCTCTTCAAAGGAAGCGCCATTGCGTTTATCACAAGACAACCATTCAGGTGTCATGTCACACGTCTTAATGAATAACCTTCTTTTGTTCATCAAGGCGGGAATTTTCCTCTAATGTCCCGAAAGAAAATCCGGGCAAGCAAATTCGTTAAATGCAATATATCATGTAGTATGTGAAACATATTCCACAGCGACGCCTCATAGCTGCGTGATTTAAGCTTCAGAATATTTTCTCTTCAAAGGAAGCGAAACTGCGTTTCTCTCAAGATAACCTTTGAGGTGTCATGTCGCAAGTCTTAATCAATAACCTTCCTTTGTTCATCAAGGCGGACGTTTTCCTCTAATATCGCGAAACAAAATCCGGGCCAGCAAATTGGTTAAATGCAATATATCATGTAGTATGTGAAACGTATTCCACAGCGACGCCTCATAGCTGCGTGATTTAAATTCTGAACATTTCTTCTTCAAAGGAGGCGCCATTGCGTTTATCTAAAGACAACCTTTCAGGTGTCATGTCGCACGTGTTGATCAATAACCTTCCTTTGTTCCTCAAGGCGGACGTTTTTCTCAAATATCGTTAATGAAAATCCGGGCCAGCAAATTCGTTAAATGCAAGATATCATGTAGTATGTGAAACGTATTCCACAGCGACGCCTCATAGCTGCGTGATTCAAAATTCTGAGCATCTTCTCTTCAAAGGATGCGACACTGCGTTTCTCTCAAGACAACCTTTCAGGTGTCATGTCGCACGTCCTAATCAATAACCTTCCTTTGTTCATCAAGGCGGAAGTTTTCCTCTAATGTCCCGAAAGAAAATCCGGGCAAGCAAATTCGTTAACTGCAATATATCATGTAGTATGTGAAACGGATTCCATAGCGACGCCTCATAGCAGCGTGATTTAATATTCAGAACATTTTCTCTTCAAAGGATGCGACACTGCGTTTCTCTCAAGACAACGTTTCAGGTGTCATGTCGCACGTCCTAATCAATAACCTTCCTTTGTTCATCAAGGCGGAAGTTTTCCTCTAATATCATTAAAGAAAGTCCGGGCCAGCAAATTCGTTAAATGCAATATATCATGTAGTATGTGAAACGTATTCCACAGCGACGCCTCATAGCTGCGAGATTCAAAATTCTGAACATTTTCTCTTCAAAGGGAGCGAAACTGCGTTTCTCTCAAGACAACCATTCAGGTGTCCTGTCGCACGTCTTAATCAATAACTTTCCTTTGTTCATCAAGGCGGAAGTTTTCCTCTAATGTCCCGAAAGAAAATCCGGGCAAGCAAATTCGTTAAATGCAATATATCATGTAGTATGTGAAACGGATTCCACAGCGACGCCTCATAGCAGCGTGATTTAAAATTCAGAACATTTTCTCTTCAAAGGATGCGACACTGCGTTTCTCTCAAGACAACGTTTCAGGTGTCATGTCGCACGTCCTAATCAATAACCTTCCTTTGTTCATCAAGGCGGAAGTTTTCCTCTAATTTCCCGAAAGAAAATCCGGGCAAGCAAATTCGTTTAATGCAATATATCATGTAGTATGTGAAACATATTCCGCAGCGACGCCTCATAGCTGCATGATTTAGAATTCAGAACATTTTCTCCTCAAAGGAAGCGCCACTACGTTTCTCTCAAGACAACCTTTCAGGTGTCATGCCGCACGTCTTAATCAATAACCTTCCTTTGATCATCAAGGCGGAAGTTTTCCTCTAATGTTGGAAGGAAAATCCGGGCCAGCCAATTCGTTAAATGCAACATTTCATGTAGTATGTGAAACGTATTCCACAGCGACGCCTCATAGCTGTGAGATTTATAATTCAGAACATTTTCTCTTCAAAGGAAGCGAAACTGCGTTTCTCTCAAGACAACCTTTCAGGTGTCATGTCGCACATAGTAATCAATAACATTCGTTTGTTCATCAAGGCAGAAGATTTCCTTTAATATCATTAAAGAAAGTCCGGGCAAGCAAATTCGTTAAATGCAATATATCATGTAGTATGTGAAACGTATTCCACAGCGACGCCTCATAGCTGCGAGATTCAAAATTCTGAACGTTTTCTCTTCAAAGGGAGCGAAACTGCGTTTCTCTCAAGAAAACCTTTCAGGTGTCATGTCGCACGTCTTAATCAATCACCTTCCTTTGTTCATCAAGGCGGAAGTTATCCTATAATATCGTTAAAGAAAATCCGGGCTAGCAAATTCGTTAAATGCAATAGATCATGTAGTATGTGAAACGTATTCCACAGCGACGCGTCATTGCTGCGTGATTTGAAATTCGGAACATTTTCTCGTCAAAGGAAGCGAAACAGCGTTTCTCTCAAGACAACCTTTCAGGTGTCATGTCGCATGTCTTAATCAATAACCTTCCTTTGTTCATCAAGGCGGAAGAATTCCTTTAACATCGCGAAAGAAAATCCGGACCAGCCAATTCGTGAAATGCAATATTTCATGTATTATTGAAACGTATTCCACAGCGACGCCTCATAGCTGCGTGATTTAAAATTCTGAACATTTTCTCTTCAAGGGAAGCGCCATAGCGTTTCTCTCAAGATAACCTTTCAGGTGTCATATCGCAAGTCTTAATCAATAACCTTCCTTTGTTCATCAAGGCGGAAGTTTTCCTCTAATGTCGCGAAAGAAAATCCGGGCCAGCAAATTCGTTATATGCAATATATCATGTAGTATGTGAAACGTATTCCACAGCGACGCCTCATGGCTGCCTGATTTAGAATTTTGAACATTTTCTCTTCAAAGGATGCGACACTGCGTTTCTCTCACGACAACCTTTCAGGTGTCATGCCGCACGTCTTAATCAATAACTTTCCTTTGATCATCAAGGCGGAAGTTTTCCTCTAATGTTGGAAAGAAAATCCGGGCCAGCCAATTCGTTAAATGCAATATTTCATGTAGTATGTGAAACGTATTCCACAGCGACGCCTCATAGCTGCGAGATTTATAATTCAGAACATTTTCTCTTCAAAGGAAGCGAAACTGCGTTTCTCTCAAGACAACCTTTCAGGTGTCATGTCGCACGTAGTAATCAATAACATTCCTTTGTTCATCAAGGCGGAAGATTTCCTTTAATATCGCGAAAGAAAATCCGGGCCAGCCAATTGGTTAAATGCAATATATCATGTAGTATGTGAAACGTATTCCACAGCGACGCCTCATAGCTGCGTGATTTAAATTCTGAACATTTCCTCTTCAAAGGAAGCGCTATTGCGTTTCTCTCAAGACAGCCTTTCAGGTGTCATGTCACATGTCTTAATCAATAACCTTCCTTTGTTCATCAAGGCGGAAGTTTTCCTCTAATAACATTAAAGAAAGTCCGGGCCAGCAAATTCGTTAAATGAAATATATCATATATTATGTGAAACGTATTCCACAGCGACGCCTCATAGCTGCGAGATTTATAATTCAGAACATTTTCTCTTCAAAGGAAGCGAAACTGCGTTTCTCTCAAGACAACCTTTCAGGTGTCAAGTCGCACATAGTAATCAATAACCTTCCTTTGTTCATCAAAGCGGAAGAATTCCTTTAACATCGCGAAAGAAAATCCGGACCAGCCAATTCGTGAAATGCAATATTTCATGTAATATTGAAACGTATTCCACAGCGACGCCTCATAGCTGCGTGATTCTAAATTCTTAACATCTTCTCTTCAAAGGAAGCGAAACTGCGTTTCTCTCAATATAACCTTTCAGGTGTCATGTCGCACGTCTTAATCAATAACCTTCCTTTGTTCATCAAGGCGGAAGTTTTCCTCTAATGTCCCCAAAGGAAATCCGGGCAAGCAAATTCGTTAAATGCAATATATCATGTAGTATGTGAAACGTATTCCACAGCGACGCCTCATAGCTGCGTGATTTAAAATTCAGAACACTTTCTCTTCAAAGGGAGCGAAACTGCGTTTCTCTCAAGACAACCTTTCAGGTGTCATGTCGCACATAGTAATCAATAACATTCCTTTGTTCATCAAGGCGGAAGATTTCCTTTAATATCATTAAAGAAAGTCCGGGCCAGCAAATTCGTTAAATGCAATATATCATGTAGTATTTGAAACGTATTCCTCAGCGACGCCTCATAGCTGCGAGATTCAAAATTCTGAACATTTTCTCTTCAAAGGGAGCGAAACTGCGTTTCTCTCAAGACAACCTTTCAGGTGTCATGTCGCACGTCTTAATCAATCACCTTCCTTTGTTCATCAAGGCGGAAGAATTCCTTTACCATCGCGAAAGAAAATCCGGACCAGCCAATTCGTGAAATGCAATATTTCATGTAAAATTGAAACGTATTCCACAGCGACGCCTCATAGCTGCGTGATTCTAAATTCTTAACATCTTCTCTTCAAAGGAAGCGAAACTGCGTTTCTCTCAAGATAACCTTTCAGGTGTCATGTCGCACGTCTTAATCAATAACCTTCCTTTGTTCATCAAGGCGGAAGCTTTCCTCTAATGTCCCGAAAGAAAATCCGGGCAAGCAAATTCGTTAAATGCAATATATCAGGTAGTATGTGAAACGTATTCCACAGCGACGCCTCATAGCTGCGTGATTTAAAATTCAGAACACTTTCTCTTCAAAGGATGCGACACTGCGTTTCTCTCAAGATAACCTTTCAGGTGTCATGTCGCACGTCTTAATCAATAACCTTCCTTTGTTAATCAAGGCGGAAAATTTCCTTTATATCGCGAAAGAAAAACCGGGCGAGCCAATTCGTTAAATGCAATATTTCATGTAGTATGTGAAATGTATTCCACAGCGACGCCTCATAGCTGCGTGATTTAAAATTCTCAACATTTTCTCTTCAAACGAAGCGAAACTGCTTTACTCTCAAGACAGCCTTTCAGGTGTCATGTCGCACGTCTGAATAAATAACCTTCCTTTGTTCATCAAGGTGGAAGTTTTTCTCTAATATCTTTAAAGAAAATCCGGGCCAGCAAATTGGTTAGATGCAATATTTTAGGTAGCATGTGTAACGTATTCCACAGCGACGCCTCATAGTTCTGTGATATAAAATTGAGAACATTTTCTCTTCAAATGAAGCGCCACTGCGTTTCTCTCAAGACAACCTTAGAGGTGTCATGTCGCACGTTCTAATCAATAACATTCATTTGTTCATCAAGGCGGAAATTTTCCTCTAATATCAATAAAAAAAATCCGGGTCTGCAAACTGGTTAGATGCCATATATCATGTAGTATGTGAAACGTATTCCCCAGCGACGCCTCATAGCTGCGTGATTTAAAATTCAGAACATTTTCTCTTCAAAGGAAGCGAAACTGCGTTTCTCTCAGGACAACCTTTCAGGAGCCATGTCGCACGTCTTAATCAATAACCTTCCTTTGTTCATCAAGGCGGAAATGTTCCTCTAATATCACTAAAGAAAATCCGGGTCAGCAAATTGGTTAGATGCAATATATTATGTAGCATGTGCAACGTATTCCACAGCAACGCCTCATAGCTGCGTTATTTAAAATTCAGAACATTTTCTCTTCAAAGGAAGCGAAACTGCGTTTCTCTCAGGACAACATTTCAGGTGTCATGTCGCATGTCTTATTCAATAACCTTTCTTTGTTCATCAAGGCGGAAGTTTTCCTCTAATATCGCGAAAGAAAATCCAAAAAGCAAATTCGTTAAATGCAATATATTATGCAGTAGGTGAAACGTATTCCACAGCGACGCCTCATTGCTGCGTGATTTAAAATGGTGAACATTGTCTCTTCAAAGGAAGTGCCACTGCGTTTCTCTTAAGACAACCTTTCAGGTGTCATATCGCACGTCTTAATCAATAACCTTCTTTTGTTCATCAGGGCGGGCGTTTTCCTCTAATATCGTTAAAGAAACTTGGGGCTGCCAAATTGTTTAAACGCAATGTATTATGTAGTATTTGTAACGTATTGCACAGCGACGCCTCGTAGCTGCGTGATTTAAAATTCAGAACATTTTCTCTTCAAAGGAAGCGCCACTGCGATTCTCTTAAGACAACGTTTCAGGTGTCATGTCGCACGTCTGAATAAATAACCTTCCTTTGTTCATCAAGGTGGAAGTTTTCCTCCAATATCTTTAAAGAAAATCCTGGCCAGCAAATTGGTTAGATGCAATATATTAGGTAGCATGTGTAACGTATTCCACAGCGACGCCTCATAGTTCTGTGATTTAAAATTCAGAACATTTTCTCTTCAAAG
The DNA here is from genome assembly GCF_023375885.2 of Dermacentor andersoni. NCBI lineage: Eukaryota > Metazoa > Arthropoda > Arachnida > Ixodida > Ixodidae > Dermacentor > Dermacentor andersoni. Next base: position 16,431,449 of record NW_027314752.1, read on the forward strand.
GAAGCGCAACTGCGTTTCTCTCAAGACAACCGTAGAGGTGTCATGTCGCACGTTCTAATCAATAACCTTCCTTTGTTCATCAAGGCAGAAATTTTCCTCTAATATCACTAAAGAAAATCCGGGTCTGCAAACTGGTTAGATGCAATATATTATGTAGCATGTGTAACGTATTCCCCTGCGACGCCTCAAATCTGCGTGGTTTAAAATTCTGAACATTTTCTCTTCAAAGGAAGCGTAACTGTGTTTCTCTCAAGACAACCTTTCAGGTGTCATGTCGCACGTCTTAAACAGTAACCTTCCTTTGTTCATCAAGGCGGAAGTTTTCCTCTAATATCATTAAAGAAAATCCTTGCCAGCAAATTGGTTAGATGCAATATATTAGGTAGCATGTGTAACGTATTCCACAGCGACGCCTCATAGCTGCGTGATTTAAAATTCAGAACATTTTCTCTTCAAAGGAAGCGTAACTGTGTTTCTCCCAAGACAACCTTTCAGGTGTCATGTCGCACGTCCTAATCAATAACCTTCCTTTGTTCATCAAGGCGGAAGTTTTCCTCTAATATCATTAAAGAAAATCCGGGCCAGCAAATTCGTTAAATGCAATATATCATGTAGTATGTGAAACGTATTCCACAGCGACGGCTCATAGCTGCGTGATTTAAAATGGTGAACATTGTCTCTTCAAAGGAAGTGCCACTGCGTTTCTCTTAAGACAACCTTTCAGGTGTCATATCGCACGTCTTAATCAATAACCTTCTTTTGTTCATCAGGGCGGGCGTTTTCCTCTAATATCGTTAAAGAAACTTGGGGCTGCCAAATTGTTTAAACGCAATGTATTATGTAGTATTTGTAACGTATTGCACAGCGACGCCTCATAGCTGCGTGATTTAAAATTCAAAACATTTTCTCTTCAAAGGAAGCGCCACTGCGATTCTCTTAAGACAACGTTTCAGGTGTCATGTCGCACGTCTGAATAAATAACCTTCCTTTGTTCATCAAGGTGGAAGTTTTCCTCCAATATCTTTAAAGAAAATCCTGGCCAGCAAATTGGTTAGATGCAATATATTAGGTAGCATGTGTAACGTATTCCACAGCGACGCCTCATAGTTCTGTGATTTAAAATTCAGAACATTTTCTCTTCAAAGGAAGCGCAACTGCGTTTCTCTCAAGACAACCGTAGAGGTGTCATGTCGCACGTTCTAATCAATAACCTTCCTTTGTTCATCAAGGCAGAAATTTTCCTCTAATATCACTAAAGAAAATCCGGGTCTGCAAACTGGTTAGATGCAATATATTATGTAGCATGTGTAACGTATTCCCCTGCGACGCCTCAAATCTGCGTGGTTTAAAATTCTGAACATTTTCTCTTCAAAGGAAGCGTAACTGTGTTTCTCTCAAGACAACCTTTCAGGTGTCATGTCGCACGTCCTAATCAATAACCTTCCTTTGTTCATCAAGGCGGAAGTTTTCCTCTAATATCATTAAAGAAAATCCGGGCCAGCAAATTCGTTAAATGCAATATATCATGTAGTATGTGAAACGTATTCCACAGCGACGGCTCATAGCTGCGTGATTTATTATTCAGAACTTTTTCTCCTCAAAGGAAGCGCCACTACGTTTCTCTCACGACAACCTTTCGGGTGTCATGTCGCACGTCTTAATCAATAACCTTCCTTTGTTCATCAAGGCGGAAGTTTTCCTCTAATATCGTTAAAGAAAATCCGGGCAAGCAAATTCGGTAAATGCAATAGATCATGTAGCCCGTGAAACGTGTTCCGCAGCGACGCCTTATAGCTGCGTGATATAAAATTCAGAACATTTTCTCCTCAAAGGAAGCGCCACTACGTTTCTCTCAAGACAACCTTTCGGGTATCATGTCGCACGTCTTAATCAATAACCTTACTTTGTCCATCAAGGCGGAAGTTTTCCGCTAATATCATTAAAGAAAATCCTTGCCAGTAAATTCGTTAAATGCAATATATCCTGTAGAATGTGAAACGTATTCCACAGCGACGCCTCATAGCTGCGTGATTAAAAATTCTGAACATTTTCTCTTCAAAGGATGCTACACTGCGTTTCTCTCAAGACAACCTTTCAGGTGTCATGTCGCACGCCTTAATTAATAACCTTCCTTTGTTCATCAAGGCGGACGTTTTCCTATAATACCGTTAAAGAAAATCCGGGCCAGCAAATTCGTTAAATGCAATATAATATGTAGTATGTGTAACGTATTCCACAGCGACGCCTCATAGCTGCGTGATTTAAAATTCTGAACATTTCCTCTTCAAATGATGCTACACTGCGTTTCTCTCAAGACAACCTTTCAGGTGTCATGTCGCACGTCTTAATCAATAACCTTCCTTTGTTCATCAAGGCGGACGTTTTCCTTTAATATCGTTAAAGAAAATCCGGGCCAGCAAATTCGTTAAATGCAATATATCCTGTAGTATGTGAAACGTATTCCACAGCGACGCCTCATAGCTGCGTGATTTAAAATTCAGAACATTTTCTCCTCAAAGGAAGCGCCAGTGCGTTTCTCTCAAGACAACATTAGAGGTGTCATGTCGCATGTTCTAATCAATAACCTTCCTTTGTTCATCAAGGCGGAAATTTTCCTCTAATATCACTAAAGAAAATCCGGGCCAGCAAATTGGTTAAATGCAATATATCATACAGTATGTGAAACGTATTCCACAGCGACGCCTCATAGCTGCGTGATTTAAATTCTGAAAATTGCCTCTTCAAAGGAAGCGCTATTGCGTTTATCTCAAGACAACCATTCAGGTGTCATGTCGCACGTCTTAATCAATAACCTTGCTTTATTCTTCTAGGCGGAAGATTTCCTTTTATATCGCGAAAGAAAATCCGGGCCAACCAATTCGTTAAGTGCGATATTTCATGTTTTATGTGAAACGTATTCCACAGCGACGCCTCATAGCTGCGTGATTTAAAATTCAGAACATTTTCTTTTCAAAGGAAGCGAAACTGCGTTTCTCTCAAGATAACCTTTCAGGTGTCATATCGCACGTCTTAATCAATAACCTTCCTTTGTTGATCAAGGCGGAAGTTTTCCTCTAATGTCCCGAAAGAAAATCCGGGCAAGCAAATTCGTTAAATGCAATATATCATGCAGTATGTGAAACGTATTCCACAGCGACGCCTCATAGCTGCCTGATTTAAAATTTTGAACATTTTCTCTTCAAAGGATGCGACACTGCGTTTCTCTCAAGACAACCTTTCAGGTGTCATGCCGCACATCTTAATTAATAACATTCCTTTGTTCATCAAGGCGGACGTTTTCCTCTAATATCGCGAAAAAAAATCCGGGCCAGCAAATTGGTTAAATGCAATATATCATGTAGTATGTGAAACGTATTCCACAGCGACGCCTCATGGCTGCGTGATTAAAATTCTGAACATTTCCTCTTCAAAGGAAGCGCCATTGCGTTTATCTCAAGACAACCATTCAGGTGTCATGTCGCAAGTCTTAATCAATAACCTTCCTTTGTTCATCAAGGCGGAAGTTTTCCTCTAAAGTTGGAATGAAAATCCGGGCCAGCCAATTCGTTAAATGCAATATTTCATGTAGTATGTGAAACGAATTCCACAGCGACGCCTCATAGCTGCGTGATTTAAACTTCAGAACATTTTCACTTCAAAGGAAGCTAAACTGTGTTTCTCTCAAGATAACCTTTCAGGTGTCATGTCGCACGTCTTAATCAATAACCTTCGTTTGTTCATCAAGGCGGAAGTTTTCCTCTAATGTCTCGAAAGAAAATCCGGGCAAGCAAGTTCGGTAAATGCAATATATCAAGTAGTATGTGAAACGTATTCCACAGCGACGCCTCATAGCTGCCTGATTTAAAATTTTGAACATTTTCTCTTCAAAGGATGCGACACTGCGTTTCTCTCAAGACAACCTTTCAGGTGTCATGCCGCACATCTTAATTAATAACCTTCCTTTGTTCATCAAGGCGGACGTTTTCCTCTAATATCGCAAAAAAAAATCCGGGCCAGCAAATTGGTTATATGCAATATATCATGTAGTATGTGAAACGTATTCCACAGCGACGCCTCATGGCTGCGTGATTAAAATTCTGAACATTTCCTCTTCAAAGGAAGCGCCATTGCGTTTATCTCAAGACAACCATTCAGGTGTCATGTCGCACGTCTTAATCAATAACCTTCCTTTGTTCATCAAGGCGGAAGTTTTCCTCTAATGTTGGAAAGAAAATCCTGGCCAGCCAATTCGTTAAATGCAATATTTCATGTAGTATGTGAAACGAATTCCACAGCGACGCCTCATAGCTGCGTGATTTAAACTTCAGAACATTTTCTCTTCAAAGGAAGCGATACTGTGTTTCTCTCAAGATAACCTTTCAGGTGTCATGTCGCACGTCTTAATCAATAACCTTCGTTTGTTCATCAAGGCGGAAATTTTCCTCTAATGTCCCGAAAGAAAATCCGGGCAAGCAAATTCGTTAAATGCAATATATCATGTAGTATGTGAAACGTATTCCACAGCGACGCCTCATAGCTGCGTGATTTAAAATTTTGAACATTTTCTCTTCAAAGGATACGACACTGCGTTTCTCTCAAGACAACCTTTCAGGTGTCATGCCGCACGTCTTAATCAATAACCTTCCTTTGTTCTTAAAGGCGGACGTATTTCTCTAATATCGTTAATGAAAATCCGGGCCAGCAAGTTCGTTAAATGCAATATATCATGTAGTATGTGAAACGTATTCCACAGCGACGCCTCACAGCTGCGAGATTCAAAATTCAGAACATTTTCTCTTCAATGGAAGCGCCATTGCGTTTCTCTTAAAACAACCTTTCAGGTGTCATGTCGCACGTCTTAATCAATAAACTTCCTTTGTTCATCAAGGCGGACGTTTTCCTCTAATATCGCGAAAAAAAATCCGGGCCAGCAAATTGGTTAGATGCAATATATCATGTAGTATGTGAAACGTATTCCACAGCGACGCCTCATAGCTGCGTGATTTAAATTCTGAACATTTCCTCTTCAAAGGAAGCGCCATTGCGTTTATCTCAAGACAATCATTCAGGTGTCACGTCGCACGTCTAATCAATAACCTTCCTTTGTTCATCAAGGCGGAAGTTTTCCTCTAATGTTAGAAAGAAAATCCGGGCTAGCCAATTCGTTAAACGCAATATTTCATGTAGTATGTGAAATGAATTCCACAGCGACGCCTCATAGCTGCGTGATTTAAAATTTTGAACATTTTCTCTTCAAAGGATGCGACACTGCGTTTCTCTCAAGACAACCTTTCAGGTGTCATGCCGCATATCTTAATCAAAAACCTTCCTTTGTTCATCAAGGCGGACGTTTCCCTCTAATATCGCGAAAAAAAATGCGGGCCAGCAAATTGGTTAAATGCAATATATAATGTAGTATGTGAAACGTATTCCACAGCGACGCCTCATAGCTGCGTGATTTAAATTCTGAACATTTCCTCTTCAAAGGAAGCGCCATTGCGTTTATCTCAAGACAACCATTCATGTGTCATGTCGCACGTTTTAATCAATAACCTTCCTTTGTTCATCAAGGCAGAAGTTTTCCTCTAATGTTGGAAAGAAAATCCGGGCCAGCCAATTCGTTAAATGCAATATTTCATGTAGTATGTGAAACGAATTCCACAGCGGCGCCTCATAGGTGCGTGATTTAAACTTCAGAACATTTTCTCTTCAAAGGAAGCGAAACTGCGTTTCTCTCAAGATAACCTTTCAGGTGTCATGCCGCACGTCTTAATCAATAACCTTCCTTTGTTCGTCAAGGCGGAAGTTTTCCTCTAATATCATTAAGGAAAATCCGGGCTAACAAATTCGTTAAATGCAATAGATCATGTAGTATGTGAAACGTATTCCACAGCGACGCGTCATAGCTGCGTGATATAAAATTCGGAACATTTTCTCTTCCAAGAAAGCGAAACTGCGTTTCTCTCAAGACAACCTTTCAGGTGTCATGTCGCACATCTTAATCAATAACCTTCCTTTCTTCATCAAGGCGGAAGTTTTCCTCTAATATCGCGAATGAAAATCCGGGCAAGCAAATTCGTTAAATGCAATATATCAACTAGTGTGTGAAACGTATTCCGCAGCGACACCTCATAGCTGCGTGATTTAAAATTCAGAACATCTTCTCCTCAAAGGAAGCGCCACTACGTTTCTCTCAAGACAACCTTTCAGGTGTCATGTCGCACGTCTTAATAAATAACCTTCCTTTGTTCATCAAGGCGGAAGTTTTCCTCTAATATCACTAAAGAAAATCCGGGCCAGCAAATTCGTTAAATGCAATATATCATGTAGTATGTGAAACGTATTCCACAGCGACACCTCATAGCTGCGTGATTTAAATTCTGAACATTTCCTCTTCAAAGGAAGCGCCATTGCGTTTATCTCAAGACAACCATTCAGGTGTAATGACGCACGTTTTAATCAATGACCTTCCTTTGTTCATCAAGGCAGAAGTTTTCCTCTAATGTTGGAAAGAAAATCCGGGCCAGCCAATTTGTTAAATGCAATATTTCATGTAGTATGTGAATCGAATTCCACAGCGGCGCCTCATAGGTGCGTGATTTAAACTTCAGAACATTTTCTCTTCAAAGGAAGCGAAACGGCGTTTCTCTCGAGATAACCTTTCAGGTGTCATGCCGCACGTCTTAATCAATAACCTTCCTTTGTTCTTCAAGGCGGACGTTTTTCTCGAAAATCTTTAAAGAAAATCCGGGCTAACAAATTCGTTAAATGCAATAGATCATGTAGTATGTGAAACGTATTCCACGGCGACGCGTCATAGCTGCGTGATTTAAAATTCGGAACATTTTCTCTTCAAAGGAAGCGAAACTCCGTTTCTCTCAAGACAACCTTTCAGGTGTCATGTCGCATGTCTTAATCAATAACCTTCCTTTGTTCATCAAGGCAGAAGTTTTCCTCTAATGTCCCGAAAGGAAATCCGGGCAAGCAAATTAGTTAAATGCAATATATCATTTAGTATGTGAAACGTATTCCACAGTGACGCCTCATAGCTGCGTGATTTAAAGTTCAGAACATTTTCTCTTCAAAGGAAGTGCCACTGCGATTCTCTCAAGACAACCTTTCAGGTGTCATATCGCACGTCTTAATCATTAACCTTCCTTTGTTCTTCAAGGCGGAAGTTTTCCTCTAATATCGTTAAGGAAAATCCGGGCAAGCAAATTCGGTAAATGCAATAGATCATGTAGCATGTCAAACGTATTCCATAGCGACGCCTCTTAGCTGCGTGATTCCAAATTCTGAACATTTTCTCTTCCAAGAAAGCGAAACTGCGTTTCTCTCAAGACAACCTTTCAGGTGTCATGTCGCACGTCTTAATCAATAACCTTCCTTTGTTCATCAAGGCGGAAGTTATCCTATAATATCGTTAAAGTAACTTGGGGCCACCAAATTGGTTAAAAGCAATGTATTATGTAGTATGTGTAACGTATTGCACACCGACGCCTCAGAGCTGCGTGATTTAAAATTCAGAACACTTTCTCTTCATAGGAAGCGCCACTGCGATTCTCTCAAGACAACGTTTCAGGTGTCATGTCGTACGTCTGAATAAATAACCTTCCTTTGTTCATCAAGGTGGAAGCTTTTCTCTAATATCTTTAAAGAAAATCCGGGCCAGCATATTGGTTAGATGCAATATATTAGGTAGCATGTGTAACGTATTCCACAGCGACGCCTCATAGTTCTGTGATTTAAAATTGAGAACATTTTCTCTTCAAAGGAAGCGCCACTGCGTTTCTCTCAAGACAACCTTAGAGGTGTCATGTCGCACAATCTAATCAATAACCTTCCTTTGTTCATCAAGGCGGAAATTTTCCTCTAATATCACTAAAGAAAATCCGGGTCTGCAAACTAGTTAGATGCTATATATCATGTAATATGTGAAACGTATTCCACAGCGACGCCTCATAGCTGCGTGATTTAAAATTCAGAACATTTTCTCTTCAAAGGAAGCGCCACTGCGATTCTCTCAAGACAACCTTTCAGGTGTCATGTCACACGTCTTAATCAAGAACCTTCCTTTGTTCATCAAGGCGGAAGTTTTCCTCTAATATCATTAAAGAAAATCCGGGGCAGCAAACTGATTAGATGCTATATATTATGTAGCATGTGTAACGTAGTCCACAGCGAAGCCTCATAGCTGCGTGATTTAAAATTCAGAACATTTTCTCTTCAAAGGAAGCGCCACTGCGATTCTCTCAGGACAACCTTTCAGGTGTCATATCGCACGTCTTAATCAATAACCTTCCTTTGTTCATCAAGGTGGAAGTTTTCCTCTAATATCATTAAAGAAAATCCGGGCCAGCAAATTGGTTAGATGCAATATATTAGGTAGCATGTGTAACGTATTCCACAGCGACGCCTCATAGTTCTGTGATTTAAAATTGAGAACATTTTCTCTTCAAAGGAAGCGCCACTGCGTTTCTCTCAAGACAACCTTAGAGGTGTCATGTCGCACGTTCTAATCAATAACCTTCCTTTGTTCATCGAGGCGGAAATTTTCCTCTAATATCACTAAAGAAAATCCGGGTCTGCAAATTGGTTAGATGCTATATATCATGTAGTATGTGAAACGTATTCCACAGCGAAGCCTCATAGCTGCGTGATTTAAAATTCAGAACATTTTCTCTTCAAAGGAAGCGCCACTGCGATTCTCTCAGGACAACCTTTCAGGTGTCATATCGCACGTCTTAATCAATAACCTTCCTTTGTTCATCAAGGTGGAAGTTTTCCTCTAATATCATTAAAGAAAATCCGGGCCAGCAAATTGGTTAGATGCAATATATTAGGTAGCATGTGTAACGTATTCCACAGCGACGCCTCATAGTTCTGTGATTTAAAATTGAGAACATTTTCTCTTCAAAGGAAGCGCCACTGCGTTTCTCTCAAGACAACCTTAGAGGTGTCATGTCGCACGTTCTAATCAATAACCTTCCTTTGTTCATCAAGGCGGAAATTTTTCTCTAATATCACTAAAGAAAATCCGGGGCAGCAAACTGATTAGATGCTATATATTATGTAGCATGTGTAACGTAGTCCACAGCGACGCCTCATAGCTGCGTGATTTAAAATTCAGAACATTTTCTCTTCAAATCAAGCGCCACTGCGATTCTCTCAAGACAACCTTTCAGGTGTCATATCGCACGTCTTAATCAATAACCTTCCTTTGTTCATCAAGGCGGAAGTTTTCCTCTAATATCATTAAAGAAAATCCGGACCAGCAAATTGGTTAGATGCAATATATTAGGTAGCATGGGTAACGTATTCCACAGCGACGCCTCATAGCTGCGTGATTTATAATTCTGAACATTTTCTCTTCAAAGGAAGCGTAACTGCGATTCTCTCAAGACAACCTTACAGGTGTCATGTCACACGTCTTAATCAATAACCTTCCTTTGTTCATCAAGGCGGAAGTATTCCTCTGGTATCATTAAAGAAAATCCGGGCCAGCAAATTGGTTAGATGCAATATATTAGGTAGCATGTGTAACGTATTCCACAGCGACGCCTCATAGCTGCGTGATTTATAATTCTGAACATTTTCTCTTCAAAGGAAGCGTAACTGTGTTTCTCTCAAGACGACCTTTCAGGTGTCATGTCGCACGTCTTTATGAGTAACCTTCCTTTGTTCATCAAGGCGGAAATTTTCCTCTAATATCACTAAAGAAAATCTGGGGCAGCAAACTGATTAGATGCTATATATTATGAAGCATGTGTAACGTAGTCCACCGCGACGCCTCATAGCTGCGTGATTTAAAATTCAGAACATTTTCTCTTCAAAGGAAGCGCCACTGCGATTCTCTCAAGACAACCTTTCAGGTGTCATATCGCACGCCTTAATCAATAACCTTCCTTTGTTCATCAAGGCGGAAGTTTTCCTCTAATATCGCGAAAGAAAATCCGGGCCAGCAAATTCGTTAAATGCAATATATCATGTAGTATGTGAAACGTATTCCGCAGCGACGCCTTATAGCTGCGTGATATAAAATTCAGAACATTTTCTCCTCAAAGGAAGCGCCACTACGTTTCTCTCAAGACAACCTTTCAGGTGTCATGTCGCACGTTTTAATCAATAACCTTCCTTTGTTCATCAAGGCGGAAGTTTTCCTCTAATATCATTAAAGAAAATCCGTGCCAGCAAATTGGTTAGATGCAATATATTAGGTAGCATGGGTAACGTATTCCACAGCGACGCCTCATAGCTGCGTGATTTATAATTCTGAACATTTTCTCTTCAAAGGAAGCGTAACTGCGATTCTCTCAAGACAACCTTACACGTGTCATGTCACACGTCTTAATCAATAACCTTCCTTTGTTCATGAAGGCGGAAGTTTTCCTCTAATATCATTAAAGAAAATCCGGGCCAGCAAATTGGTTAGATGCAATATATTAGGCAGCATGTGTAACGTATTCCACAGCGACGCCTCATAGCTGCGTGATTTATAATTCTGAACATTTTCTCTTCAAAGGAAGCGTAACTGTGTTTCTCTCAAGACAACCTTTCAGGTGTCATATCGCACGCCTTAATCAATAACCTTCCTTTGTTCATCAAGGCGGAAGTTTTCCTCTAATATCGCGAAAGAAAATCCGGGCCAGCAAATTCGTTAAATGCAATATATCATGTAGTATGTGAAACGTATTCCGCAGCGACGCCTTATAGCTGCGTGATATAAAATTCAGAACATTTTCTCCTCACAGGAAGCGCCACTACGTTTCTCTCAAGACAACCTTTCAGGTGTCATGTCGCACGTCTTAATCAATAACCTTCCTTTGTTCATCAAGGCGGAAGTTTTCCTCTAATATCATTAAAGAAAATCCGGGCCTGCAAACTGGTTAGATGCAATATATTATGTAACATGTGTAACGTAGTCCACAGTGACGCCTCATAGCTGCGTGATTTAAAAATCAGAACATTTTCTCTTCAAGGGAAGCAAAACTGCGTTTCCCTCAAGACAACTTTTCAGGTGTCATGTCGCACGTCTTAATCAATAACCTTCCGTTGTTCATCAAGGCGGAAGTTTTCCTCTAATATCGCGAAAGAAAATCCAAAAAGCAAATTCGTTAAATGCAATATATCGTGCAGTATGTGAAACGTATTCCACAGCGACGCCTCATTGCTGCGTGATTTAAAATGGCGAACATTGTCTCTTCAAAGGAAGTGCCACTGCGTTTCTCTCAAGACAACCTTACAGGTGTCATATCGCACGTCTTAATAATCTTCCTTTGTTCATCAGAGCGGGCGTTTTGCCCTAATATCGTTAAAGTAACTTGGGGCCACCAAATTGGTTAAACGCAATGTATTATGTAGTATGTGTAACGTATTGCACAGCGACGCCTCATAGCTGCGTGATTTAAAATTCAAAACATTTTCTCTTCAAAGGAAGCGCCACTGCGATTCTCTCAAGAGAACGTTTCAGGTGTCATGTCGCACGTCTGAATAAATAACCTTCCTTTGTTCATCAAGGTGAAAGTTTTTCTCTATTACCTTTAAAGAAAATCCGGGCCAGCAAATTGGTTAGATGCAATATATTAGGTAGCATGTGCAACGTATTCCACAGCGACGCCTCATAGTTCTGTGATTTAAAATTGAGAACATTTTCTCTTCAAAGGAAGCGTCACTGCGTTTCTCTCAAGACAACCTTAGAGGTGTCATGTCGCACGTTCTAATCAATAACCTTCCCTTGTTCATCAAGGCGGACGTTTTTCTCAAATATCGTTAATGAGAATCCGGGCCAGCAAATTCGTTAAATGCAATATATCATGTAGTATGTGAAACGTATTCCACAGCGACGCCTCATAGCTGCGTGATTTAAAATTCAGAACATTTTCTCTTCAAAGGAAGCGAAACTGCGTTTCTCTCAAGACAACCTTTCAAGTGTCATATCGCAAGTCTTAATTAATAACCTTCCTTTGTTCATCAAGGCGGAAGTTTTCCTCTAATATCGTTAAAGAAAATCCGTGCCAGCAAATTGGTTAGATGCAATATATTAGGTAGCATGGGTAACGTATTCCACAGCGACGCCTCATAGCTGCGTGATTTATAATTCTGAACATTTTCTCTTCAAAGGAAGTGTAACTGCGATTCTCTCAAGACAACCTTACACGTGTCATGTCACACGTCTTAATCAATAACCTTCCTTTGTTCATGAAGGCGGAAGTTTTCCTCTAATATCATTAAAGAAAATCCGGGCCAGCAAATTGGTTAGATGCAATGTATTAGGCAGCATGTGTAACGTATTCCACAGCGACGCCTCATAGCTGCGTGATTTATAATTCTGAACATTTTCTCTTCAAAGGAAGCCCCACTGCGATTCTCTCAAGACAATCTTTCAGGTGTCATATCGCACGTCTTAATCAATAACCTTCCTTTGTTCATCAAGGCGGAAGTTTTCCTCTAATATCATTAAAGAAAATCCGTGCCAGCAAATTGGTTAGATGCAATATATTAGGTAGCATGGGTAACGTATTCCACAGCGACGCCTCATAGCTGCGTGATTTATAATTCTGAACATTTTCTCTTCAAAGGAAGCGTAACTGCGATTCTCTCAAGACAACCTTACACGTGTCATGTCACACGTCTTAATCAATAACCTTCCTTTGTTCATGAAGGCGGAAGTTTTCCTCTAATATCATTAAAGAAAATCCGGGCCAGCAAATTGGTTAGATGCAATATATTAGGCAGCATGTGTAACGTATTCCACAGCGACGCCTCATAGCTGCGTGATTTATAATTCTGAACATTTTCTCTTCAAAGGAAGCGTAACTGTGTTTCTCTCAAGACAACCTTTCAGGTGTCATATCGCACGCCTTAATCAATAACCTTCCTTTGTTCATCAAGGCGGAAGTTTTCCTCTAATATCGCGAAAGAAAATCCGAGCCAGCAAATTCGTTAAATGCAATATATCATGTAGTATGTGAAACGTATTCCGCAGCGACGCCTTATAGCTGCGTGATATAAAATTCAGAACATTTTCTCCTCAAAGGAAGCGCCACTACGTTTCTCTCAAGACAACCTTTCAGGTGTCATGTCGCACGTCTTAATCAATAACCTTCCTTTGTTCATCAAGGCGGAAGTTTTCCTCTAATATCATTAAAGAAAATCCGGGCCTGCAAACTGGTTAGATGCAATATATTATGTAGCATGTGTAACGTAGTCCACAGTGACGCCTCATAGCTGCGTGATTTAAAAATCAGAACATTTTCTCTTCAAGGAAAGCGAAACTGCGTTTCCCTCAAGACAACCTTTCAGGTGTCATGTCGCACGTCTTAATCAATAACCTTCCTTTGTTCATCAAGGCGGAAGTTTTCCTCTAATATCGCGAAAGAAAATCCAAAAAGCAAATTCGTTAAATGCAATATATCGTGCAGTATGTGAAACGTATTCCACAGCGACGCCTCATTGCTGCGTGATTTAAAATGGCGAACATTGTCTCTTCAAAGGAAGTGCCACTGCGTTTCTCTCAAGACAACCTTACAGGTGTCATATCGCACGTCTGAATAAATAACCTTCCTTTGTTCATCAAGGTGAAAGTTTTTCTCTATTACCTTTAAAGAAAATCCGGGCCAGCAAATTGGTTAGATGCAATATATTAGGTAGCATGTGCAACGTATTCCACAGCGACGCCTCATTGTTCTGTGATTTAAAATTGAGAACATTTTCTCTTCAAAGGAAGCGCCACTGCGTTTCTCTCAAGACAACCTTAGAGGTGTCATGTCGCACGTTCTAATCAATAACCTTCCCTTGTTCATCAAGGCGCAAATTTTCCTCTAATATCACTAAAGAAAATCCGGGTCTGCAAACTGGTTAGATGCTATATATCATGTAGTATGTGAAACGTATTCCACAGCGACGCCTCATAGCTGCGTGATTTAAATTCTGAACATTTCCCCTTCAAAGGAAGTGCCTTTGCGTTTATCTCAAGACAACCATTCAGGTGTCATGACGCACGCCTTAATCAATAACCTTCCTTTGTTCTTTAAGGCGGACGTTTTTCTCAAATATCGTTAATGAGAATCCGGGCCAGCAAATTCGTTAAATGCAATATATCATGTAGTATGTGAAACGTATTCCACAGCGACGCCTCATAGCTGCGTGATTTAAAATTCAGAACATTTTCTCTTCAAAGGAAGCGAAACTGCGTTTCTCTCAAGATAACCTTTCAAGTGTCATGTCGCACGTCTTAATCAATAACCTTCCTTTGTTCATCAAGGCGGAAGTTTTCCTCTAATGTCCCGAAAGAAAATCCGGGCGAGCAAATTCGTTAAATGCAATATTTCATGTAGTATGTGAAACGTATTCCACAGCGACGCCTCATAGCTGCGAGATTTATAATTCAGAACATTTTCGCTTCAAAGGAAGCGAAACTGCGTTTCTCTCAAGACAACCTTTCAGGTGTCATGTCGCAAGTCTTAATTAATAACCTTCCTTTGTTCATCAAGGCGGAAGTTTTCCCCTAATATCGTTAAAGAAAATCCGAGTCAGCAAACTGGTTAGATGCAATATATTATGTAGCATGTGTAACGCAGTCAACAGCGACGCCTCATAGCTGCGTGATTTAAAATTCAGCACATTTTCTCTTCAAAGGAAGCGAAACTGCGTTTCTCTCAAGACAACCTTTCAGGTGTCATGTCGCACATCTTAATCAATAACCTTCCTTTGTTAATCAAGGCGGAAAATTTCCTTTATATCGCGAAAGAAAATCCGGGCGAGCCAATTCGTTAAATGCAATATTTCATGTAGTATGTGAAACGTATTCCACAGCGACACCTCATAGCTGCGTGATTTAAAATTCTGATCATTTTCTCTTCAAAGGAAGCGAAATTGCGTTTCTCTCAAGACAACCTTTCAGGTCTCATGTCGCACGTCTTAATCATTAACCTTCCTTTGTTCATCAAGGTGGACGTTTTCCTCTAATATCGCGAAACAAAATCCGGGCCAGCAAATTGGTTAAATGCAATATATCATGTAGTATGTGAAACGTATTCCACCGCGACGCCTCATAGCTGCGTGATTTAAATTCTGAACATTTCCTCATCAAAGGAAGCGCCTTTGCGTTTATCTCAAGACAACCATTCAGGTGTCATGTCGCACGTCTTAATCAGTAACCTTCCTTTGTTCTTCAAGGCGGACGTTCTTCTCTAATATCGTTAATGAAAATCCGGGCCAGCAAATTCGTTAAATGCAATATATCATGTAGTATGTGAAACGCATTCCACAGCGACGCCTCATAGCTGCGTGATTTAAATTCTGAACATTTCCTCTTCAAAGGAAGCGCCATTGCGTTTCTCTCAAGACAGCCTTTCAGGTGTCATGTCACATGTCTTAATCAATAACCTTCCTTTGTTCATCAAGGCGGAAGTTTTCCTCTAATATCATTAAAGAAAGTCCGGGCCAGCAAATTCGTTAAATGCAATATATCATGTAGTGTGTGAAACGTATTCCACAGCGACGCCTCATAGCTGCGAGATTCAAAATTCTGAACATTTTCTCTTCAAAGGGAGCGAAACTGCGTTTCTCTCAAGACAAGCTTTCAGGTGTCATGTCGCACGTCTTAATCAATAACCTTCCTTTGTTCATCAAGGCGGAAGTTTTCCTCTAATGTCCCGAAAGAAAATCCGGGCAAGCAAATTCGTTAAATGCAATATATCATGTAGTATGTGAAACGGATTCCACAGCGACGCCTCATAGCAGCGTGATTTAAAATTCAGAACATTTTCTCTTCAAAGGATGCGACACTGCGTTTCTCTCAAGACAACGTTTCAGGTGTCATGTCGCACGTCCTAATCAATAACCTTCCTTTGTTCATCAAGGTGGAAGTTTTCCTCTAATGTCCCGAAAGGAAATCCGGGCAAGCAAATTCGTTAAATGCAATATATCATGTAGTATGTGAAACGTATTCCGCAGCGACGCCTCATAGCTGCGTGATTTAGAATTCAGAACCTTTTCTCCTCAAAGGAAGCGCCACTACGTTTCTCTCAAGACAACCTTTCAGGTGTCATGCCGCACGTCTTAATAACCTTCCTTTGATCATCAAGGCGGAAGTTTTCCTCTAAAGTTGGAAAGAAAATCCGTGCCAGCCAATTCGTTAAATGCAATATTTGATGTAGTATGTGAAACGTATTCCACAGCGACGCCTCATAGCTGCGAGATTTATAATTCAGAACATTTTCTCTTCAAAGGAAGCGAAACTGCGTTTCTCTCAAGACAACCTTTCAGTTGTCATGTCGCACATAGTAATCAATAACATTCCTTTGTTCATCCAGGCGGAAGATTTCCTTTAATATCGCGAAAGAAAATCCGGGCCAGCCAATTGGTTAAATGCAATATATCATGTAGTATGTGAAACGTATTCCACAGCGACGCCTCATAGCTGCGTGATTTAAATTCTGAACATTTCCTCTCCAAAGGAAGCGCCATTGCGTTTCTCTCAAGACAGGCTTTCAGGTGTCATGTCACATGTCTTAATCAATAACCTTCCTTTGTTCATCAAGGCGGAAGTTTTCCTCTAATATCATTAAAGAAAGTCCGGGCCAGCAAATTCGTTAAATGCAATATATCATGTAGTATGTGAAACGTATTCCACAGCGACGCCTCATAGCTGCTAGATTCAAAATTCTGAACATTTTCTCTTCAAAGGGAGCGAAACTGCGTTTCTCTCAAGACAAGCTTTCAGGTGTCATGTCGCACGTCTTAATCAATAACCTTCCTTTGTTCATCAAGGCGGAAGTTTTCCTCTAATGTCCCGAAAGAAAATCCGGGCAAGCAAATTCGTTAAATGCAATATATCATGTAGTATGTGAAACGGATTCCACAGCGACGCCTCATAGCAGCGTGATTTAAAATTCAGAACATTTTCTCTTCAAAGGATGCGACACTGCGTTTCTCTCAAGACAACGTTTCAGGTGTCATGTCGCACGTCCTAATCAATAACCTTCCTTTGTTCATCAAGGCGGAAGTTTTCCTCTAATGTCCCGAAAGGAAATCCGGGCAAGCAAATTCGTTAAATGCAATATATCATGTAGTATGTGAAACGTATTCCGCAGCGACGCCTCATAGCTGCGTGATTTAGAATTCAGAACATTTTCTCCTCAAAGGAAGCGCCACTACGTTTCTCTCAAGACAACCTTTCAGGTGTCATGCCGCACGTCTTAATCAATAACCTTCCTTTGATCATCAAGGCGGAAGTTTTCCTCTAAAGTTGGAAAGAAAATCCGTGCCAGCCAATTCGTTAAATGCAATATTTGATGTAGTATGTGAAACGTATTCCACAGCGACGCCTCATAGCTGCGAGATTTATAATTCAGAACATTTTCTCTTCAAAGGAAGCGAAACTGCGTTTCTCTCAAGACAACCTTTCAGGTGTCATGTCGCACATAGTAATCAATAACATTCCTTTGTTCATCCAGGCGGAAGATTTCCTTTAATATCGCGAAAGAAAATCCGGGCCAGCCAATTGGTTAAATGCAATATATCATGTAGTATGTGAAACGTATTCCACAGCGACGCCTCATAGCTGCGTGATTTAAATTCTGAACATTTCCTCTTCAAAGGAAGCGCCATTGCGTTTCTCTCAAGACAACCTTTCAGGTGTCATGTCACGTGTCTTAATCAATAACCTTCCTTTGTTCATCAAGGCGGAAGTTTTCCTCTAATATCATTAAAGAGAGTCCGGGCCAGCAAATTCGTTAAATGCAATATATCATGTACTATGTGAAACGCATTCCACAGCGACGCCTCATAGCTGCGAGATTCAAAATTCTGAACATTTTCTCTTCAAAGGGAGCGAAACTGCGTTTCTCTCAAGACAACCTTTCAGGTGTCATGTCGCACGTCTTAATCAATCACCTTCCTTTGTTCATCAAGGCGGAAGTTATCCTGTAATATCGTTAAAGAAAATCCGGGCTAGAAAATTCGTTAAATGCAATAGATCATGTAGTATGTGAAACGTATTCCACAGCGACGCGTCATTGCTGCGTGATTTGAAATTCGGAACATTTTCTCGTCAAAGGAAGCGAAACTGCGTTTCTCTCAAGACAACCTTTCAGGTGTCATGTCGCATGTCTTAATCAATAACCTTCCTTTGTTCATCAAGGCGGAAGAATTCCTTTAACATCGGGAAAGAAAAATCCGGACCAGCCAATTCGTGAAATGCAATATTTCATGTATTATTGAAACGTATTCCACAGCGACGCCTCATAGCTGCGTGATTCTAAATTCTTAACATTTTCTCTTCAAAGGACGCGACACTGCGTTCCTCTCAAGATAACCTTTCAGGTGTCATGTCGCACGTCTTAATCAATAACCTTCCTTTCTTCTTCAAGGCGGACGTTTTCCTCTAATATCGCGAAAAAAAATCTGGGCCAGCAAATTGGTTAAATGCAATATATCATGTAGTATGTGAAACGTATTCCACAGCGACGCCTCATAGCTGCGTGATTTAAATTCTAAACATTTCCTGTTCAAAGGAAGCGCCATTGCGTTTCTCTCAAGACAACCTTTCACGTGACATGTCGCACGTCTTAATCAATAACTTTCCTTTGTTCATCAAGGCGGAATTTTTCCTCAAATGTCCCGAAAGAAAATCCGGGCAAGCAAATTCGTTAAATGCAATATATCATGTAGTATGTGAAACGTATTCCACAGCGACGCCTCATAGCTGCGTGATTTAAAATTTTGAACATTTTCTCTTCAAAGGATGCGACACTGCGTTTCTCTCAAGACAACCTTTCAGGTGTCATGCCGCACATCTTAATCAATAACCTTCCTTTGTTCATCAAGGCGGACGTTTTCCTCTAATATCGCGAAAAAAATTCCGGGCCAGCAAATTGGTTAGATGCAATATATTAGGTAGCATGTGTAACGTATTCCACAGCGACGCCTCATAGTTCTGTGAGTTAAAATTGAGAGCATTTTCTCTTCAAAGGAAGCGCCACTGCGTTTCTCTCAAGACAACCTTTCATGTGTCATGTCGCACGTCTTAATCAGTAACCTTCCTTTGTTCATAAAGGCGGAAATTTTCCTCTAATATCACTAAAAAAAATCCGGGTCAGCAAACTGATTAGATGCTATATATTATGTTGCATGTGTAACGTAGTCCACAGCGACACCTCATAGCGGCGTGATTTAAAATTCAGAACATTTTAATGCCACTGCGATTCTCTCAAGACAACGTTTCAGGTGTCATGTCGCACGTCTGAATAAAAAACCTTGCTTTGTTCATCAATGTGGAAGTTTTCCTCTAATATTTTTAAAGAAAATCCGGGCCAGCAAATTGGTTAGATGCAATATATCATGTAGTATGTGAAACGTATTCCACAGCGACGCCTCAAAGCTGCGTGATTTAAATTCTGAACATTTCCTCTTCAAAGGAAGCGCCATTGCGTTTATCTCAAGACAACCATTCAGGTGTCATGTCGCACGTCTTAATCAATAACCTTCCTTTGTTCTTCAAGGCCGACGTTTTTCTCTAATATCGTTAATGAAAATCCGTGCCAGCCAATTCGTTAAATGCAATATTTCATGTAGTATGTGAAACGTATTCCACAGCGACGCCTCATAGCTGCGAGATTTATAATTCAGAACATTTTCTCTTCAAAGGAAGCGAAACTGCGTTTCTCTCAAGACAACTTTTCAGGTGTCATGTCGCACGTAGTAATCAATAACATTCCTTTGTTCATCAAGGCGGAAGATTTCCTTTAATATCGCGAAAGAAAATCCGGGCCAGCCAATTGGTTAAATGCAATATATCATGTAGTATGTGAAACGTATTCCACAGCGACGCCTCATAGCTGCGAGATTCAAAATTCTGAACATTTTCTCTTCAAAGGGAGCGAAACTGCGTTTCTCTCAAGACAAGCTTTCAGGTGTCATGTCGCACGTCTTAATCAATAAGCTTCCTTTGTTCATCAAGGCGGAAGTTTTCCTCTAATGTCCCGAAAGAAAATCCGGGCAAGCAAATTCGTTAAATTCAATATATCATGTAGTATGTGAAACGGATTCCACAGCGACGCCTCATAGCAGCGTGATTTAAAATTCAGAACATTTTCTCTTCAAAGGATGCGACACTGCGTTTCTCTCAAGACAACCTTTCAGGTGTCATGCCGCACATCTTAATCAATAACCTTCCTTTGTTCATCAAGGCGGACGTTTTCCTCTAATATCGCGATAAAAAATCCGGGACAGCAAATTGGTTAAATGCAATATATCATGTAGTATGTGAAACGTATTCCACAGCGACGCCTCATAGCTGCGTGATTTAAATTTTGAACATTTTCTCTTCAAAGGAAGCGCCATTTCGTTTATCTCAAGCCAACCATTCAGGTGTCATGTCGCACGCCTTAATCAATAACCTTCCTTTGTTCATCAAGGCGGAAGTTTTCCTCTAATGTTGGAAAGAAAATCCGGGCCAGCCAATTCGTTAAATGCAATATTTCATGTAGTATGTGAAACGAATTCCACAGCGACGCCTCATAGCTGCGTGATTTAAACTTCAGAACATTTTCTCTTCAAAGGAAGCGAAACTGCGTTTCTCTCAAGATAACCTTTCAGGTGTCATGTCGCAAGTCTTAATCAATAAGCTTCCTTTGTTCATCAAGGCGGACGTTTTCCTCTAATATCGCGAAACAAAATCCGGGCCAGCAAATTGGTTAAATGCAATATATCATGTAGTATGTGAAAGGTATTCCTCAGCGACGCCTCATAGCTGCGTGATTTAAATTCTGAACATTTCTTCTTCATAGGAAGCGCCATTGCGTTTATCTCAAGACAACCTTTCAGGTGTCATGTCGGACGTGTTAATCAATAACCTTCCTTTGTTCCTCAAGGCG
Source organism: Dermacentor andersoni (assembly GCF_023375885.2). Taxonomy (NCBI): domain Eukaryota; kingdom Metazoa; phylum Arthropoda; class Arachnida; order Ixodida; family Ixodidae; genus Dermacentor; species Dermacentor andersoni. Next base: position 16,452,328 of record NW_027314752.1, read on the forward strand.
GACGTTTTTCTCAAATATCGTTAATGAAAATCCGGGCCAGCAAATTCGTTAAATGCAAGATATCATGTAGTATGTGAAACGTATTCCACAGCGACGCATCATAGCTGCGTGATTCAAAATTCTGAACATCTTCTCTTCAAAGGATGCGACACTGCGTTTCTCTCAAGACAACCTTTCAGGTGTCATGTCGCAAGTCCTAATCAATAACCTTCCTTTGTTCATCAAGGCGGAAGTTTTCCTCTAATGTCCCGAAAGAAAATCCGGGCAAGCAAATTCGTTAAATGCAATATATCATGTTGTATGTAAAACGGATTCCACAGCGACGCCTCATAGCAGCGTGATTTAAAATTCAGAACATTTTCTCTTCAAAGGATGCGACACTGCGTTTCTCTCAAGACAACGTTTCTGGTGTCATGTCGCACGTCCTAATCAATAACCTTCCTTTGTTCATATGGGCGGAAGTTTTCCTCTAATGTCCCGAAAGAAAATCCGGGCAAGCAAATTCGTTAAATGCAATATATCATGTAGTATGTGAAACGTATTCCGCAACGACGCCTCATAGCTGCGTGATTTAGAATTCAGAACATTTTCTCCTCAAAGGAAGCACCACTACGTTTCTCTCAAGACAACCTTTCAGGTGTCATGCCGCACGTCCTAATCAATAACCTTCCTTTGATCATCAAGGCGGAAGTTTTCCTCTAATGTTGGAAAGAAAATCCGGGCCAGCCAATTCGTTAAATGCAATATTTCATGTAGTATGTGAAACGTATTCCACAGCGACGCCTCATAGCTGCGAGATTTATAATTCAGAACATTTTCTCTTCAAAGGAAGCGAAACTGCGTTTCTCTCAAGACAACCTTTCAGGTGTCATGTCGCACATAGTAATCAATAACATTCCTTTGTTCATCAAGGCGGAAGATTTCCTTTAATATCGCGAAAGAAAATCCGGGCCAGCCAATTGGTTAAATGCAATATATCATGTAGCATGTGAAACGTATTCCACAGCGACGCGTCATAGCTGCGTGATTCTAAATTCTGAACATTTCCTGTTCAAAGGAAGCGCCATTGCGTTTATCTAGAGACAACCATTCAGGTGTCATGTCGCACGTCTTAATCAATAACTTTCCTTTGTTCAACATGGCGGAAGTTTTCCTCTAATGTTGGAAAGAAAATCCGGGCCAGCCAATTCGTTAAATGCAATATTTCATGTAGTATGTGAAACGAATTCCACAGCGACGCCTCATAGCTATGTGATTTAAAATTCAGAACATTTTCTCTTCAAAGGAAGCGAAACTGCGTTTCTCTCAAGATAACCTTTCAGGTGTCATGTCGCACGTCTTAATCAATAACTTTCCTTTGTTCATCAAGGCGGAATTTTTCCTCTAATGTCCCGAAAGAAAATCCGGGCAAGCAAATTCGTTAAATGCAATATATCATGTAGTATGTGAAACGCATTCCACAGCGACGCCTCATAGCTGCGTGATTTAAAATTTTGAACATTTTCTCTTCAAAGGATGCGACACTGCGTTTCTCTCAAGACAACCTTTCAGGTGTCATGTCGCACGTCTTAATCAATAACCTTCGTTTGTTCATCAAGGCGGAAATTTTCCTCTAATGTCCCGAAAGAAAATCCGGGCAAGCAAATTCGTTAAATGCAATATATCATGTAGTATGTGAAACGTATTCCACAGCGACGCCTCATAGCTGCGTGATTTAAAATTTTGAACATTTTCTCTTCAAAGGATACGACACTGCGTTTCTCTCAAGACAACCTTTCAGGTGTCATGCCGCACGTCTTAATCAATAACCTTCCTTTGTTTTTCAAGGCGGACGTATTTCTCTAATATCGTTAATGAAAATCCGGGCCAGCAAGTTCGTTAAATGCAATATATCATGTAGTATGTGAAACGTATTCCACAGCGACGCCTCACAGCTGCGAGATTCAAAATTCAGAACATTTTCTCTTCAATGGAAGCGCCATTGCGTTTCTCTTAAAACAACCTTTCAGGTGTCATGTCGCACGTCTTAATCAATAAACTTCCTTTGTTCATCAAGGCGGACGTTTTCCTCTAATATCGCGAAAAAAAATCCGGGCCAGCAAATTGGTTAAATGCAATATATCATGTAGTATGTGAAACGTATTCCACAGCGACGCCTCAAAGCTGCGTGATTTAAATTCTGAACATTTCCTCTTCAAAGGAAGCGCCATTGCGTTTATCTCAAGACAATCATTCAGGTGTCATGTCGCACGTCTAATCAATAACCTTCCTTTGTTCATGAAGGCGGAAGTTTTCCTCTAATGTTAGAAAGAAAATCCGGGCTAGCCAATTCGTTAAACGCAATATTTTATGTAGTATGTGAAATGAATTCCACAGCCACGCCTCATAGCTGCGTGATTTAAAATTTTGAACATTTTCTCTTCAAAGGATGCGACACTGCGTTTCTCTCAAGACAACCTTTCAGGTGATATGCCGCACATCTTAATCAAAAACCTTCCTTTGTTCATCAAGGCGGACGTTTTCCTCTAATATCGCGAAAAAAAATGCGGGCCAGCAAATTGGTTAAATGCAATATATAATGTAGTATGGGAAACGTATTCCACAGCGACGCCTCATAGCTGCGTGATTTAAATTCCGAACATTTCCTCTTCAAAGGAAGCGCCAGTGCGTTTATCTCAAGACAACCATTCATGTGTCATGTCGCACGTTTTAATCAATAACCTTCCTTTGTTCATCAAGGCAGAAGTTTTACTCTAATGTTGGAAAGAAAATCCGGGCCAGCCAATTCGTTAAATGCAATATTTCAGGTAGTATGTGAAACGAATTCCACAGCGGCGCCTCATAGGTGCGTGATTTAAACTTCAGAACATTTTCTCTTCAAAGGAAGCGAAACTGCGTTTCTCTCAAGATAACCTTTCAGGTGTCATGCCGCACGTCTTATTCAATAACCTTCCTTTGTTCTTCAAGGCGGACGTTTTTCTCAAAAATCTTTAAAGAAAATCCGGGCTAACAAATTCGTTAAATGCAATAGATCATGTAGTATGTGAAACGTATTCCACAGCGACGCGTCATAGCTGCGTGATTTAAAATTCGGAACATTTTCTCTTCAAAGGAAGCGACAATGCGTTTCTCTCAAGACAACCTTTCAGGTGTCATGCGCTCGTCTTAATCAATAAGCTTCCTTTGTTCATCAAGGTGGACGTTTTCCTCTAATATCGTTAAAGAAAATCCGGGGCAGCAAACTGATTAGATACTATATATTATGTAGCATGTGTAACGTTGTCCGCAGTGACGCCTCATAGCCGCGTGATTTAAAATTCAGAACATTTTCTCTTCAAAGGAAGCGCCACTGCGATTCTCTCAATGCAACCTTTCAGTTGTCATGTCGCACGTCTTAATCAATAACCTTCCTTTGTTCTTCAAGGCGGAAGTTTTCCTCTAATATCGTTAAAGAAAACCGGGCCAGCAAATTCGTTAAATGCAACATATCATTTAGTATGTGAAACGAATTCCACAGCGACGCCTCATAGCTATGTGATTTAAAATTCAGAACATTTTCTCTTCAAAGGAAGCGAAACTGCGTTTCTCTCAAGATAACCTTTCAGGTGTCATGTCGCACGTCTTAATCAATAACTTTCCTTTGTTCATCAAGGCGGAATTTTTCCTCTAATGTCCCGAAAGAAAATCCGGGCAAGCAAATTCGTTAAATGCAATATATCATGTAGTATGTGAAACGCATTCCACAGCGACGCCTCATAGCTGCGGGATTTAAAATTTTGAACATTTTCTCTTCAAAGGATGCGACACTGCGTTTCTCTCAAGACAACCTTTCAGGTGTCATGTCGCACGTCTTAATCAATAACCTTCGTTTGTTCATCAAGGCGGAAATTTTCCTCTAATGTCCCGAAAGAAAATCCGGGCAAGCAAATTCGTTAAATGCAATATATCATGTAGTATGTGAAACGTATTCCACAGCGACGCCTCATAGCTGCGTGATTTAAAATTTTGAACATTTTCTCTTCAAAGGATACGACACTGCGTTTCTCTCAAGACAACCTTTCAGGTGTCATGCCGCACGTCTTAATCAATAACCTTCCTTTGTTTTTCAAGGCGGACGTATTTCTCTAATATCGTTAATGAAAATCCGGGCCAGCAAGTTCGTTAAATGCAATATATCATGTAGTATGTGAAACGTATTCCACAGCGACGCCTCACAGCTGCGAGATTCAAAATTCAGAACATTTTCTCTTCAATGGAAGCGCCATTGCGTTTCTCTTAAAACAACCTTTCAGGTGTCATGTCGCACGTCTTAATCAATAAACTTCCTTTGTTCATCAAGGCGGACGTTTTCCTCTAATATCGCGAAAAAAAATCCGGGCCAGCAAATTGGTTAAATGCAATATATCATGTAGTATGTGAAACGTATTCCACAGCGACGCCTCAAAGCTGCGTGATTTAAATTCTGAACATTTCCTCTTCAAAGGAAGCGCCATTGCGTTTATCTCAAGACAATCATTCAGGTGTCATGTCGCACGTCTAATCAATAACCTTCCTTTGTTCATGAAGGCGGAAGTTTTCCTCTAATGTTAGAAAGAAAATCCGGGCTAGCCAATTCGTTAAACGCAATATTTTATGTAGTATGTGAAATGAATTCCACAGCCACGCCTCATAGCTGCGTGATTTAAAATTTTGAACATTTTCTCTTCAAAGGATGCGACACTGCGTTTCTCTCAAGACAACCTTTCAGGTGATATGCCGCACATCTTAATCAAAAACCTTCCTTTGTTCATCAAGGCGGACGTTTTCCTCTAATATCGCGAAAAAAAATGCGGGCCAGCAAATTGGTTAAATGCAATATATAATGTAGTATGGGAAACGTATTCCACAGCGACGCCTCATAGCTGCGTGATTTAAATTCCGAACATTTCCTCTTCAAAGGAAGCGCCAGTGCGTTTATCTCAAGACAACCATTCATGTGTCATGTCGCACGTTTTAATCAATAACCTTCCTTTGTTCATCAAGGCAGAAGTTTTACTCTAATGTTGGAAAGAAAATCCGGGCCAGCCAATTCGTTAAATGCAATATTTCAGGTAGTATGTGAAACGAATTCCACAGCGGCGCCTCATAGGTGCGTGATTTAAACTTCAGAACATTTTCTCTTCAAAGGAAGCGAAACTGCGTTTCTCTCAAGATAACCTTTCAGGTGTCATGCCGCACGTCTTATTCAATAACCTTCCTTTGTTCTTCAAGGCGGACGTTTTTCTCAAAAATCTTTAAAGAAAATCCGGGCTAACAAATTCGTTAAATGCAATAGATCATGTAGTATGTGAAACGTATTCCACAGCGACGCGTCATAGCTGCGTGATTTAAAATTCGGAACATTTTCTCTTCAAAGGAAGCGACAATGCGTTTCTCTCAAGACAACCTTTCAGGTGTCATGCGCTCGTCTTAATCAATAAGCTTCCTTTGTTCATCAAGGTGGACGTTTTCCTCTAATATCGTTAAAGAAAATCCGGGGCAGCAAACTGATTAGATACTATATATTATGTAGCATGTGTAACGTTGTCCGCAGTGACGCCTCATAGCCGCGTGATTTAAAATTCAGAACATTTTCTCTTCAAAGGAAGCGCCACTGCGATTCTCTCAATGCAACCTTTCAGTTGTCATGTCGCACGTCTTAATCAATAACCTTCCTTTGTTCTTCAAGGCGGAAGTTTTCCTCTAATATCGTTAAAGAAAACCGGGCCAGCAAATTCGTTAAATGCAACATATCATTTAGTATGTGAAATGTATTCCACAGCGACGCCTCATAGCTGCGTGATTTACCATTCAGAACATTTTCTCCTCAAAGGAAGCGCCACTACGTTTCTCTCAAGACAACCTTTCAGGTGTCATGTCGCACGTCTTAATCAATAACCTTCCTTTGTTCATCAAGGCGGAAGTTTTCCTCTAATATCATTAAGGAAAATCCGGGCAAGCAAATTCGGTAAATGCAATAGATCATGTAGCATGTGACACGTATTCCATAGCGACGCCTCTTAGCTGCGTGATTCCAAATTCTGAACATTTTCTCTTCCAAGAAAGCGAAACTGCGTTTCTCTCAAGACAACCTTTCATGTGTCATGTCGCACGTCTTAATCAATAACCTTCCTTTCATCATCAAGGCGGAAGTTTTCCTCTAATATCGCGAAAGAAAATCCGGGCAAGCAAATTCGTTAAATGCAATATATCATGTAGTATGTGAAACGTATTCCGCAGCGACACCTCACAGCTGCGTGATTTAAAATTCAGAACATCTTCTCCTCAAAGGAAGCGCCACTACGTTTCTCTCAAGACAACCTTTCAGGTGTCATGTCGCACGTCTTAATCAATAACCTTCCTTTGTTCATCAAGGCGGAAGTTTTCCTCTAATATCATTAAAGAAAATCTGGGCCAGCAAATTCGTTAAATGCAATATATTATGTAGTATGCGAAACGTATTCTACAGCGACGCCTCATAGCTGCGTGATTCAAAATTCTGAACATTTTCTCTTCAAAGGGAGCGAAACTGCGTTTCTCTTAAGACAACCTTTCAGGTGTCATCTCGCACGTCTTAATCAATCACCTTCCTTTGTTCATCAAGGCGGATGTTATCCTATAATATCGTTAAAGTAACTTGGGGCCACCAAATTGGTTAAAAGCAATGTATTATGTAGTATGTGTAACGTATTGCAAAGCGACGCCTCAGAGCTGCGTGATTTAAAATTCAGAACACTTTCTCTTCATAGGAAGCGCCACTGCGATTCTCTCAAGACAACGTTTCAGGTGTCATGTCGCACGTCTGAATAAATAACCTTCCTTTGTTCATCAAGGTGGAAGCTTTTCTCTAATATCTTTAAAGAAAATCCGGGCCAGCATATTGGTTAGATGCAATATATTAGGTAGCATGTGTAACGTATTCCACAGCGACGCCTCATAGTTCTGTGATTTAAAATTGAGAACATTTTCTCTTCAAAGGAAGCGCCACTGCGTTTCTCTCAAGACAACCTTAGAGGTGTCATGTCGCACGATCTAATCAATAACCTTCATTTGTTCATCAAGGCGGAAATTTTCCTCTAATATCACTAAAGAAAATCCGGGTCTGCAAACTAGTTAGATGCTATATATCATGTAATATGTGAAACGTATTCCACAGCGACGCCTCATAGCTGCGTGATTTAAAATTCAGAACATTTTCTCTTCAAAGGAAGCGCCACTGCGATTCTCTCAAGACAACCTTTCAGGTGTCATGTCACACGTCTTAATCAAGAACCTTCCTTTGTTCATCAAGGCGGAAGTTTTCCTCTAATATCATTAAAGAAAATCCGGGGCAGCAAACTGATTAGATGCTATATATTATGTAGCATGTGTAACGTAGTCCACAGCGAAGCCTCATAGCTGCGTGATTTAAAATTCAGAACCTTTTTCTCTTCAAAGGAAGCGCCACTGCGATTCTCTCAGGACAACCTTTCAGGTGTCATATCGCACGTCTTAATCAATAACCTTCCTTTGTTCATCAAGGTGGAAGTTTTCCTCTAATATCATTAAAGAAAATCCGGGCCAGCAAATTGGTTAGATGCAATATATTAGGTAGCATGTGTAACGTATTCCACAGCGACGCCTCATAGTTCTGTGATTTAAAATTGAGAACATTTTCTCTTCAAAGGAAGCGCCACTGCGTTTCTCTCAAGACAACCTTAGAGGTGTCATGTCGCACGTTCTAATCAATAACCTTCCTTTGTTCATCAAGGCGGAAATTTTCCTCTAATATCACTAAAGAAAATCCGGGTCTGCAAATTGGTTAGATGCTATATATCATGTAGTATGTGAAACGTATTCCACAGCGACGCCTCATGGCTGCATGATTTAAAATTCAGAACATTTTCTCTTCAAAGGAAGCGCCACTGCGATTCTCTCGTGACAACCTTTCAGGTGTCATATCACACGTCTTAATCAATAACCTTCCTTTGTTCATCAAGGCGGAAGTATTCCTCTGATATCATTAAAGAAAATCCGGGCCAGCAAATTGGTTAGATGCAACATATTAGGTAGCATGTGTAACGTATTCCACAGCGACGCCTCATAGCTGCGTGATATATAATTCTGAACATTTTCTCTTCAAAGGAAGCGTAACTGTGTTTCTCTCAAGACGACCTTTCAGGTGTCATGTCGCACGTCCTTATGAGTAACCTTCCTTTGTTCATCAAGGCATAAATTTTTCTCTAATATCACTAAAGAAAATCCGGGCAGCAAACTGATTAGATGCTATATATTATGTAGCATGTGTAACGTAGTCCACAGCGACGCCTCATAGCTGCGTGATTTAAAATTCAGAACATTTTCTCTTCAAATCAAGCGCCACTGCGATTCTCTCAAGACAACCTTTCAGGTGTCATATCGCACGTCTTAATCAATAACCTTCCTTTGTTCATCAAGGCGGAAGTTTTCCTCTAATATCATTAAAGAAAATCCGGACCAGCAAATTGGTTAGATGCAATATATTAGGTAGCATGGGTAACGTATTCCACAGCGACGCCTCATAGCTGCGTGATTTATAATTCTGAACATTTTCTCTTCAAAGGAAGCGTAACTGCGATTCTCTCAAGACAACCTTACAGGTGTCATGTCACACGTCTTAATCAATAACCTTCCTTTGTTCATCAAGGCGGAAGTATTCCTCTGGTATCATTAAAGAAAATCCGGGCCAGCAAATTGGTTAGATGCACTATATTAGGTAGCATGTGTAACGTATTCCGCAGCGACGCCTCATAGCTGCGTGATTTATAATTCTGAACATTTTCTCTTCAAAGGAAGCGTAACTGTGTTTCTCTCAAGACGACCTTTCAGGTGTCATGTCGCACGTCTTTATGAGTAACCTTCCTTTGTTCATCAAGGCGGAAATTTTCCTCTAATATCACTAAAGAAAATCTGGGGCAGCAAACTGATTAGATGCTATATATTATGTAGCATGTGTAACGTAGTCCACAGCGACGCCTCATAGCTGCGTGATTTAAAATTCAGAACATTTTCTCTTCAAAGGAAGCGCCACTGCGATTCTCTCAAGACAACCTTTCAGGTGTCATGTCACACGTCTTAATCAATAACCTTCCTTTGTTCATCAAGGCGGAAGTATTCCTCTGATATCATTAAAGAAAATCCGGGCCAGCAAATTGGTTAGATGCAACATATTAGGTAGCATGTGTAACGTATTCCACAGCGACGCCTCATAGCTGCGTGATATATAATTCTGAACATTTTCTCTTCAAAGGAAGCGTAACTGTGTTTCTCTCAAGACGACCTTTCAGGTGTCATGTCGCACGTCCTAATGAGTAACCTTCCTTTGTTCATCAAGGCATAAATTTTTCTCTAATATCACTAAAGAAAATCCGGGGCAGCAAACTGATTAGATGCTATATATTATGTAGCATGTGTAACGTAGTCCACAGCGACGCCTCATAGCTGCGTGATTTAAAATTCAGAACATTTTCTCTTCAAATCAAGCGCCACTGCGATTCTCTCAAGACAACCTTTCAGGTGTCATATCGCACGTCTTAATCAATAACCTTCCTTTGTTCATCAAGGCGGAAGTTTTCCTCTAATATCATTAAAGAAAATCCGGACCAGCAAATTGGTTAGATGCAATATATTAGGTGGCATGGGTAACGTATTCCACAGCGACGCCTCATAGCTGCGTGATTTATAATTCTGAACATTTTCTCTTCAAAGGAAGCGTAACTGCGATTCTCTCAAGACAACCTTACAGGTGTCATGTCACACGTCTTAATCAATAACCTTCCTTTGTTCATCAAGGCGGAAGTATTCCTCTGGTATCATTAAAGAAAATCCGGGCCAGCAAATTGGTTAGATGCAATATATTAGGTAGCATGTGTAACGTATTCCACAGCGACGCCTCATAGCTGCGTGATTTATAATTCTGAACATTTTCTCTTCAAAGGAAGCGTAACTGTGTTTCTCTCAAGACAACCTTTCAGGTGTCATATCGCACGCCTTAATCAATAACCTTCCTTTGTTCGTCAAGGCGGAAGTTTTCCTCTTATATCGCGAAAGAAAATCCGGGCCTGCAAACTGGTTAGATGCAATATATTATGTAGCATGTGTAACGTAGTCCATAGTGACGCCTCATAGCTGCGTGATTTAAAAATCAGAACATTTTCTCTTCAAGGGAAGCGAAACTGCGTTTCCCTCAAGACAACCTTTCAGGTGTCATGTCGCACGTCTTAATCAATAACCTTCCTTTGTTCATCAAGGCGGAAGTTTTCCTCTAATATCGCGAAAGAAAATCCAAAAAGCAAATTAGTTAAATGCAATATATCGTGCAGTATGTCAAACGTATTCCACAGCGACGCCTCATTGCTGCGTGATTTAAAATGGCGAACATTGTCTCTTCAAAGGAAGTGCCACTGCGTTTCTCTCAAGACAACCTTACAGGTGTCATATCGCACGTCTTAATAACCTTCCTTTGTTCATCAGAGCGGGCGTTTTGCTCTAATATCGTTAATGCTACTTGGGGCCACCAAATTGGTTAAACGCAACGTATTATGTAGTATGTGTAACGTATTGCACAGCGACGCCTCATAGCTGCGTGATTTAAAATTCAGAACATTTTCTCTTCAAAGGAAGCGCCACTGCGATTCTCTCAAGACAACGTTTCAGGTGTCATGTCGCACGTCTGAATAAATAACCTTCCTTTGTTCATCAAGGTGAAAGTTTTTCTCTATTACCTTTAAAGAAAATCCGGGCCAGCAAATTGGTTAGATGCAATATATTAGGTAGCATGTGTAACGTATTCCACAGCGACGCCTCATAGTTCTGTGATTTAAAATTGAGAACATTTTCTCTTCAAAGGAAGCGCCACTGCGTTTCTCTCAAGACAACCTTAGAGGTGTCATGTCGCACGTTCTAATCAATAACCTTCCCTTGTTCATCAAGGCGCAAATTTTCCTCTAATATCACTAAAGAAAATCCGGGTCTGCAAACTGGTTAGATGCTATATATCATGTAGTATGTGAAACGTATTCCACAGCGACGCCTCTTAGCTGCGTGATTTAAATTCTGAACATTTCCTCTTCAAAGGAAGTGCCTTTGCGTTTATCTCAAGACAACCATTCAGGTGTCATGACGCACGCCTTAATCAATAACCTTCCTTTGTTCTTCAAGGCGGACGTTTTTCTCAAATATCGTTAATGAGAATCCGGGCCAGCAAATTCGTTAAATGCAATATATCATGTAGTATGTGAAACGTATTCCACAGCGACGCCTCATAGCTGCGTGATTTAAAATTCAGAACATTTTCTCTTCAAAGGAAGCGAAACTGCGTTTCTCTCAAGATAACCTTTCAAGTGTCATGTCGCACGTCTTAATCAATAACCTTCCTTTGTTCATCAAGGCGGAAGTTTTCCTCTAATGTCCCGAAAGAAAATCCGGGCGAGCAAATTCGTTAAATGCAATATTTCATGTAGTATGTGAAACGTATTCCACAGCGACGCCTCATAGCTGGGAGATTTATAATTCAGAACATTTTCGCTTCAAAGGAAGCAAAACTGCGTTTCTCTCAAGACAACCTTTCAGGTGTCATGTCGCAACTCTTAATTAATAACCTTCCTTTGTTCATCAAGGCGGAAGTTTTCCTCTAATATCGTTAAAGAAAATCCGAGTCAGCAAACTGGTTAGATGCAATATATTATGTAGCATGTGTAACGCAGTCAACAGCGACGCCTCATAGCTGCGTGATTTAAAATTCAGCACATTTTCTCTTCAAAGGAAGCGAAACTGCGTTTCTCTCAAGACAACCTTTCAGGTGTCATGTCGCACATCTTAATCAATAACCTTCCTTTGTTAATCAAGGCGGAAAATTTCCTTTATATCGCGAAAGAAAATCCGGGTGAGCCAATTCGTTAAATGCAATATTTCATGTAGTATGTGAAACGTATTCCACAGCGACACCTCATAGCTGCGTGATTTAAAATTCTGATCATTTTCTCTTCAAAGGAAGCGAAATTGCGTTTCTCTCAAGACAACCTTTCAGGTCTCATGTCGCACGTCTTAATCATTAACCTTCCTTTGTTCATCAAGGTGGACGTTTTCCTCTAATATCGCGAAACAAAATCCGGGCCAGCAAATTGGTTAAATGCAATATATCATGTAGTATGTGAAACGTATTCCACCGCGACGCCTCATAGCTGCGTGATTTAAATTCTGAACATTTCCTCTTCAAAGGAAGCGCCTTTGCGTTTATCTCAAGACAACCATTCAGGTGTCATGTCGCACGTCTTAATCAGTAACCTTCCTTTGTTCTTCAAGGCGGACGTTCTTCTCTAATATCGTTAATGAAAATCCGGGCCAGCAAATTCGTTAAATGCAATATATCATGTAGTATGTGAAACGCATTCCACAGCGACGCCTCATAGCTGCGTGATTCAAATTTGTGAACATTTCCTCTTCAAAGGAAGCGTCACTGCTTTTCTCTCAAGACAACCTTTCAGGTGTCATGTCACACGTCTTAATCAATAACCTTCGTTTGTTCATCATGGCGGAAGTTTTCCTCTAATATCGTTAAAGAAAATCCGAGTCAGCAAACTGGTTAGATGCAATATATTATGTAGCATGTGTAACGTAGTCCACAGCGACGCCTCATAGCTGCGTGATTTAATATTCAGAACATTTTCGCTTCAAAGGAAGCGAAACTGCGTTTCTCTCAAGACAACCTTTCAGGTCTCATGTCGCGCGTCTTAATCAATAACCGTCCTCTGTAAATCAAGGCGGAAAATTTTCTTTATATCGCAAAAGAAAATCCGGGCGAGCCAATTCGTTAAATGCAATATATCATGCAGTATGTGAAACGTATTCCACCGCGACGCCTCATAGCTGCGTGATTTAAAATTCTGAACTTTTTCTCTTCAAAGGTAGCGAAACTGCGTTTCTCTCAAGACTACCTTTCAGGTGTCATGTCGCACCTCTTTGTCAATAACATTCCTTTGTTCATCTAGGCGGAAATTTTCCTGTAATATCCGTAAAGAAAATCCGTGTCAGCAAACTGGTTAGATGCAATATATTAGGTTGCATGTGTAACGCATTCCACAGCGACGCGTCATAGCTGCGTGATTTAAAATTCAGATCATTTTTTCTTCAAAGGAAGCGCCACTGCGATTTTCACAAGACAACCTTTCAGGTGTCATGTCGCACGTCCTAATCAATAACCTTCCTTTGTTCATCAAGGCGGAAATATTCCTCTAATATCACTAAAGAAAATCCGGGTCAGCAAATAGGTTAGATGCAATATATTATGTAGCATGTGTAACGTATTCCACAGCAACGCCTCATAGCTGCGTGTTTTAAAATTAAGAACATTTCTCTTCAAAGGAAGCGCCACTGCGTTTCTCTCAAGGCAACCTTTCAGGTGTCATGTCGCACGTCCTAATTAATAACCTTCTTTGGTTATCAAGGCGGTAAATTTCCTGTAATATCGTTAACGAAAACCTGGGCCAGCAAATTGGTTAGCTGCAATATATTATGTAGCATGCGTAACGTATTCCACAGCAACGCCTCATAGCTGCGTGTTTTAAAATTCAGAACAATTTCTCTTCAAAGGAAGCGCCCCTGCGTTTCTCTCAAGGCATCCTTTCAGGTGTCATGTCGCACGTCCTAATCAATAACCTTCCTTTGTTCATCAAGGCGGAAATGTTCCTCTAATATCGTTAAAGAAAATCGGGGGCAGCAAACTGATTAGATGCTACATATTATGTAGTATGTGAAACGTATTCCACAGCGACGCCTCATAGCTGCGTGATTTAAAATTTTGAACTTTTTCTCTTCAAAGGAAGCGAAACTACATTTCTTTCAAGACAACCTTTCAGGTGTCATGTCACACGTCTTAATCAATGACCTTCCTTTGTTCAACAAAGCGGAAGTTTTCCTCTAATGTTGCGAAAGAAAATCCGGGCCAGCAAATTGGTTATATGCAATATATTATGTAGCATGTGTAACGTATTCCACAGCAACGCCTCATAGCTGCGTGTTTTAAAATTCAGAACATTTTCTCTTCAAAGGAAGCGCCACTGCGATTTTCACAAGACAACGTTTCAGGTGTCATGTCGAACGTCTTAATCAAAAACCTTCCTTTGATCATCAAGGCGGAAGTTTTCCTCTTATATTTTTAAAGAAAATCCGGGCCAGCAAATTGGTTAGATGCAATATATTATGTAGCATGTGTAACGTATTCCACAGCAACGCCTCATAGCTGCGTGATTTAAAATTCTGATCATTTTCTTTTCCAAGGAAACGCCATTTCGTTTCTCTCAAGACAACCTTTCAGGTGTCATGTCGCACGTCTTAATCAATAACCTTCCTTTGTTCTTCAAGGCGGACGTTTTCGTCTAATATCGTTAAAGAAAATCCGGGCCAGCAAATTCGTTAAATGCAATATATCATGTAGTATGTGAAACGTATTCCACAGCGACGCCTCATAGCTGCGCGATCCAAAATTCTGAACATTTTCTCCTCAAAGGAAGCGAAACTGCGTTTCTCTCAAGACAACCTTTCAGGTGTCATGTCGCACGTCCTAATCAATAACCTTCCTTTGTTCATCAAGGCGGAAATGTTCCTCTAATATCACTAAAGAAAATCCGGGTCAGCAAATTGGTTAGATGCAATATATTATGTAGCATGTGTAACGTATTTCACAGCAACGCCTCATAGCTGCGTGTTTTAAAATTCAGAACATTTTCTCTTCAAAGGAAGCGCCACTGCGTTTCTCTCAAGGCAACTTTTCAGGTGTCATGTCACACGTCCTAATCAATAACCTTCTTTGGTTATCAAGGCGGAAGATTTCCTTTAATATTGTTAACGAAAACCTGGGCCAGCAAATTGGTTAGCGGCAATATATTATCTAGCATGTGTAACGTATTCCACAGCAACGCCTCATAGCTGTGTGTTTTAAAATTCAGAACATGTTCTCTTCAAAGGAAGCGCCACTGCGTTTCTCTCAAGGCAACCTTTCAGGTGTCATGTCGCACGTCCTAATCAATAACCTTCCTTTGTTCATCAAGGCGGAAGTTTTCCTCTAATGTCCCGAAAGAAAATCCGGGCAAGCAAATTCGTTAAATGCAATATTTCATGTAGTATGTGAAAGGTATTCCACAGCGACGTCTCATAGGTGCGTGATTTAAAATTCTGAAAATTTCATCTTCAAAGGAAGCGAAACTACGTTTCTTTCAAGACAACCTTTCAGGTGTCATGTCACACGTCTTAATCAATGACCTTCCTTTGTTCATCAAAGCGGAAATTTTCCTCTAATGTTGCGAAAGAAAATCAGGGCAAGCCAATTCGTTAAATGCAATATTTAATGTAGTATGTGAAACGTATTCCACAGCGACGCCTCATAGCTGCGTGATTTAAAATTCAGAACAATTCTCTTCAACGGAAGTGCCACTGCGTTTCTCTCAAGCCGACCTTTCAGGTGTCATGTCGCACGTCCTAAGCAATAACCTTCCTTTGTTCATCAAGGCGGAAGTGTTCCTCTAATATCACTAAATAAAATCCGGGTCAGCAAATTGGTTAGATGAAATATATTATGTAGCATGTGTAACGTATTCCACAGCAACGCCTCATAGCTGCGTGATTTAAAATTCTGAACATTTTCTCTTCAAGGAAGCGCCATTGCGTTTCTCTCAAGACAACCTTTCAGGTTTCATGTCGCACGACCTATTCAATAACCTTCCTTTGTTCATCAAGACGGAAGATTTCCTTTAATATCGCGAAAGAAAATCCGGGCAAGCAAATTCGTTAAATGCAATTTTTCATGTAGTATCCCTATTGAAAATTTGCCCGATGCTGGGCATAGTGGAATCCATCATCCATCATCATGGTGGATTATGGTAGTGGGTGGCATGCTGGGTGACGGGTGGCATGGTGGGTGCTGGGCATGGTGGTTGCTGGGCGTGGTGGTTGCTGGGCACGGCGGGTGCTGGGCGGCATGGTGGTTGCTGGGCAGTGGGTGCTGGGTGGCACGGTGGGTGCTGGGCGGCACGGTGGGTGATGGGTGGCACGATGGGCACTGGGTTGGATATCATCGTGGGCGCAGCACGTCAAAGGCAAGTTGTGTGATGAATTGAAGGAGCAACCATTGCTATTCGGAAGCTCATGACGGGCTATCTTTATGTGATGTTGAGTCTTGTGAAGTGTCCCGTCTGTATATACGTGTTGCCAAGATGCAGCTATTTTCATGCCATAACGAATCAATCTGTAAAGCACCATACTACGTAGCATATCATCACACTTTATTGAAAAAGCATCACTGGACTTGTACTGTATTTACTTTTCCACTCGCTTGCCCTGGCGTCCTGCTTGTGTAAAAGAAAGCTCCAAAGGTGCTTTCGCAGGGAAGCAAGGTGGTTCTCCGGATGTGGTGCAGGTGGCATCATTGGATGGTCACTTATGTATTTCTCCAGGCAGTCTAAAAGGAGAGTGCAATAAATATATAAGTAAATTGTTTTTCCAATGATTTCTAGCAATAAGTGAATGAAGGAAATCTGCTCTAATCACTTCAACAAAAGTTTCAGATAACAAAATGCAGCAAATGTTACACACAAACATGCTACCCAGGGCGCAAGCCAGCACAGATTTATTTGCAGTGAGAATGCATATACATGCATCACATTGTTTTGCAGATTTACATGGGAGCTGTACTCAAAGCTTTATGGGGCGGATATTTGGCTTCTGATTTTGCATAATTTGTCTGCTCTTCGACCACCCAAATTCCTGTCAAATTTGGAGAGCCACAATTTGGCTACACTTTCTCTAACGCATGTAGGAGAGCTGCAAGGTGCAAACTGTCTGGTTTGTCCATTCTATCATTTGTTATCTTTACTTGTTGCTCGTGCAGTTGGTGAGGAAGTCGTAACTTTAGCATTTGCCATATAGGCATAAAAGATTTCATGTAAAAGCTGTATAATGGCTGGCTTGCAAGCAAACCAATGTTTTAAAGTGAAGCTTTTTTTGCCTCTTCTCCCAACATTACGGGCGCTGCAGCTGCTAAGGTCTTGTCATGCGTGCCGTTGGATTTCTTGCAACATTACCAGATGGCGCTCACCTCTGCACATCCTGACCGGCGCTCCTGCCCCTGCATTTCACCGTTAGTGTGTATCACACGTGCTGTGCTGGTTTTAATTTCTATGCGAGAAAAATGCAGTTGCTGGGCTGTGATAGTGTAAACATTAGAATCGTCCTTAGTCTGAAGAGAGCGCTTTGAGCTGGAATCTCAACAGTGTGTTGGCCATGTATGTAGAAGGAGCCCATTAACACGCGCCAGCAAGGCGCGCACTCGACGTCGAGGACACCCAGACTTGAAAGAAGCGTCACACAGAACAGGACCGTCTTCGCTACGCAGTGAAATGTAGTGCAGACCGCGAACTTATGTATACATTGTATACATACAATTACAATACGTAATTGAAGTATGCACAGCCTCATAATTCAATTAAAGTTTAATATTTCTGCCATGATGCGGTGTGCCATGTGAGGCAATGACAATGCTCAATTCCCTCTCTGAGATTATGAACAATGACTCGCAACAACGCCTCAAGCAAACACATCTCCCTGTGTGTTCTGTGGACTATGCAGACAAACAGAAGTGGTGCATGCAAGGTAACGCTTAACATCAACTCGCCACTTTCGTATTGGACTAAACGCTGAAAGATTATAAACTTGCCATTAACATCACCGTTAATTATTGTCAATCAAAGCAAACACTGTGTGCTTCGTGTACATCGATTCTCACAGTGCATGGGATCTGCCATTTTTTTTTGTTCTACTTTTCAATCTCCATATTGCTACTTTGCTAAGCTAACCTACATCTTCAATGTAAAAAATGCCTAAAGAAGCACCTTAACGTAATACAATCTTTCATGCTCGTCTGTTTAAAAAAAACACATTTCTGTAGGAAATGAAATCTGCGGCAGAGTGTTGATGTGACTACGAGAGTAACTGGTACTTTGATCCATAAAACAATTGAATCTTGGCAGAAGAATGCCAGTTACAGCCACACTATATAGTCCTTTCTAATCCAGGCTGGCGGAAAGTGCTGGAATTCCGCATGATGCCCAGCACCTTGCTTTTCTTGGCACCGACGAGAGGCATGAAAACTTTAGGATGCTTTGCGTAGAACAAGATCAGCTATGCAGATCAGAGCGTACATGCGACTTATGTATGAGGTGCTTTCTTTGTGTAGCAGTTCTTTCCTCATTCTTATGCTTAAATAAAATGAGATCACTGAAAGTATGCCGAAAGTGCTGATAGGTCATATCTTACAAACTTCAATAATCAGAACATCTAAAATCAAGAAAGCGGCTGACAGATGGGATAGCACACTGTGGTATGAAGGTTATAAATATGGATGAGGTGCCTCAGAAAGGCTGGCCAATGTTTCGATAGGAGCTATCTTTGTCAAAAGCGGCCTGGTCAGCCTTGGCATGTTAGTTTTAAAGGACTAGTAGGGTGTCGTCACGTGCGGTTGTTGTCAGTGGCAGCTGGTTGTAAAGGGAGCGACTTTAAAGAGAATGAGCGCTGTCGTCTGACGTCTGTAAGCATGGTTCCTAAGACGAGGGCACAAGACCGTGAGAATAGGAATGCGGCAAGAAAAGAAACGAAAGAAAAGGAGAAAAAAGAGATGCCAAGAGGCAAAAAAAGAAAGACAAGAAAAAGAAGGGCATGGGAGCGTGTTAAGGAAGTGAGGGGTTAGGGAGCATTCAGGAGTGTCATTGGCAGCATGTTTCTGCCGTTTTAGAAGAACTGGTCAGGCGGTCAGTGTGCGAGTAACAAAAAAGACCCCAAAAGACATCAGTTGAAAGAATGACTTGAGTAGCGTAGCAGCAACGCGTCGGGTAATTTTGAAGTTAAGATGGCGACAAGGTGTCTCGTATGCAATGCATGTGGTAGCTGGCAGGCAGAGGCATGGTGTTTTAGGGATGTCAGCCTCAGTAGCTCAACGTAGGTGTCGTCACAGTGGTATATAGAGCTGGTGATACCCTGTGTGACTGATGCGCAGAAAAAGGTATCCTGGCATCTGGGACTTTGGATTGTGGTGGTGAGGGTGTTAAAAAAATATGCTAGAAAACAGACAAAAGGGGGGAACTGAAAGTGGAATAAGAAATAGGAGGGTTACATGAGCAAAAGCGGGTGGAGGCAGGTGTACATGGGAAAAGGGGTCATACAGTTGATATAAACATTAAAACATGAAAAAATATAATAAATTGAGTAGTAAGCAGGTAAAAATTAGAAACGGTGGAATAGGCGAGGTTAAGAATTAGGTTTAGCTGGTGGCACCATGTGTTTTGTGCCTTGGTTGATGACATGAGGCTTTCCGATTTAAGTTACAGCTTTAAAGTTTTTAAAGATTCTAAGCTGCTATGTGTTAAATTAATTCCCATTAGATGTAGGCATTTAAACTTGTGTATGAGGTATGATTCCATATATTTCCTCTAGCGAGGTGAGCGGAAATTTGTGGTCTATAGAGCCTTGCTTTGTCACATATGACATGTTCATGGAAGTGGCTGGCTACTGCTTTAGGTAAATTGTCTTGTATCTGCGCGGTGACCGTTCAGTCTTTTATGAATTTTTTGTCCTGTCTTACCTATGCATTATTTGCTACAAGCGTCACATTCTAGACAGTAGACTACATTGCTTGATGTGCAGATGAAACTCGAAGTTACCTTGTTTGAGTAATTTGATGCTGTACTTATTACTGTAGTAGTAGATTAAATATGTTCGCATGTAGAGTACCCGGGCGGCCACAGGGACTGGTTCCTAACTTCGTTTTTGTTTTTAGTTTGGCACGTACAAGAATATCCTTAATATTATAGTGTTTAATCTCAAAACTACTCTGGGTAGGGCGTAAAAAATCTTGTTTCTGGTTGCTGGTGAGAATTGGGTAGTATTTATTGAGGATGTTGGTCATGTTTGGGAGTGTGTTTGAGAATTTAGTAGTAAGAGGCGCTGTTCTTGTGATCCTAGGGTGGGGCTTGAGCACCTCGGCTCAGTCAAGTTTGGTTGCATTGGTGCAGGCTTTCTGAAGGGCACTCTTTGGGTGGTTCCCGTTTGATAGGGTTTCTTTAAGGTGATCAAGTCTATCTATGTAGTCTTGGTTTTCAACACACATGTGACGTAGCCATGTGCTTGGCCTTTAAAGATGCCTTCTTTGCAATGTGGCTTGATGGTGGCTTGTATATTCTAGGTACTGTTGTTTGTCAAAAGGTTTCCATACAGCATTGTCATTAGTTTCCCAGTGTCAATGTATATTGTTGTGTCCACAAAGTTTATGCGCTCCATTGAAGATTTTGATGTGAATTTTATTGTTGGGTGAAAAGAATTTAGAAATCCTACATATTTATCTAGGCTGTCTTGACCGTGTCACCATATTATGAATATGTCGTCTATGTATCGTAGGTATGTGTGGGGCCTGTCAGTGCAGCGCAATAGGAAGTCTGTAGAATCCCCATAAATATGTTCGCATAAATGTTTTCCCATGTACATCTGCTTCCGCCCGCTTTTGCTCATGCCACCCTCTTATTTGTTATTCCAGTTTCAGTTCACCCCCATATTTGTCTGTTCTTTATTAAATTTTTTCGAAACACCCTCACCAACACATTCCAAAGTCCCAGGCACCAGGATACCTTCTTCGGTGCCTCAGCCACACAGGGTATCGCCACTTCTGTATACCGCTGTGACGACACCTACGTTGAGCTACTGGGACTAACGTCCCTAGAAAGACCATGCCGATGCCTTTCAGCTACCCTATGCACTGCATTCTGGACTCCTTGCTGCCATCTTAACTCCTTTTAAATTATCCGACGCCTTGCTGCTATGCTACTCAAGTCATTCTTTCAACTAATGTCTTTTCGGGTTGTTTTTGTTACTCGAGCACTGACCGCCTCACCGGCTCCATTAAAGCCACAAGAACATGCTGCCAAAGACACCCCTGAATGCTCCCTAACCTCTTGCTTCCCCAACACCCTCATATGCCCTTCTTTTTCTTTTCTTGTTCTTTCTTTCCCTCTTGGTGTCTCTTTTTTTCTCCTTTTCTCCCAACCTTCCCACTCCCACTCTTGTTCCTACATCTTAGGAATCATGCTTACAGACATCAGGTGACCACACTCATTCTCCTTCAAGTCTCTCCCTTTACAACCAGCCACTCCCGACAACTGCATGTGACGTCACTCTACTAACACTTTAAAACTAACATGACAAGGATGACGAGGCAGCCTTTGAGAAGATAGGTCCTCCTAACGGAACGTTGGCCACCCTTTCTGAGGCACTTTATCCCTGTTTATAACTTTTACATCCCAATAATCAGAATAGTGTTTTGAAATTGCATGGCTGTGAACGCTGCAGATTGTAAAGCAGCACATCAGGTGACCACAGTCAACACTTTGGAAGGCAGTGGTTTAAAAAGCTTCTTTTAGACCATACAATTTGCCAAGCTTTGTCGGAACCCAATTTTCTTGAGAAGCATTATTTCAAAAAAGTGAAATGAAAGCTGCAGCGTGAAAAGCTACAATAACGCATGCCAAGTCTACATTAGAAATTTCAAAGACAATGAGGTGCTTAAATGTTCACTTCTGTTAAGACAATGAGCAGCAGGTGAATGCAAGCTATCAAGGTCCTGTCAAAATTAACCGCTCGTGTAGCCACCCGACTTTCTTGATTGTTTTTTAATTCAAACTGATTATGGGGGAAACTTTGTGGGCGGTTTTCGCAAGAAACCCATATCCCGAAATTATCTTGTTCTGCTTTTCATACCCACAGAGACATTTAAATTGTGTGTCGAGACACAGTGCATATACAGCAGAAGAAAAAGATATACATATAGGCACTTGCCTTATTCTTGCTTAGGCATTTCATGTCGCTCTGTATACATCATGCAATGCTAACTCATTCAGATAGCTTGTAGATATGCAGTTATGTTTCTTAAATGAGGTGACTGTTGACTTACTCTTCAAAGCAGCCACTTTCTCCGGTGTTGCCGGAAGCTTCCCAGATGCGCGGCACATTGTCCGGCAGGCCTGTCCAGTCACGCTGCTTTCACCTGCTTGCACTGGTGTCCACAGGTGCCATGCCAGCTCTAATGGGCACTTTCCGCCGGAAGCAGACTTGAATATGTAATGCCACTTGTTGAGTGGCATCACAAATCCCACACCAATCTGTACCTGCAATAGATATGAAGTGTTTTTTTCCTGAGCAGTATTCTTAACACTAAAACACACTTGTATAAAACAATATGATATAGGTTAATTAGGTCCGTCAATTTCTGATGCAACTCTATAATTTCCAATTTCTGCCCCTCGAACAAGTTTTAAAAAAAAATGGGGTTAAACCCAACCTCACCAAGAAATTCATTTTTGAGTAAAGGAATAAACTAATAAAATTTTCCCATTTTAAGGGCAGCAAGCACTCATATTTCGTACAGTCTAACCTTGCAATAATAAAATTAACAGAGAAAGCGAAACAATTGATTCAAATAGGCGCACCACCATGCAGAGAACAGTGCAAGAACAAGTGACGTCAAGGCCTCCAAAATTGCAGTGTCACACGGAGAACAGTGCAGCACATGTTACCTAGAGACCTACGCGCGCCAGTCTCCAAAGCTTTGGCCACCACCATCACACACTACATGGCCTTGTTCTAAAGAACACTGGAGACATGCCTTGAAAGTATGATTGCTCTTGCATGGCTGAAAACAAGTGAATTCCCTTGTGGGCTCTGAAAACCACTCGCACCACTCACTCATCTCAGCAGTTATATTTTCGTCATGACTAAACTGCAGCGACAAATGCGCCAAGTCCCGTCACAACTTCAAACTTCAGAACTCAGTGTGCACGCTCCTTTTACTGCGACCAGGTTTGCAATGTTTGTTGTAACAGTACAGCGCTAGTACAGCGGCAGTGGAATTCTCTTTAGGGACAATTGCACCTTCTACATCTTTTTGTAGGTTTTTGCGCAATATGTGCGTTGCTGTTTTTTGTCATTAAGCCCTTCAGTTGATGCCTAGAGCCCGTTCAGACTGTGTCTCTTTGTGTGTGTGTGTGCCCTTGCACTTTTCATGATGTCCAAGTTCAGCTACCACCAACTAGAACTAACTTTTGCATTAATCAGAAGTACATATTAGCACGCTTTATAAAAAGCCAAAGGATTAGCACTATGCTGACCGGAAATTAGAAATGGTAAGAATATTCTGGCTGAAAACAACCCCCCATTTCATGTTTATCAACACTGACGGGCAAGTAATTAAGAAAGTTGGTGTACGTTAATGTTTACCTTTTGAGTGATACAAGGGACAGAAAGAAGACAACAGGACACAAAAGCTACCAATTCAACATTAATTTTGATGCAAAAATTAAAGATAATATTTATACTGCGTGTGCTCTTGCACTGCACAAGCAATCTTTTAAGACAAAGGGCACAAGTTGCAATACAAATGTACAAAATCATGATAAACAGTACTTGCACAAAAATATAACAAATAAGCACGGAGTGATCACTATTCCGTGTCATTTAGATAGTATTCCTCTTTGTAATGCAATCATAATGAGCACTTGCTGACAGGTGTCCCTCTTTTTTAAATGGTATGCCTCAGTGATGTTGATCAATCGGTTGCCTTAAGTAAACAAAAGAGATGAACAATCTAAATCTGGCGTGCATCACCAGTTGTGTCAATGCATTGTCAAGTGGGACGAGCATGCTTGTCCCTTGAGTGAATAATGGTGCTCTCCTGGGCACATGGTTATACACCGGCCAGTCTGCCCCATATACAAGACCGTCCATTCTTAGTCCATTCCGGACAGGCCGCCATTGGAATATGAACCTGGCAACGTTTAACGCTAGAACGTTATCTAGTGAGGCGAGTCTAGCAGTGCTATTGGAGGAATTAGAGGGCAGTAAATGGGATATAATAGGGCTCAGTGAAGTTAGGAGGCCAAAAGAAGCATATACAGTGCTAAAAAGCGGGCACGTCCTGTGCTACCGCGGCCTAGAGGAAAGAAGAGAACTAGGAGTCGGATTCCTGATTAATAAGAATATAGCTGGCAACATACAGGAATTCTATAGCATTAACGAGAGGGTGGCAGGTCTTGTTGTTAAACTTAATAAGAGGTACAAAATGAAGATTGTACAGGTCTACGCCCCTACATCCAGTCATGATGACCAGGAAGTCGAATGCTTCTATGAAGACGTGGAATCGGCGATGGGTAGAGTGAAAACCAAATACACTATACTAATGGGCGACTTTAATGCCAAGGTAGGCAAGAAGCAGGCTGGAGACAAGGCAGTGGGGGAATATGGCATAGGCACTAGGAATAGCAGGGGGGAGTTATTAGTCGAGTTTGCGGAACAGAATAATATGAGGATAATGAATACTTTCTTTCGCAAGCGAGATAGCCGAAAGTGGACGTGGAGGAGCCCGAACGGCGAGACTAGAAATGAAATAGACTTCATACTCTGCGCTAACCCTGGCATCATACAAGATGTGGACGTGCTCGGCACGGTGCGCTGCAGTGACCACAGGATGGTAAGAACTCGAATTAGCCTAGACCTGAGGAGGGAACGGAAGAAACTGGTACATAAGAAGCCGATCAATGAGTTAGCGGTAAGAGGGAAAATAGAGGAATTCCAGATCAAGCTACAGAACAGGTATTCGGCTTTAACTCAGGAAGAGGACCTTAGTGTTGAAGCAATGAACGACAATCTTGTGGGCATCATTAAGAAGTGTGCAATGGAAGTCGGTGGTAACTCGATTAGGCAGGATACCAGTAAACTATCGCAGGCGACGAAAGATCTGATCAAGAAACGCCAATGTATGAAAGCCTCTAACCCTACAGCTAGAATAGAACTGGCAGAACTTTCGAAGTTAATCAACAAGCGTAAGACAGCTGACATAAGGAAGTATAATATGGATAGAATTGAACATGCTCTCAGGAACGGCGGAAGCCTAAAAACAGTGAAGAAGAAACTAGGAATTGGCAAGAATCAGATGTATGCGTTAAGAGACAAAGCCGGCAATATCATTACTAATATGGATGAGATAGTTCAAGTGGCTGAGGAGTTCTATAGAGATTTATACAGTACCAGTGGCACCCACGACGATAATGGAAGAGAAAATAGTCTAGAGGAATTCGAAGTCCCAAAGGTAACGCCGGAAGAAGTAAAGAAAGCCTTGGGAGAAATGCAAAGGGGGAAGGCAGCTGGGGAGGATCAGGTAACAGCAGATTTGTTGAAGGATGGCGGGCAGATTGTTCTAGAGAAACTGGCCACCCTGTATACGCAATGCCTCATGACGTCGAGCGTACCGGAATCTTGGAAGAACGCTAACATAATCCTAATCCATAAGAAAGGGGACGCCAAAGACTTGAAAAATTATAGACCGATCAGCTTACTGTCCGTTGCCTACAAAATATTTACTAAGGTAATCGCAAATAGAATCAGGAACACCTTAGACTTCTGTCAAGCAAAGGACCAGGCAGGATTCCGTAAAGGCTACTCAACAATAGATCATATTCACACTATCAATCAGGTGATAGAGAAATGTGCGGAATATAACCAACCCTTATATATAGCTTTCATTGATTATGAGAAAGCGTTTGATTCTGTCGAAACCTCAGCAGTCATGGAGGCATTAAGGAATCAGGGTGTAGACGAGCCGTATGTAAAAATACTGAAAAATATCTATAGCGGCTCCACAGCCACCGTAGTCCTCCATAAAGAAAGCAACAAAATCCCAATAAAGAAAGGCGTCAGGCAGGGAGATACAATCTCTCCAATGCTATTCACAGCGTGTTTACAGGAGGTATTCAGAGACCTGGATTGGGAAGAATTGGGGATAAAAATTAATGGAGAATACCTTAGTAACTTGCGATTCGCTGATGATATTGCCTTGCTTAGTAACTCAGGGGACCAATTGCAATGCATGCTCACTGACCTGGAGAGGCAAAGCAGAAGAGTGGGTCTAAAAATTAATCTGCAGAAAACTAAAGTAATGTTTAACAGTCTCGGAAGAGAACAGCAATTTACAATAGGCAGCGAGGCACTGGAAGTCGTAAGGGAATACATCTACTTAGGACAGGTAGTGACGGCGGATCCGGATCATGAGACGGAAATAATCAGAAGAATAAGAATGGGCTGGGGTGCGTTTGGCAGGCATTCTCAGATCATGAACAGCAGGTTGCCATTATCCCTCAAGAGAAAAGTGTATAATAGCTGTGTCTTACCAGTACTCACCTACGGGGCAGAAACCTGGAGGCTTACGAAAAGGGTTCTACTCAAATTGAGGACGACGCAACGAGCTATGGAAAGAAGAATGATAGGTGTAACGTTAAGGGATAAGAAAAGAGCAGATTGGGTGAGGGAACAAACGCGAGTTAATGACATCTTAGTTGAAATCAAGAAAAAGAAATGGGCATGGGCAGGACATGTAATGAGGAGGGAAGATAACCGATGGTCATTAAGGGTTACGGACTGGATCCCAAGGGAAGGGAAGCGTAGCAGGGGACGGCAGAAAGTTAGGTGGGCGGATGAGATTAAGAAGTTTGCAGGGACGGCATGGCCGCAATTAGTACATGACCGGGGTTGTTGGAGAAGTATGGGAGAGGCCTTTGCCCTGCAGTGGGCGTAACCAGGCTGATGATGATGATGATGATTCTTAGTACGAAGATGGTGCAGAGTGGCCGAACTCTGCGGGTTGCCAGCGCGCATGGCATGGCTGTGTTACGGAGCTAAGCGGCGCAGGCGCACAGGGGCTTAGAGGTGGGACTTCATGTCGTGTGTCATCCGCTAAAGCATGGCATGCTCCCGCACTTAGCAGATGACACGAAGCTCCACATCCCCCCTGCGCCATGCACGCTGGCACTTCGCGGGGCGTGGTCACGCTGAGTCGTGTTCGTGCCAAGAGTTGACGACCCTGTACATTTGACCAAACATACACATGAACAGAGGCATAGACTACACTACTAATGACGGACACAAGACATATTTAGTGGTAATTTATACAAATCTCCTTTGCCTGGACGTCATTCTCAATGCGCTTGTGAAATGCTATGCACACATATTTCGAGCGAAAAAATAAAGTAGGCAGGTATGCAGCACAGTCCACAAGTGAACTGAGAAAAGCAAGCAGGCAAGCGAGGTACGCTTGGTTAAACATACCACGAAATATGTCTAGTGCGTGTTAGGGGGAGTGTACTGCATTCCAATGTTAGGAAGCTGACAGGCCAGGAACTAAATATGTACCAAAGAAATCACCACATTTTACTGAGAAGACCGGCATGCTCGTATGACTTGGCCGTGCATTGCCGCGATAGGGCTTTAGGCCAGATTAAATTAGTTTATCTGTTTCCACCCACGGTGAAAAATTGACAAGAGAAATCAGAGGCATACCACAAGACGTGTGAGCAAGCCCCCATTATGAATGCATGAAAAAAGGCGCCCTTTCTAGATGACAAGGGATAGAAATTAGTCTGACTATTCACCTTTTTTTACGCAAATACTGTTTATTATGATTTTTTGCCTTTGTATTACAACTCACATTTTCCTTCTGAAGGAACTTGTGCACAATATAAGCACACATTCAGTGTTTTTATTCCTTCTATCAAAATATTCAGTCATCACTGGTCATGTTGTATGGTCTCCCTTCCTTCACTGTGTAAATTTTGTCCTCAAGAGTTATGTGAGCTGACTGGCAAACTCAAAACGACACTACAAATTTTACCTAGAGGATACGACTGGTTCTCAGAAAATGCACAAATACGGAAACAGGTGTCTGTGGGCACACTGTAGCAATAATGAGTGCAAGCTACCTTTGACATTGCTGCAATACATCAGTTGTCACATGGCTACAACCCTTAAGAAACAACAGAAATGTAAGTGCACATCAAAAACAAGCAGGTTCATCAACCACAAATTTGAATTCAGCAGCCACAACATAGGCAGTTTCATGTAGCTAAAGCATTAGCTAATATGTGGAAAATACATGCACAAGCACCCTTAGCTTGAGATACCTGCATACCAACATAAAACCATGAGTTGCAGTGCATATGATGCTTGTTCTTGACACTAGTATTTTGTGAAAAATACTTTTTGGATTACGTACAATGCTTCCAATTGATTTGCCCAGTAATCAAAGGCTTTTGACAGCATTCCACTTTGTACTTGCGAGTTGAAAATATTCTCACCTGAACAGCAACAAGCAGAATAAATAGAAAACTGCCCACTGTGCTAACCAAATATGTGGAGAGACCCAAAGTAATAGAATTATTTCTGGACAGCTGTAGACTTAGAGCTTGTTGGCTGATAATCACTATTAAAATTACACCACTGCCAAGCAGATGTTCTGTGTGGTGCTGTTGAAATCAAGTTCACTTGATGAGCAACATAGCAATAACCAGCAAATGCTTTAGCAATAGCGAGCAGGCAATCTTGCATGTGCAAAACTGCATGCTTATTTAATGAGATTGCATCAATAGACTGAACTATGTACCAACTATGTGGTCTATGCAGTATAGACAAAGTCGAAAACGATGCAACTGGGCACAGACTCTGCCACAATGCCTACTTGCATGAATGGGTATAGCTTAAGAAGAGTATAAAAAAATGTAGAGAAAGAAAGCAAGCTTACTAGAAAACTCCTCACTGCTGTAGTACTTACAGCACAGTGAATACTGGCCTTCATGTACCATTTAAAGAAATTCAAGCTCGTGTCCATTGTTCTGGGAACTTGAGAAATAATTGGGAAATTAATGCAGAAGGCTGGGCTAGTTGGCATTGACACAGCTCCTGTGACATAGCTACTAGCACAAACAAGGCGAATGGAATAAAGGTCGGACTAGTCAAAGCAGTAGACTTCAACTGACAAGCTTTATTCAGAAGAAACATGCAAACAGGCCACCGCATGCTCAGTTAAGGTGGAGACAGATGCATAAACGAATGTGCCACATAGGGGATAACCAAATGCACATAGAAGCTGATAAGCATCCACAAGAAGCGATTACAAAGCATTCACCAGATTTTTCTGAAGACACAACACTTATTTATCAGCTAGTACCAGTGATGGAGTGCTTATGCATTCATCAGCAGCTTTCGAAATGCAAAACACCTCAAACATTTCCCTATATAACTGCCTGGCAAACTGACTGAGCACTTGTGTGTTATGAAAACATGGGGAGCATTTATGGGTACTTCAACAGTGATCAGCCAAGTAGCCAGTGCCTGTGAGAGCATTTACAGCGTTCCGGTACTCCCCAAGCCACTCATTCAGGCACCTGTTCGTTCAATATACCACTTTCCACAGGGAAGCGCAATGTAGTATACCACCACTACATTTCAGTTAACAAAGCAGGTGACATGCTCCTTAGTGCATGTACCTTGACGCTCGGCAATGTTTACCAACTTGCATATTCTTGTGAGCGTTAGCGGTGCTGAAAAAATGCCTACACCAAACTTGTTCGCCACCTTTCTTCTAGGCGGTGGGACACCCTGTGTATGTATGGCAGAGCTGCACGGCTACCACTGGGATATGCATTACTGCACGTCCAGTGGGCAATGTGGTAGTGCCAATGACTTTCTTGTTGTGCTGGCTTTGCTGTTAAAAACATTGTGGGTGTTTTCGAACAGTGTTCAGTAGGACTCAAGTTCACACATGAGTTGCCAGAAGATGATCACCTGCAATCATTCGATATTCGTATAATTTTAAATCATACTTTCCCTTATTATATATACTCTTTTAGGAAAAAGAAGCCCTTGCTCGACCACCGTTTGGCATACTCCATGTTAAAAGATGCATAGCTCCTAGCTGCTCGAGAGCTGTTCTGGTTAAATCTTGTGCACCAGGTTTCCTCAGCGCTCA
Organism: Dermacentor andersoni; assembly: GCF_023375885.2. Lineage (NCBI taxonomy): Eukaryota > Metazoa > Arthropoda > Arachnida > Ixodida > Ixodidae > Dermacentor > Dermacentor andersoni. Next base: position 16,482,245 of record NW_027314752.1, read on the forward strand.
GCAACAAGCGAGCCATTTATGTAGGGCCGGGTATCTCGATAACACCTTGGTGTCAATTACTGGGAGCCTCATTAAAGAGGTAAAAACAGATCTGGCAGCTGCTCGGTGCAATAACGCACATCCCAGTGGGCGCTCTGTGGCTGTGCCATCTGTACATGGGGTGTCCCACTACCTAAACAATGTGGCAAGCCAGTGCAGTGTAGGTGTTTTCTTCAGCGCCACTAGAGCTCGCAAGAATGTGCAGGTTGGTAAGCAACGCCGGGAATCAGGGTACATGCACAAAGGAGCATGTCACCCACTTTTTTAACTGCAATGTGGGGGTGGTATACAAAATTTCACTTCCCTGTAGAAAGTGCTGTATTGGACAAAAGGGCAGGTTCTTGACTGAGAGGCTTAGGGAGCACCGGAACGCTGCAAACGCTCTAGCAGGCACTGCCCATTTGGCTGACCACTGCCGAAGATGTGCTCGTAAATGCTACCTGTGTTTTCAAAACAAGCAAGTGCTCAGACGGTTTGGCAGGCAGTTAGATAAGGAAATATTCGGTGTTTGGCATTTCAAAGGCTGCTGATGAATGTGTAAGCACTCCTTCACTGGAACTCACTGATAAAGGAGTGTTTGTTGTACCTTGAGAAGACCCTGCTGAATGCTTTGTAATGGCTTGTTGTGGCAGTATTGGCTTCGTTGCGCAGTTGGTTTCCTCCCATGTGGCACATTTATTTATGCATCTGTCTGCAGATATTTTTGAGCATAAGGTGGGGCCTCATTGTGTGTTTTCTAAATAAAGCTTGTAAGTTGAAGTCTGCACTGTCATGTCCAACTTTTTTCAATTAGTCTTGTTCGTGCAAGTAACCATCACAATAATTGTAATACCAATGTTAAACAATGGTAAGCATGCTGCATGCTTAGACCTGTGACATATTTGGCCCATTACACTTTTAATCCTTACGTGTGCAGAAACTGCACAAGTGTGTAGCCTAAACAAAAGAAAGTGGATATAAAAGGTATAACACAGGAAAGTTTCAAATCAATAAAACAAAATAACAAGAGGTAGATATAATGTGTACTAAGAAAAATAAAATGTAACGCGCAGCCAAGTGATTGATGCAAGAAAAAATAAACCTCAAGACATGTTAGGTCTAGTTTTAAAGTGAACAAGGTAATGTGTACATAATGTCTACAAACACAAATAAGCAGCAAGTTGAATAAAGTTGAGCAGATATTTAGCTTCTCTAGTAAGCACTTCTGAATAATATGTCCATAAACTTATTGACGAATGATACCGAGATCCTACTTTTGCAAACACATACACTTCAGTCATACCTGACCAGACCATCCGATTACACACAGCGCTGCTGCAGCCATAGCTCCTCCCTGACGTGGACACTGTTGTTGGTCACGGCCTTGCCACTGCAAGATAGGTTCTGTGTTAACTTATAGCAGTGGCACATTAAAGAAGTCATCGTGAACACATGCAAGGAGCACAGAAAAAGTCACAAAAACAATGTTTGCACCACTGCAGGGTGGGAACAGAGCACAATGTCAAAGTTACTGATGAATATTGTGATAATAGGGACCTCTTCATGACAATAAAATTTTTAAGACCTACAGCTACAGTACATTACAAACAAATGTTTGTTTACGTAACAATTCATTTTTTTCTATCAGTTAAGCAACTTTCCCTTGTCATCTCTAGTTATGTCAAAGTTATGTCAAAACACCTTGTCTCAAAATGTAAGCTGTAGTAGTAGCAAGCCGTAATTGCTTAAATTTTTTTGCCCGAAGCCTATGAGGGAGATCTTGTGCGCGACGGCGACGCGCGACGGCTTTGAGCGAGAAAACGGGCCGTCGCGCGAACATATCGCTCGTTCTTGTCGCCTGGTTCTGGAAATCTAGAATTCGTCGCTCGTCGCCCAGAAGTGCTATGAGCGAACAGACAATAGCGCGAAGCCGGAACTGGATGTACATCAGTCGAGTACTACCGCTTGTGGCACGGAACAAGCAAACGACTATTTTGATACGTGCAAGGTTAAGAACCTACTGCAAGACTTTAAAGAAATGTTTTACGCTGCTCCTTTGAGTAAAACACAGCAACCTAAATTAATAAAGCACACTTTTGGCGCGTATTTGTTGCCCTCATACCGGCAACACCGGGGAGTCGGCTCTCAATGTCGTCGCTCGCATAGGGTACGACTTGTACGGAACGAGCTAGCGCGACAGTCATCTACATCGCGTCTCTGTCGCGCGCAAGACTGCTCGCATGGGGTACGACTTGTAGGGAACGAGCGAGCGCGACAGCCATCTACATCGCGTCGCTGTCGCGCGCAAGATCACTTGCATGGTGTTTATACTTTTTCCCAATAACTGCTCACAAACCGACAATCGCGTAAACAGACATTATTTACAACCTCGAAGCATAAGTAAGAGAGGAAACGTCATTGCAGTAAGAATAGGTAAAGAGGCAGATGAGTCTTTATTATCCAACGTCAGCAGAAAAGTGGCAGCTCGCGCAAATGAGGACTGTTGCCGAACCTAATCCCTCTCACCGGAAGGAAGCGCTCACCAAGATTTTCAATTTAGCATTAAGCCAATAAACTTGCGCAAGCAAATTATGTCAACCAACGCTCAGCAAGCATCGGCACAGTCAATGTCGTCGTGAGAGTTCGATTTCTTATACGCTCGCAAGGCACTCTATGCACACACGAGAAGCAAGCACAGCATGCGTGTACTCACCTGTTAAATGGTATGATGCTGTCGAAAAGCGCCCTCCAAGTTGCCGGAGCTGCAAAGTTATTCCCGCACACATGCCGTTGCGTAGTGGACGACCTGCGGAACGCTAATAATGCGCATCATTTCTTTGCGGCGTCCACCGAACTCTCCACAACCACCACGGACAAAGGGAACGCACTCCATGGCATGAAAATCGTTGGTCCACGTTTGCCTGGCGCACCACGCATACCGCGAGTTTGCAGCGAGACACAAGCTATCTTCTGGCACTTTTGTGCACGCGAACTAAGTCGCAATTCATTACAGCAAACGCAAAAACACGATCAAACAAACACATCGTAGCAACCCGTACGACCGACAGCACATGTAAACAAGGGAACAAGACTGGTGGATGGATACTATGAGCAACCTCTTTGAAACGAAGCGGTGGGTGGCGCCACCTGTGAAATGGGGAGTTTGTTTGGCCTCTGCGATGACTAAAATAATAACCAGCACACACTCGCTTTGTGCCTTGTTGCGCCGAACTACATATAGATGTTGCAATACATAAACAACCATCGCACAGGTTATATTATCTGCTATACTTTAGCGCAGAAAGAAATTCTATGACGTATTTTCGATTTCCAGTAGCTTCCGTCGCATGCGGGCAGTAAAAAGATGGCCTTCGAGATTCGCGTATGCCATTCTTAGGAAGCCTTCTCTGGGCTTTAATTTGAAGAAATATATATAAAAAGGTTTAGTAAAAAAAGTAAAAAAAACGTGTGGAAAGCGAGGGGGTGGAGCCCCTAGCCCAGAACTCCACTGGCTTGTGCGGTCCGCCGCGCCTGGTCGAGGCTGGCGAGCCAGGTCTCCCATTGCTCCCTTCCGGAAAGTTTGCCGCCTACTTTCAGCTGTTTTGAAGCCCATCCATGCCCACCCACGACGCCTTGCGCTACTGCCCGTGCATTGGCCCGTGCTGCCTGCGCCGTCACTTCGTTTTAAACGACTTGTTGCTTTCGTCACCCTCTATTGCAGCATTAGAAATTGTTGACATGATCTCGGAGGTACACGTCCAGTGTGCGATGTTTCCGTGCGCGTTGTAACTTATTCAGTCAGAAAGCATCAAATCTACGAGGATTAATCGCTCGTGTGGCGCGGGTTACACCCGTGTCATCCGCATTGCTTTCGTGTTGGTGTGGTGAATGTGTGCGTATTGCGCTCCGGTCGTCCATGCCTTCTGTATTTATCGTGCGGCCCACGAATATTCCTCGAAAAAACCACATGTCTCTGCCGCGTGAATGTGTTCTATGTGGTGGGTGCCAGAAATGTGCGGCGGTGTACAATATGTTCGCAGCCAAGTGCTACCGTGCATTCCTGCGAATTGACGCGGCTGCTTGTGCACGGTTTTATTCAGTGTTTCTTCATTAGCTTTGTGATTTACTTGCGTCTGCGATAGAATCCACAAGGTACCCCAGTTGAAAAAGACAACAGGAATTCATGTCGCAACTAGAGAAATTTCTGTTGTACGACAGAAGTTCCTCACGTTTCCGTAGTTGACAGACATTCCTGACGTTACGACAGAAATTCTGATGTCGCAGCAGAAGCATTCTGTCGCAAAGACCAAGATCTCTGAAGTCGCAACAGAAACGTTCTGTCGCGACAACAAGAGTTCTGAAGTCGGAACAACAGCTTTCTATCATGACAGCGACTGTGACGTTACGACAGCAATTCTGACGTCGCAACAGAAACATTCGGTCGCGACCGCCAAGAGTTCTGAAGTCGCAACAGAAGCGCTTTCCGTCGCTGCCATTTAAAATTGTCAGTTTCGCATCGGTGGTGTGCACTGTACTTTTCTCTTGCGCGCTATTCAACCGTGCTTCTCTCAAGCCGGCAATGCTGACAGCACCGACACCGGTATTAAAGTCGACGTGGCCAATTGTTATAATTGTGCCATGACGACGCGGCACCTACCCGCCTCCTCAAAATCGGCCGCTGATCAAGATCATACCATCTGCGGGAATGGCTGCTTATCCGTTTTGTTTTATTTGGTAAGATGTGGCACACAAGCCTGTGGACTTACATGTGCGGTTACACTGACACATTAGTTAATTTCCCAGAATTATTTCACAAGCTTATGCGAAGCGGAAAAGAAGTTTTCGGTTATTCCACAAAGTTGCGTGAAAACCTGTCTCGCTCGGGTCTCATTAATCTGGTACAGCGCTGCCGTGAGAAGCCACTATGCTGTCAGAATGAAGACTCATCCACGAGTGTTTACGTAGCTATTTTGCGTTGAGCACACGAATTATGTGCGCGCTCAAAAGTGTAAAGAGCGATAGACAACTGTCGAAATTAGCAGTAACAACCCTAACAATGTCCCCGGTCACCGTTGTCTATTTCAGAATTTCTTATTCAATATGTATATCGTACAGCAAAATCGATGTTCTATCACTCCACGATGTTGTTACCACCTGTCGATGGTAACAACACTTGTGCTCTTCTAGAGATGCGGCAGCTGACGTGGTGGAGGGAACCCGCATCTTGGCTTTTAAAACACAAATGTAAACAGCTACGCAGACCGTGGTTTTTACTGTTGACATAGCCAAAATGTACGCTGAAAGATAAGTGCGTATCCTTGTCATAAGCCACACTGTTTAATGAGGCTTATGACAAGGATATGCTTCCTCCTTCATTTTTAACATCCCATACAATTTTAATACCAAAAAGCGAAGATGAAGCTAGACTGCGACAGGTTACCGCTTACCGACCCATATCCCTGACTAATGTAGACTACAAGATCTTCATGAAAATTCTGGCTAAAAGACTCCAAGCCGTGATGCAAGAATTAGTGGGACCACATCAGACCTGTGGTATCAAAGGTCGCACCATATATACCAACATACACACAGCCCGGTCCGTGCTCGAGTGTTGCGACGCTTTGCATGAAAGCATCGCAATGCTCCAGCTCGATCTAGAGAAAGCCTTCGACAGGGTGCCGCATGACCTCTTGTTCTCTGTTTTAGAGCACGTTAATGTCGGATCAGTCATCTGCCAAGGCGTAGCCATGGCGTACAGAGGATGCACGACGCGGTTGTTAGTAAATAAGGGGGTGGGAGCGCGCATCCAAGTGCAACGCTCTGTGCGTCAGGGTTGCCCCCTGTCACCATTGCTTTTTTGTTTGTATATTGAACCTTTTTCTTTGAGCGTTATTGAAAGCAACAGCGTTCATGGTTTTCGTTTGCATGCGGCGGAGGTCCGCATTCTCGCGTATGCTGATGACATTGCCGTATTCTGTGCTGACTACGAAAGCGTTCGTGTCGTGGTTCAAATTGTGAAAGACTTTTGTTCTGTGAGCGGGAGTGCTGTGAACTGGGCTAAGTGTTTGGGGTTCTGGCACGGCGACTGGCCCTTAACCCCAACGAATTTCGCAAACATGACTTGGACAGCAACCCCAGTAAAATATTTAGGAGTGCCGCTGGAGAATTATCGCGACAGTGAGCCATATTGGAAATGCCAAGTTGCTGAAATGCGTGAGAAGGCCGACAGGCTCAAAGGCTTCAGCTGGTCTATTTTCGCGCGTGCCACAATTTGTAACCTTTTTTTTTCGTAACCAAGCTGTGGTATGTCTTGCAAGCAATTCATTGTTCTCGCGTCAATGTGCAGAAGCTGCACCGTGTATTTGCGGTTTTTGTGTGGGGAAGCACTTGGGAGCGGACACGACGCACCAATCTGTTTCACCGCGTCCGCTCTGGAGGACTAGGTTTGGCCCATTTATATCTGCGCCAGTTGGTTAACCGATTTATGTTTTTTCGTGACACGAATGACCCCTTTTTGCGAACTGTGTGTCAGGTTAGGTTGGGCAGGGTTTTGCCAAATTTGGTTGTTAGTTCGGAGAGTATGCAAGGGAGCATTTTTGGCTTCCTTAAAGAGGTATACATGGCATGTCGCGTCTTGCAAGTGCGATTTTCGTTTGAATATTTGTCAGTGGTGTCGCGAAAGAAACTTTGTAAGGACCTGTGTGAGGTCTTTCTTCCGGTACCGTTGTACAGGTCGTTGTACTGTGCAGGTCCATGGCAGTCAGTTCTAAAACGTGTGAAAAGAATGACTGTACCAGGCGGAGTTAAAAGTTTCTTCTTTAAGCTCCATACGAACACTCTTGAAGTCAAGACGTATTTGGAAGCGAAGGGTTTCTTTGTGCCTTGGGGAAATCATTGTTTCATATGCCGGAAGCCGGAAACTATCGAACATGTTTTCTTAGATTGTTGGGAAGCCCTTTTCTTTTGGGACATTCTCCAACGCACGATTAAAAAAGACTTACCGGTTGATGCTTTCGGAATTAGATTTCTGCCCGTCGAGAGTGAAGACGGGGTTCCTTTTGACATGAATATGATATTGGGCCTGTACAGTATTTGGCGATCCAGGATGGCGGTCAGCCACGCAGACATTGATGCCAGGCCGATAAGACAGTATTTTTGTGAATCTGTTAGCAGAGCTATTGAAGGATACAAGATACAAGACCCAGTGCCTGAGTGGCTTCCAAGAATGGAAGCTTTGCTACACATGCGTGAATTTTAATCTCATCACGTAACCCCAAGTGAGGGTGACGTATTTTTAGCATACGTGTTGTGTTCTTCGCGCGGACTGATTTTGTAAACTGACGTGTTGAAGTCGGCAATAAAGAAAAAAAAAAAAGCGTCGTGGTGCAGTGGTAAGATGCTAGGCTCGTGATCCTTAGGTTTCAGGTTCGAATCGCGTTTGAAAGGGTAATTTTTTATACTTTTCTTTTTTTTGAACTAATCAATTTACATTTTCCTTAAAGAGGTCTCTCAATTTTTAATTATATATTGATCATGTTGTTTTTTTTAAAGTGGGACCTGACGTCACATTGTGACTAATTTTGTCTTCGCCTTCTTCAATAAGTGTCCTTTTAAAGCTGTTCCTGCTTGACAGTAAAATGCCTCTAGTGGGGTTGAAATATCATAGCAATCTAGCTGTAGAAATCGTACTATAATGTTAATTTTTCTTCACTATGTGTTTCACGAACCACCGAGAACACCCACCATTCACCCAGCATGCACACCATTTACATTTCACCCAGTACGTACATGCAGTATTCACCCAGCACATACATCATTCACCCACCATTCCCACAGTTCACCCAGTATGTACCCACCATCCTCCCAGCACGCCCAGCATTCACCCACCATTTACACAGGTCACCCAGTAGTCATGCCACCATCCACTCACTACACCCTCCATTCACCCAGCCCGCCCACCATTGAGACAAGTCACCCAGTATGTATCCCACCAATACATCCCACCATCTGCCACTGTAACCACCATCCACCCATTATACCCAGGATCTATTCCACCATCACCACCATGTTTTCCATCATGCCCAGCACATTTTACATCATGCCCAGCATAAAATTCATGATGGGCAATGCTGGGATTTTCAATAGGGATATGTGAAGCGTATTCCACAGCGACGCCTCATAGCTGCGTGATTTAAAATTCTAAACATTTTCTCTTCAAAGGAAGCGCCACTGCGTTTCTCTAAAGACACATTTTCAGGTATCATGTCGCACGTCTTAATCAATACATTTCTTAGTTCATCAAGGCGGAAGTTTTCCTCTAATATCGTTAAAGAAAATCCGGCTCAGCAAACTGGTTAGATGCGTATGATATGTAGCATGTGTAACGTATTCCACAGCGACGCCTTATAGCAGCGTGATTTAAAATTTAGAACATTTTCTCTTCAAAGGAAGCACCATTGCGTTTCTCTCAAGACAACCTTTCAGGTGTCATGTCGCACATCTTAATCAATAACCTTCCTTTCTTCATCAAGGCGGACGTTTTCCTCTAAAATCATTACAGAAAATCTGGGCCAGCAAATTCGTTAAATGCAATAGATCATGTAGTATGTGAAACGTATTCGACAGCGACGCCTCATAGCTGCGTGATACAAAATTCTGAACATTTTCTCTTCAAAGGATGCGACACTGCGTTTCTCTCAAGACAAACTTTTCATGTGTTATGTCGCACGTCTTAATCAATAACCTTCCTTTGTTCATCAAGGCGGACGTTTTCCTCTAATATCTTTACAAAAAACTGGACCAGCAAATTCGTTAAATGCAATAGATCATGTAGTATGTGAAACGTATTCGACAGCGATGCCTCATAGCTGCGTGATTTAAAATTCAGAACATTTTCTCTTCAAAGGAAGCACCATTGCGTTTCTCTCAATACAACCTTTCAGGTGTCATGTCGCACGTCTTAATCAATAACCTTCCTTTGTTCATCAAGGCGGAACTTTTCCTCTAATATCGTTAAAGAAAATCCGGGCCAGCACATTTGCTAAATGCAATATGTCATGTAGTATGTGTAACGTATTCCACAGCGACGCCTCATAGCTGCGTGATTCAAAATTCTGAACATTTTCTCTTCAAAGGAGGCGACACTGCGTTTCTCTCAAGACAAACCTTTCATGTGTCATGTCGCACGTCTTAATAAATAATCTTCCTTTGTTCATCAAGGCGGACGTTTTCCTCTATTATCGTTAAAGAAAATCCAGGCCAGCACATTTGCTAAATGCAATATATCATGTAGTACGTGTAACAAATTCCACAGCGACGACTCATAGCTGCGTGATTCAAAATTCTGAACATTTTCTTTTCAAAGGAAGCGCTACTGCGTTTCTCTCAAGAAAACATTTCAGGTGTCATGTCGCACGTCTTAATCAATAACCTTCCTTTGTTCTTCAAGGCGGACGTTTTCGTCTAATATCGTTAAGGAAAATCCGGGCCAGCAAATTCGTTAAATGCAATATATTATGTAGTATGTGAAACGTATTCCACAGCGATGCCTCATAGCTGCGTGATTTATAATTCAGAACATTTTCTCTTGAAAGGAAGCGCCGTTGCGTTTGTTACAAGACAACCTTTCAGGTGTCATGTCGCACGTCCTAATCAATAACCTTGCTTTATTCTTCTAGGCGGAAGATTTCCTTTATTATCGCGAAAGAAAATCCGGGCAAGCAAATTCGTTAAATGCAATATTTCATGTAGTATGCGAAACATATTCTGCAGCGACGCCTCATAGCTGCGTGATTTAAATTCTAAACATTTTCTCTTCAAAGGAAGCGAAACTGCGTTTCATTCAAGACAACCTTTCAGGTGTCATGTCGCACGTCCTAATCAATAACCTTCCTTTGTTCATCAAGGTGGAAGTTTTCCTCTAATAAAGTTAAAGCAAATCCGGGCCAGTAAATTGGTTTGCTGCTATATAATATGTAGTATGCGAAACGTATTCCACACTGACGCCTCATAGCTGCGTGATTCAAAATTCTGAAGATTTTCTCTTCAAAGGATGCGACACTGCGTTTCTCTCAAGACAAACCTTTCATGTGTCATGTCGCACGTCTTAATCAATAACCTTCCTTTGGTCATCAAGGCGGACGTTTTCCTCTAATATCTTTACAGAAAACTGGGCCAGCAAATTCGTTAATGCAATAGATCATGTAGTATGTGAAACGTATTCGACAGCGACGCCTCATAGCTTCGTGATTTAAAATTCAGAACATTTTCTCTTCAAAGGAAGCACCATTGCGTTTCTCTCAAGACAGCCTTTCAGGTGTCATGTCGCACGTCTTAATCAATAACCTTCCCTTGTTCATCAAGGCGGAAGTTTTCCTCTAATATCATTAAAGAAAATCCGGGCCAGCAAATTCCTTAAATGCAAAAGATCATGTAGTATGTGAAACGTATTCGACAGCGATGCCTCATAGCTGCGTGATTCAAAATTCTGAACATTTTCTTTTCAAAGGAAGCGCTACTGCGTTTCTCTAAAGACAAACCTTTCATGTGTCATGTCGCACGTCTTAATAAATAATCTTCCTTTGTTCATCAAGGCGGACGTTTTCCTCTAATATCGTTAAAGAAAATCCGGGCCAGCACATTTGCTAAATGCAATATATCATGTAGTATGTGTAACGTATTCCACAGCGACGCCTCATAGCTGCGTGATTCAAAATTCTGAACATTTTCTCTTCAAAGGAGGCGACACTGCGTTTCTCTCAAGACAAACCTTTCATGTGTCATGTCGCACGTCTTAATAAATAATCTTCCTTTGTTCATCAAGGCGGACGTTTTCCTCTAATATCGTTAAAGAAAATCCAGGCCAGCACATTTGCTAAATGCAATATATCATGTAGTATGTGTAACGTATTCCACAGCGACGACTCATAGCTGCGTGATTCAAAATTCTGAACATTTTCACTTCAAAGGAAGCGCCACTGCGTTTCTCTCAAGACAACCTTTCAGGTGTCATGTCACACGTCATAATCAATAACCTTCCTTTGTTCATCAAAGCGGAAGGTTTCCTGTAATATCGTTAACGAAAACCTGGGCCAGCAAATTGGTTAGCTGCAATATATTATGTAGTATGTGTAACGTATTCCACAGCGACGCCTCATAGCTGCGTTATTTAAAATTCAGAACATTTTCTCTTCAAAGGAAGCGCCATTGCGTTTCTCTCAAGACAACCTTTCAGGTGTCATGTCGCACGTCTTAATCAATAACCTTCCGTTGTTCTTCAAGGCGGACGTTTTCCTCTAATATCGTTAAAGAAAATCCGGGCCAGCAAATTCGTTAAACGCAATATGTCATGTAGTATGTGACACGTATTCCACAGCGACGCCTCATAGCTGTGTGATCCAAAATTCTGAACATTTTCTCTTCAAAGGAAGCGAAACTGCGTTTCTCTCAAGACAACTTTTCAGGCGTCTTGTCGCACGACCTAATCAATAACCTTCCTTTGTTCATCAAGGCGAAAGATTCCCTTTAATATCGCGAAAGAAAATCCGCGCAAGCAAATTCGTTAAATGCAATATTTTATGTAGTATGTGAAACATATTCCACAGCGACGCCTCATAGCCGCGTTATTTAAAATTCTAAACATTTTCTCTTCAAAGGAAGCGCCACTGCGTTTCTCTCAAGGCAACCTTTCAGGTGTCATGTCGCACGTCCTAATCAATAACCTTCCTTTGTTCATCAAGGCGGAAGGTTTCCTGTAATATCGTTAACGAAAACCTGGGCCAGCAAATTGGTTAGCTGCAATATATTATGTAGTATGTGTAACGTATTCCACAGCGACGCCTCATAGCTGCGTGATTAAAAATTCTGAACATTTTCTCTTCAAAGGAAGCGCCATTGCGTTTCTCTCAAGACAACTTTTCAGGTGTCATGTCGCACGTCTTAATCAATAACCTTCCTTTGTTCTTCAAGGCGGACTTTTCCTCTAATATAGGTAAAGAATATCCGGGCCAGCAAATTCGTTAAATGCAATATTTCATGTAGTATGTGAAACATATTCCACAGCGACGCCTCATAGCTGCGTGATCCAAAATTCTGAACATTTTCTCTTCAAAGGAAGCGAAACTGCCTTTCCCTCAAGACAACCTTTCAGGTGTCATGTCGCACGTACTAATCAATAACCTTCCTTTGTTCTTCAAGGCGGTAGTTTTCCTCTAATATCGTTAAAGAAACTTCGGGGCAGCAAATTGCTTAGATGCAATATATTATGTTGCAAGTGTAACGTATTCCACAGCGACGCCTCATAGCTGCGTGATTAAAAATTCTGAACATTTTCTCTTCAAAGGAAGCGCTACTGCGTTTCTCTCAAGACAACATTTCAGGTGTCATGTCGCACGTCTTAATCAATAACCTTCCTTTGTTCATCAAGGCGGAAGTTTTTCTATAATATCATTAAAGAAAATCCGGGTGAGCAAACTGGTTAGATGCAGTATATTATGTAGCATGTGTAAAGTATTCCTCAGCGCCGCCTCATAGCTGCGTGATTAAAAATTCTGAACATTTTCTCTTCAAAGGAAGCGCCATTGCGTTTCTCTCAAGACAACTTTTCAGGTGTCATGTCGCACGTCTTAATCAATAACCTTCCTTTGTTCTTCAAGGCGGACTTTTCCTCTAATATAGTTAAAGAAAATCCGGGCCAGTAAATTCGTTAAATGCAATATATCATGTAGTATGTGAAACGTATTCCACAGCGGCGCCTCATAGCTGCGTGTTCCAAAATTCTGTACATTTTCTCCTCAAAGGAAGCGAAACTGCGTTTCTCTCAAAACAATCTTTCAGGTGTCATGTCGCACGTCTTAATCAATAACCTTCCTTTGTTCTTCAAGGCGGACGTTTTCGTCTAATATCGTTAAAGAAAATCCGACCCAGCAAATTCGTTAAATGCAATATATCATGTAGTATGTGAAACGTATTCCACAGCGATGCCTCATAGCTGCGTAATTTATAATTCAGAACATTTTCTCTTGAAAGGAAGCGCCGTTGCGTTTGTTACCAGACAACCTTTCAGGTGTCATGTCGCACGTCTTAATCAATAACCTTCCTTTATTCTTCAAGGCGGACGTTTTCCTCTAATATCGTTAAAGAAAATCCGGGCCAGCAAATTCGTTAAATGCAATATATCATGTAGTATGTGACACGTATTCCACAGCGACGCCTCATAGCTGCGTGATCCAAAATTCTGACAATTTTCTCTTCAAAGGACGCGAAACTGCGTTTCCCTCAAGACAACCATTCCGGTGTCATGTCGCACGTACTAATCAATAACCATCCTTTGTTCTTCAAGGCGGAAGTTTTCCTCTAATATCGTTAAAGAAACTTCGGGGCAGCAAATTGGTTAGATGCAATACATTATGTTGCAAGTGTAACGTATTCCACAGCGACGCCTCATAGCTGCGTGATTAAAAATTCTGAACATTTTCGCTTCAAAGGAAGCGCTACTGCGTTTCTCTCAAGACAACATTTCAGGTGTCATGTCGCACGTCTTAATCAATAACCTTCCTTTGTTCATCAAAGCGGAAGTTTCTCTATAATATCATTAAAGAAAATCCGGGTGAGCAAACTGGTTAGATGCAGTATATTATGTAGCATGTGTAAAGTATTCCTCAGCGCCGCCTCATAGCTCCATGAATAAAAATTCTGAACATTTTCTCTTCAAAGGAAGTGCCTTTGCGTTTCTCTCAAGACAACCTTTCAGGTGTCATGTCGCACGTCTTAATCAATAACCTTCCTTTGTTCTTCAAGGCGGACGTTTTCCTCTAATATCGTTAAAGAAAATCGGGGCAAGCAAATTCGTTAAATGCAATATATCATGTAGCATGTGAAACGTATTCCACTGCGACGCCTCATAGCTGCGTGATCCAAAATTCTGAACATTTTCTCCTCAAAGGAAGCGAAACTGCGTTTCTCTAAAGACAGCCTTTCAGGTGTCATGTCGCACGTCTTAATCAATAACCTTCCTTTGTTCTTCAAGCCGGACGTTTTCGTCTAATATCTTTAAAGAAAATCCGGGCCAGCAAATTCGTTAAATGCAATATATCATGTAGTATGTGAAACGTATTCCACAGCGATGCCTCATAGCTGCGTGATTTATAATTCAGAACATTTTCTCTTGAAAGGAAGCGCCGTTGCGTTTGTTACAAGACAACCTTTCAGGTGTCATGTCGCACGTGCTAATCAATAACCTTGCTTTATTCTTCAAGGCGGAAGATTTCCTTTAATATCGCGAAAGAAAATCCGGGCAAGCAAATTCGTTAAATGCAATATATCATGTAGTATGTGAAACATATTCCACAGCGACGCCTCATAGCTGATTGATTTAAAATTCTAAACATTTTCTCTTCAAAGGAAGCGCCACTGCGTTTCATTCAAGACAACCTTTCAGGTGTCATGTCGCACGTCTTAATCAATAACCTTCCTTTGTTCATCACGGTGGAAGTTTTCCTCTAATACCGGTAAAGCAAATCCGGGCCAGTAAATTGGTTAGCTGCTATATAATATGTAGTATACGAAACGTATTCCACAGTGACACCTCATAGCTGCGTGATTCAAAATTCTGAACATTTTCTCTTCAAAGGAAGAGAAACTGCGTTTCTCTCAAGACTACCTTTCAGGTGTCATGTCGCATGTCTTAATCAATAACACTCCTTTGTTCATCAGGGCGGGCTTTTTCCTCTAATATCGTTAAAGAAACTTGGGGCCACCAAATTGGTTAAATGCAATATATTATGTATTATGTGTAACGTATTCCACAGCGATGCCTCATAGCTGCGTGATTTAAAATTCTGAACATTTTCTCTTCAAAGGAAGCGCCATTGCGTTTCTCTCAAGACAACCTCTCAGGTGTCATGTCGCACGTCTTAATCAATAACCTTCTTTTGTTCATCAAGGCGGACGTTTTCCTCTAATATCGTTAAAGAAAATCCGGGCCAGCAAATTCGTTAAATGCAATATATCATGTAGTATGCGAAACGTATTCCACAGTGACGCCGCATAGCTGCGTGATATAAAATTATGAACATTTTCTCTTCAAAGGAAGCGCCACTGCATTTCTCTCAAGACAACCTTTCAGGTGTCATGTCGCATGTCTTAATCAATAACATTCCTTTGTTCATCAGGGCGGGCGTTTTCCTCTAATATCGTTACAGAAACTTGGGGCCACCAAATTGGTTAAATGCAATCTATTATGTAGTATGCGTAACGTATTCCACAGCGACACCTCATAGCTGCGTGATTCAAAATTCTGAACATTTTCTCTTCAAAGGAAGCGCTACTGCGTTTCTCTCAAGACAACCTTTCAGGTGCCATGTCGCACGTCTTAATCAATAACCTTCCTTTGTTCATCAAGGCGGACGTTTTCCTCTAATATCGTTAACGAAAATCCGGGCTAGCAAATTCGTTAAATGCAATAGATCATGTAGTATGTGAAACGTATTTCACAGCGACGCCTCATAGCTGCGTGATTTAAAATTCGGAACATTTTCTCCTCAAAGGAAGCGCCACTGCGTTTCTCTCAAGACAGCCTATCAGGTGTCATGTCGCACGTCTTAATCAATAACCTTCCTTTGTTCATCAAGGCGGAAGTTTTCCTCTAATATCGCGAAAGAATATCTGGGCCAGCAAAGTGGTTAAATGCAATATATTATGTTGCAAGTGTGACGTATTCAACAGCGACGCCTCATAGCTGCGTGATATAAAATTATGAACATTTTCTCTTCAAAGGAAGCGCCACTGCATTTCTCTCAAGACAACCTTTCAGGTGTCATGTCGCATGTCTTAATCAATAACATTCCTTTGTTCATCAGGGCGGACGTTTTCCTCTAATATCGTTAAAGAAAATCCGGGCCAGCAAATTCGTTAAATGCAATATATCATGTAGTATGTGACACGTATTCCACAGCGACGCCTCATAGCTGCGTGATCCAAAATTCTGACAATTTTCTCTTCAAAGGACGCGAAACTGCGTTTCCCTCAAGACAACCATTCCGGTGTCATGTCGCGCGTACTAATCAATAACCATCCTTTGTTCTTCAAGGCGGAAGTTTTCCTCTAATATCGTTAAAGAAACTTCGGGGCAGCAAATTGGTTAGATGCAATACATTATGTTGCAAGTGTAACGTATTCCACAGCGACGCCTCATAGCTGCGTGATTAAAAATTCTGAACATTTTCTCTTCAAAGGAAGCGCTACTGCGTTTCTCTCAAGACAACATTTCAGGTGTCATGTCGCACGTCCTAATCAATAACCAGCCTTTGTTCTTCAAGGTGGAAGTTTTTCTATAATATCATTAAAGAAAATCCGGGTGAGCAAACTGGTTAGATGCAGTATATTGTGTATCATGTGTAAAGTATTCCTCAGTGACGCCTCATAGCTCCGTGAATAAAAATTCTGAACATTTTCTCTTCAAAGGAAGTGCCTTTGCGTTTCTCTGAAGACAACCTTTCAGGTGTCATGTCGCACGTCTTAATCAATAACCTTCCTTTGTTCTTCAAGGCGGACGTTTTCCTCTAATATCGTTAAAGAAAATCGGGGCAAGCAAATTCGTTAAATGCAATATATCACGTAGCATGTGAAACGTATTCCACTGCGACGCCTCATAGCTGCGTGATCCAAAATTCTGAACATTTTCTCCTCAAAGGACGCGAAACTGCGTTTCTCTAAAGACTACCTTTCAGGTGTCATGTCGCACGGCTTAATCAATAACCTTTCTTTGTTCATCAAGGCGGAAGTTTTTCTGTAATATCGCGAAAGAATATCCGGGCCAGCAATGTGGTTAAATGCAATATATTATGTTGCAAGTGTGACGTATTCCACAGCGACGCCTCATAGCTGCGTGATATAAAATTATGAACATTTTCTCTTCAAAGGAAGCGCCACTGCATTTCTCTCAAGACAACCTTTCAGGTGTCATGTCGCATGTCCTAATCAATAACATTCCTTTGTTCATCAGGGCGGGCGTTTTCCTCTAATATCGTTACAGAAACTTGGGGCCACCAAATTGGTTAAATGCAATATATTATGTAGTATGCGTAACGTATTCCACAGCGATGCCTCATAGCTGCGTGATTTAAAATTCTGAACATTTTCTCTTCAAAGGAAGCGTCACTGCGTTTCTCTCAAGGCAACCTTTCAGGTGTCATGTCGCACGTCTTAATCAAAAACCTTCCTTTGTTCTTCAAGGCGGATGTTTTCCTCTAATATATTTAAAGAAAATACGGGCCACCAAATTGTTTAGATGCAATATATTATGCAGTATGTGTAACGTATTCCACAGCGACGCCTCATAGCTGCGTGATTTAAAATTCTGAACATTTTCTCTTCAAAGAAAGCGCCACTGCGTTTCTCTCAAGACAACCTTTCAGGTGTCATGTCGCACGTCTTAATCAATAACCTTCCTTTGTTCATCAAGGTGGAAGTTTTCCTCTAATACCGTTAAAGCAAATCCGGGCCAGTAAATTGGTTAGCTGCTATATAATATGTAGTATGTGAAACGTATTCGACAGCGATGCCTCATAGCTGCGTGATTCAATATTCTGAACATTTTCTTTTCAAAGGAAGCGCTACTGCGTTTCTCTCAAGACAAACCTTTCATGTGTCATGTAGCACGTCTTAATAAATAATCTTCCTTTGTTCAACAAGGCGGACGTTTTCCTCTAATATCGTTAAAGAAAATCCGGGCCAGCACATTTGTTAAATGCAATATATCATGCAGTATGTGTAACGTATTCCACAGCGACGCCTCATAGCTGCGTGATTCAAAATTCTGAACATTTTCTCTTCAAAGGAGGCGACACTGCGTTTCTCTCAAGACAAACCTTTCATGTGTCATGTCGCACGTCTTAATAAATAATCTTCCTTTGTTCATCAAGGCGGACGTTTTCCTCTAATATCTTTAAAGAAAATTCGGGCCAGCAAATTGTTTAGATGCAATATATTATGCAGTATGTGTAACGTATTCCACAGCGACGCCTAATTGCTGCGTGATTTAAAATTCTGAACATTTTCTCTTCAAAGAAAGCGCCACTGCGTTTCTCTCAAGACAACCTTTCAGGTGTCATGTCGCACGTCTTAATCAATAACATTCCTTAGTTACTCAGGGCGGAAGTTTTCCTCAAATATCGTTAAAGAAAATCCGGGTCAGCAAACTGGTTAGATGCAATATATTATGTAGCATGTGTAACGTATTCCACAGCGGCACCTCATAGCTCCATGATTTAAAATTCAGAACATTTTCTCTTCAAAGGAAGTGCCACTGCGTTTCTCTCAAGACGACCTTTCAGGTGTCATGTCACACGTCGTAATCAATAACCTTCCTTTGTTCATCAAGGCGGAAGTTTTCCTCTATTAACATTAAAGAAAAACCGGGTCAGCAAACTGGTTAGATGCAATATATTATGTAGCATGTGTAACGTATTCCACAGCAACGCCTTATAGCTGCGTGATTTAAAATTCAGAACATTTTCTCTTCAAAGGAAGCGCCACTGCGTTTCTCTCAAAACAACCTTTCATGTGTCATGTCGCACGTCTTAATCAATAACCTTCCTTTGTTCATCAAGGCGGAAGTTTTCCTCTAATATCGCGAAAGAATATCCGGGCCAGCAATGTGGTTAAATGCAATATATTATGTTGCAAGTGTGACGTATTCCACAGCGACGCCTCATAGCTGCGTGATATAAAATTATGAACATTTTCTCTTCAAAGGAAGCGCCACTGCGTTTCTCTCAAGGCAACCTTTCAGGTGTCATGTCCCACGTCCTAATCAATAACCTTCCTTTGTTCATCAAGGCGGAAGGTTTCCTGTAATATCGTTAACGAAAACCTGGGCCAGCAAATTGGTTAAATGCAATATATTATGTAGTATGCGTAACGTATTCCACAGCGACGCCTCATAGCTGCGTGATTTAAAATTCGGAACATTTTCTCCTCAAAGGAAGCGCCACTGCGTTTCTCTCAAGACAGCCTATCAGGTGTCATGTCGCACGTCTTAATCAATAACCTTCCTTTGTTCATCAAGGCGGAAGTTTTCCTCTAATATGGCGAAAGAATATCCGGGCCAGCAATGTGGTTAAATGCAATATATTATGTTGCAAGTGTGACGTATTCCACAGCGACGCCTCATAGCTGCGTGATATAAAATTATGAACATTTTCTCTTCAAAGGAAGCGCCACTGCGTTTCTCTCAAGGCAACCTTTCAGGTGTCATGTCGCACGTCCTAATCAATAACCTTCCTTTGTTCATCAAGGCGGAAGGTTTCCTGTAATATCGTTAACGAAAACCTGGGCCAGCAAATTGGTTAAATGCAATATATTATGTAGTATGCGTAACGTATTCCACAGCGATGCCTCATAGCTGCGTGATTCAATATTCTGAACATTTTCTCTTCAAAGGAAGCGAAACTGCGTTTCATTCAAGACAACCTTTCAGGTGTCATGTCGCACGTCTTAATCAATAACCTTCCTTTGTTCATCAAGGTGGAAGTTTTCCTCTAATACCGTTAAAGAAAATCCGGGCCAGTAAATTGGTTAGCTGCTATATAATATGTAGTATGTGTAACGTATTCCACAGCGACACCTCATAGCTGCGTGATTCAAAATTCTGAACATTTTCTCTTCAAAGGAAGCGAAACTGCGTTTCTCTCAAGACAACCTTTCAGGTGCCATGTCGCACGTCTTAATCAATAACCTTCCTTTGTTCATCAAGGCGGACGTTTTCCTCTAATATCGTTAACGAAAATCCGGGCTAGCAAATTCGTTAAATGCAATAGATCATGTAGTATGTGAAACGTATCCCACAGCGACGCCTCATAGCTGCGTGATTTAAAATTCGGAACATTTTCTCCTCAAAGGAAGCGCCACTGCGTTTCTCTCAAGACAGCCTATCAGGTGTCATGTCGCACGTCTTAATCAATAACCTTCCTTTGTTCATCAAGGCGGAAGTTTTCCTCTAATATCGCGAAAGAATATCCGGGCCAGCAAAGTGGTTAAATGCAATATATTATGTTGCAAGTGTGACGTATTCCACAGCGACGCCTCATAGCTGCGTGATATAAAATTATGAACATTTTCTCTTCAAAGGAAGCGCCACTGCATTTCTCTCAAGACAACCTTTCAGGTGTCATGTCGCATGTCTTAATCAATAACATTCCTTTGTTCATCAGGGCGGGCGTTTTCCTCTAATATCGTTACAGAAACTTGGGGCCACCAAATTGGTTAAATGCAATATATTATGTAGTATGCGTAACGTATTCCACAGCGATGCCTCATAGCTGCGTGATTTAAAATTCTGAACATTTTCTCTTCAAAGGAAGCGTCACTGCGTTTCTCTCAAGGCAACCTTTCAGGTGTCATGTCGCACGTCTTAATCAAAAACCTTCCTTTGTTCTTCAAGGCGGATGTTTTCCTCTAATATATTTAAAGAAAATACGGGCCACCAAATTGTTTAGATGCAATATATTATGCAGTATGTGTAACGTATTCCACAGCGACGCCTCATAGCTGCGTGATTTAAAATTCTGAACATTTTCTCTTCAAAGAAAGCGCCACTGCGTTTCTCTCAAGACAACCTTTCAGGTGTCATGTCGCACGTCTTAATCAATAACCTTCCTTTGTTCATCAAGGTGGAAGTTTTCCTCTAATACCGTTAAAGCAAATCCGGGCCAGTAAATTGGTTAGCTGCTATATAATATGTAGTATGCGAAACGTATTCCACACTGACGCCTCATAGCTGTGTGATTCAATATTCTGAAGATTTTCTCTTCAAAGGATGCGACACTGCGTTTCTCTCAAGACAAACCTTTCATGTGTCATGTCGCACGTCTTAATCAATAACCTTCCTTTGTTCATCAAGGCGGACGTTTTCCTCTAATATCTTTACAGAAAAAAGGGCCAGCAATTTCGTTAAATGCAATAGATCATGTAGTATGTGAAACGTATTCGACAGCGACGCCTCATAGCTGCGTGATTTAAAATTCAGAACATTTTCTCTTCAAAGGAAGCACCATTGCGTTTCTCTAAAGACTACCTTTCAGGTGTCATGTCGCACGGCTTAATCAATAACCTTTCTTTGTTCATCAAGGCGGAAGTTTTTCTGTAATATCGCGAAAGAATATCCGGGCCAGCAATGTGGTTAAATGCAATATATTATGTTGCAAGTGTGACGTATTCCACAGCGACGCCTCATAGCTGCGTGATATAAAATTATGAACATTTTCTCTTCAAAGGAAGCGCCACTGCATTTCTCTCAAGACAACCTTTCAGGTGTCATGTCGCATGTCTTAATCAATAACATTCCTTTGTTCATCAGGGCGGGCGTTTTCCTCTAATATCGTTACAGAAACTTGGGGCCACCAAATTGGTTAAATGCAATATATTATGTAGTATGCGTAACGTATTCCACAGCGATGCCTCATAGCTGCGTGATTTAAAATTCTGAACATTTTCTCTTCAAAGGAAGCGTCACTGCGTTTCTCTCAAGGCAACCTTTCAGGTGTCATGTCGCACGTCTTAATCAAAAACCTTCCTTTGTTCTTCAAGGCGGATGTTTTCCTCTAATATATTTAAAGAAAATACGGGCCACCAAATTGTTTAGATGCAATATATTATGCAGTATGTGTAACGTATTCCACAGCGACGCCTCATAGCTGCGTGATTTAAAATTCTGAACATTTTCTCTTCAAAGAAAGCGCCACTGCGTTTCTCTCAAGACAACCTTTCAGGTGTCATGTCGCACGTCTTAATCAATAACCTTCCTTTGTTCATCAAGGTGGAAGTTTTCCTCTAATACCGTTAAAGCAAATCCGGGCCAGTAAATTGGTTAGCTGCTATATAATATGTAGTATGTGAAACGTATTCGACAGCGATGCCTCATAGCTGCGTGATTCAATATTCTGAACATTTTCTTTTCAAAGGAAGCGCTACTGCGTTTCTCTCAAGACAAACCTTTCATGTGTCATGTAGCACGTCTTAATAAATAATCTTCCTTTGTTCAACAAGGCGGACGTTTTCCTCTAATATCGTTAAAGAAAATCCGGGCCAGCACATTTGTTAAATGCAATATATCATGCAGTATGTGTAACGTATTCCACAGCGACGCCTCATAGCTGCGTGATTCAAAATTCTGAACATTTTCTCTTCAAAGGAGGCGACACTGCGTTTCTCTCAAGACAAACCTTTCATGTGTCATGTCGCACGTCTTAATAAATAATCTTCCTTTGTTCATCAAGGCGGACGTTTTCCTCTAATATCTTTAAAGAAAATTCGGGCCAGCAAATTGTTTAGATGCAATATATTATGCAGTATGTGTAACGTATTCCACAGCGACGCCTAATTGCTGCGTGATTTAAAATTCTGAACATTTTCTCTTCAAAGAAAGCGCCACTGCGTTTCTCTCAAGACAACCTTTCAGGTGTCATGTCGCACGTCTTAATCAATAACATTCCTTAGTTACTCAGGGCGGAAGTTTTCCTCAAATATCGTTAAAGAAAATCCGGGTCAGCAAACTGGTTAGATGCAATATATTATGTAGCATGTGTAACGTATTCCACAGCGGCACCTCATAGCTCCATGATTTAAAATTCAGAACATTTTCTCTTCAAAGGAAGTGCCACTGCGTTTCTCTCAAGACGACCTTTCAGGTGTCATGTCACACGTCGTAATCAATAACCTTCCTTTGTTCATCAAGGCGGAAGTTTTCCTCTATTAACATTAAAGAAAAACCGGGTCAGCAAACTGGTTAGATGCAATATATTATGTAGCATGTGTAACGTATTCCACAGCAACGCCTTATAGCTGCGTGATTTAAAATTCAGAACATTTTCTCTTCAAAGGAAGCGCCACTGCGTTTCTCTCAAAACAACCTTTCATGTGTCATGTCGCACGTCTTAATCAATAACCTTCCTTTGTTCATCAAGGCGGAAGTTTTCCTCTAATATCGCGAAAGAATATCCGGGCCAGCAATGTGGTTAAATGCAATATATTATGTTGCAAGTGTGACGTATTCCACAGCGACGCCTCATAGCTGCGTGATATAAAATTATGAACATTTTCTCTTCAAAGGAAGCGCCACTGCGTTTCTCTCAAGGCAACCTTTCAGGTGTCATGTCCCACGTCCTAATCAATAACCTTCCTTTGTTCATCAAGGCGGAAGGTTTCCTGTAATATCGTTAACGAAAACCTGGGCCAGCAAATTGGTTAAATGCAATATATTATGTAGTATGCGTAACGTATTCCACAGCGACGCCTCATAGCTGCGTGATTTAAAATTCGGAACATTTTCTCCTCAAAGGAAGCGCCACTGCGTTTCTCTCAAGACAGCCTATCAGGTGTCATGTCGCACGTCTTAATCAATAACCTTCCTTTGTTCATCAAGGCGGAAGTTTTCCTCTAATATGGCGAAAGAATATCCGGGCCAGCAATGTGGTTAAATGCAATATATTATGTTGCAAGTGTGACGTATTCCACAGCGACGCCTCATAGCTGCGTGATATAAAATTATGAACATTTTCTCTTCAAAGGAAGCGCCACTGCGTTTCTCTCAAGGCAACCTTTCAGGTGTCATGTCGCACGTCCTAATCAATAACCTTCCTTTGTTCATCAAGGCGGAAGGTTTCCTGTAATATCGTTAACGAAAACCTGGGCCAGCAAATTGGTTAAATGCAATATATTATGTAGTATGCGTAACGTATTCCACAGCGATGCCTCATAGCTGCGTGATTCAATATTCTGAACATTTTCTCTTCAAAGGAAGCGAAACTGCGTTTCATTCAAGACAACCTTTCAGGTGTCATGTCGCACGTCTTAATCAATAACCTTCCTTTGTTCATCAAGGTGGAAGTTTTCCTCTAATACCGTTAAAGAAAATCCGGGCCAGTAAATTGGTTAGCTGCTATATAATATGTAGTATGTGTAACGTATTCCACAGCGACACCTCATAGCTGCGTGATTCAAAATTCTGAACATTTTCTCTTCAAAGGAAGCGAAACTGCGTTTCTCTCAAGACAACCTTTCAGGTGCCATGTCGCACGTCTTAATCAATAACCTTCCTTTGTTCATCAAGGCGGACGTTTTCCTCTAATATCGTTAACGAAAATCCGGGCTAGCAAATTCGTTAAATGCAATAGATCATGTAGTATGTGAAACGTATCCCACAGCGACGCCTCATAGCTGCGTGATTTAAAATTCGGAACATTTTCTCCTCAAAGGAAGCGCCACTGCGTTTCTCTCAAGACAGCCTATCAGGTGTCATGTCGCACGTCTTAATCAATAACCTTCCTTTGTTCATCAAGGCGGAAGTTTTCCTCTAATATCGCGAAAGAATATCCGGGCCAGCAAAGTGGTTAAATGCAATATATTATGTTGCAAGTGTGACGTATTCCACAGCGACGCCTCATAGCTGCGTGATATAAAATTATGAACATTTTCTCTTCAAAGGAAGCGCCACTGCATTTCTCTCAAGACAACCTTTCAGGCGTCATGTCGCATGTCTTAATCAATAACATTCCTTTGTTCATCAGGGCGGGCGTTTTCCTCTAATATCGTTACAGAAACTTGGGGCCACCAAATTGGTTAAATGCAATATATTATGTAGTATGCGTAACGTATTCCACAGCGATGCCTCATAGCTGCGTGATTTAAAATTCTGAACATTTTCTCTTCAAAGGAAGCGTCACTGCGTTTCTCTCAAGGCAACCTTTCAGGTGTCATGTCGCACGTCTTAATCAAAAACCTTCCTTTGTTCTTCAAGGCGGATGTTTTCCTCTAATATATTTAAAGAAAATACGGGCCACCAAATTGTTTAGATGCAATATATTATGCAGTATGTGTAACGTATTCCACAGCGACGCCTCATAGCTGCGTGATTTAAAATTCTGAACATTTTCTCTTCAAAGAAAGCGCCACTGCGTTTCTCTCAAGACAACCTTTCAGGTGTCATGTCGCACGTCTTAATCAATAACCTTCCTTTGTTCATCAAGGTGGAAGTTTTCCTCTAATACCGTTAAAGCAAATCCGGGCCAGTAAATTGGTTAGCTGCTATATAATATGTAGTATGCGAAACGTATTCCACACTGACGCCTCATAGCTGTGTGATTCAAAATTCTGAAGATTTTCTCTTCAAAGGATGCGACACTGCGTTTCTCTCAAGACAAACCTTTCATGTGTCATGTCGCACGTCTTAATCAATAACCTTCCTTTGTTCATCAAGGCGGACGTTTTCCTCTAATATCTTTACAGAAAAAAGGGCCAGCAATTTCGTTAAATGCAATAGATCATGTAGTATGTGAAACGTATTCGACAGCGACGCCTCATAGCTGCGTGATTTAAAATTCAGAACATTTTCTCTTCAAAGGAAGCACCATTGCGTTTCTCTCAAGACAGCCTTTCAGGTGTCATGTCGCACGTCTTAATCAATAACCTTCCCTTGTTCATCAAGGCGGAAGTTTTCCTCTAATATCATTAAAGAAAATCCGGGCCAGCAAATTCCTTAAATGCAATAGATCATGTAGTATGTGAAACGTATTCGACAGCGATGCCTCATAGCTGCGTGATTCAATATTCTGAACATTTTCTTTTCAAAGGAAGCGCTACTGCGTTTCTCTCAAGACAAACCTTTCATGTGTCATGTAGCACGTCTTAATAAATAATCTTCCTTTGTTCAACAAGGCGGACGTTTTCCTCTAATATCGTTAAAGAAAATCCGGGCCAGCACATTTGTTAAATGCAATATATCATGCAGTATGTGTAACGTATTCCACAGCGACGCCTCATAGCTGCGTGATTCAAAATTCTGAACATTTTCTCTTCAAAGGAGGCGACACTGCGTTTCTCTCAAGACAAACCTTTCATGTGTCATGTCGCACGTCTTAATAAATAATCTTCCTTTGTTCATCAAGGCGGACGTTTTCCTCTAATATCTTTAAAGAAAATTCGGGCCAGCAAATTGTTTAGATGCAATATATTATGCAGTATGTGTAACGTATTCCACAGCGACGCCTAATTGCTGCGTGATTTAAAATTCTGAACATTTTCTCTTCAAAGAAAGCGCCACTGCGTTTCTCTCAAGACAACCTTTCAGGTGTCATGTCGCACGTCTTAATCAATAACATTCCTTAGTTACTCAGGGCGGAAGTTTTCCTCAAATATCGTTAAAGAAAATCCGGGTCAGCAAACTGGTTAGATGCAATATATTATGTAGCATGTGTAACGTATTCCACAGCGGCACCTCATAGCTCCATGATTTAAAATTCAGAATATTTTCTCTTCAAAGGAAGTGCCACTGCGTTTCTCTCAAGACGACCTTTCAGGTGTCATGTCACACGTCGTAATCAATAACCTTCCTTTGTTCATCAAGGCGGAAGTTTTCCTCTATTAACATTAAAGAAAAACCGGGTCAGCAAACTGGTTAGATGCAATATATTATGTAGCATGTGTAACGTATTCCACAGCAACGCCTTATAGCTGCGTGATTTAAAATTCAGAACATTTTCTCTTCAAAGGAAGCGCCACTGCGTTTCTCTCAAAACAACGTTTCAGGTGTCATGTCGCACGTCTTAATCAATAACCTTCCTTTGTTCATCAAGATGGAAGTTTTCCTCTAATACCGTTAAAGCAAATCCGGGCCAGTAAATTGGTTAGCTGCTATATAATATGTAGTATGCGAAACGTATTCCACACTGACGCCTCATAGCTGCGTGATTCAAAATTCTGAAGATTTTCTCTTCAAAGGATGCGACACTGCGTTTCTCTCAAGAGAGCCTTTCATGTGTCATGTCGCACGTCTTAAGCAATAACCTTCCTTTGTTCATCAAGGCGGACGTTTTCCTCTAATATCGTTAAAGAAAATCCGGGCCAGCACATTTGCTAAATGCAATATATCATGTAGTATGTGTAACGTATTCCACAGCGACGCCTCATAGCTGCGTGATTCAAAATTCTGAACATTTTCTCTTCAAAGGAGGCGACACTGCGTTTCTCTCAAGACAAACCTTTCATGTGTCATGTCGCACGTCTTAATAAATAATCTTCCTTTGTTCATCAAGGCGGACGTTTTCCTCTAATATCGTTAAAGAAAATCCAGGCCAGCACATTTGCTAAATGCAATATATCATGTAGTATGTCTAACGTATTCCACAGCGACGACTCATAGCTGCGTGATTCAAAATTCTGAACATTTTCTCCTCAAAGAAGCGCCACTACGTTTCTCTCAAGACAGCCTTTCAGGTGTCATGTCGCACGTCTTAATCAATAACCTTCCTTTGTTCATCAAGGCGGAAGTTTTTCTATAATATCATTAAAGAAAATCTGGGTGAGCAAACTGGTTAGATGCAGTATATTGTGTAGCATGTGTAACGTATTCCACAGCGACGCCTCATAGCTGCGTGAATAAAAATTCTGTACATTTTCTCTTCAAAGGAAGTGCCTTTGCGTTTCTCTCAAGACAACCTTTCAGGTGTCATGTCGCACGTCTCAATCAATAATCTTCCTTTGTTCTTCAAGCCGGACATTTTCGTCTAATATCGTTAAAGAAAATCCGGGCCAGCAAATTCGTTAAATGCAATATATCATGTAGTATGTGAAACGTATTCTACAGCGATGCCTCATAGCTGCGTGATTTATAATTCAGAACATTTTCTCTTGAAAGGAAGCGCCGTTGCGTTTGTTACAAGACAACCTTTGAGGTGTCATGTCGCACGTGCTAATCAATAACCTTGCTTTATTCTTCAAGGCGGAAGATTTCCTTTAATATCGCGAAAGAAAATCCGGGCAAGCAAATTCGTTAAATGCAATATTTCATGTAGTATGTGAAACATATTCCACAGCGACGCCTCATAGCTGCGTGATTTAAAATTCTAAACATTTTCTCTTCAAAGGAAGCGCCACTGCGTTTCTCTCAAGACACATTTTCAGGTATCATGTCGCACGTCTTATTCAATACCTTTCTTAGTTCATCAAGGCGGAAGTTTTCCTCTAATATCATTAAAGAAAATCCGGGCCAGCAAATTCGTTAAATGCAATATATCATGTAGTATGCGAAACGTATTCCACAGTGACGCCTCATAGCTGCGTGATTCAAAATTCTGAACATTTTCTCTTCAAAGGAAGCGAAACTGCGTTTCATTCAAGACAACCTTTCAGGTGTCATTTCGCACGTCTTAATCAATAACCTTCCTTTGTTCATCACGGTGGAAGTTTTCCTCTAATACCGTTAAAGCAAATCCGGGCCAGTAAATTGGTTAGCTGCTACATAATATGTAGTATGCGAAACGTATTCCACAGTGACGCGTCATAGCTGCGTGATTCAAAATTCTGAACATTTTCTCTTCAAAGGAAGAGAAACTGCGTTTCTCTCAAGACAACCATTCAGGTGCCATGTCGCACGTCTTAATCAATAACCTTCCTTTGTTCATCAAGGCGGAAGTTTTCCTCAAGTAACGCGAAAGAAAATCCGGGCCAGCAAAGTGGTTAAATGCAATATATTATGTAGTATCTGTAACGTATTCCACAGCGACGCCTCATAGCTGTGTGATTTAAAATTATGAACATTTTCTCTTCAAAGGAAGCGCCACTGCATTTCTCTCAAGACTACCTTTCAGGTGTCATGTCGCATGTCTTAATCAATAACACTCCTTTGTTCATCAGGGCGGGCTTTTTCCTCTAATATCGTTAAAGAAACTTGGGGCCACCAAATTGGTTAAATGCAATATATTATGTATTATGTGTAACGTATTCCACAGCGATGCCTCATAGCTGCGTGATTTAAAATTCTGAACATTTTCTCTTCAAAGGAAGCGCCATTGCGTTTCTCTCAAGACAACCTCTCAGGTGTCATGTCGCACGTCTTAATCAATAACCTTCTTTTTTTCATCAAGGCGGACGTTTTCCTCTAATATCGTTAAAGAAAATCCGGGCCAGCAAATTCGTTAAATGCAATATATCATGTAGTATGCGAAACGTATTCCACAGTGACGCCTCATAGCTGCGTGATTCAATATTCTGAACATTTTCTCTTCAAAGGAAGCGAAACTGCGTTTCATTCAAGACAACCTTTCAGGTGTCATGTCGCACGTCTTAATCAATAACCTTCCTTTGTTCATCAAGGTGGAAGTTTTCCTCTAATACCGTTAAAGAAAATCCGGGCCAGTAAATTGGTTAGCTGCTATATAATATGTAGTATGTGTAACTTATTCCACAGCGACACCTCATAGCTGCGTGATTCAAAATTCTGAACATTTTCTCTTCAAAGGAAGCGAAACTGCGTTTCTCTCAAGACAACCTTTCAGGTGCCATGTCGCACGTCTTCATCAATAACCTTCCTTTGTTCATCAAGGCGGACGTTTTCCTCTAATATCGTTACCGAAAATCCGGGCTAGCAAATTCGTTAAATGCAATAGATCATGTAGTATGTGAAACGTATTCCACAGCGACGCCTCATAGCTGCGTGATTTAAAATTCGGAACATTTTCTCCTCAAAGAAGCGCCACTGCGTTTCTCTCAAGACAGCCTTTCAGGTGTCATGTCGCACGTCTTAATCAATAACCTTCCTTTGTTCATCAAGGCGGAAGTTTTCCTCTAATATCGCGAAAGAAAATCCGGGCCAGCAAAGTGGTTAAATGCAATATATTATGTTGCAAGTGTAACGTATTGCACAGCGACGCCTCATAGCTGCGTGATTTAAAATTATGAACATTTTCTCTTCAAAGGAAGCGCCACTGCATTTCTCTCAAGACAACCTTTCAGGTGTCATGACGCATGTCTTAATCAATAACATTCCTTTGTTCATCAGGGCGGGCGTTTTCCTCTAATATCGTTACAGAAACTTGGGGCTACCAAATTGGTTAAATGCAATATATTATGTAGTATGCGTAACGTATTCCACAGCGATGCCTCATAGCTGCGTGATTTAAAATTCTAAACATTTTCTCTTCAAAGGAAGCGCCACTGCGTTTCTCTCAAGACACATTTTCAGGTATCATGTCGCACGTCTTATTCAATACCTTTCTTAGTTCATCAAGGCGGAAGTTTTCCTCTAATATCATTAAAGAAAATCCGGGCCAGCAAATTCGTTAAATGCAATATATCATGTAGTATGCGAAACGTATTCCACAGTGACGCCTCATCGCTGCGTGATTCAAAATTCTGAACATTTTCTCTTCAAAGGAAGCGAAACTGCGTTTCATCCAAAACAACCTTTCAGGTGTCATGTCGCACGTCTTAATCAATAACCTTCCTTTGTTCTTCAAGGCGGACGTTTCCCTCTAATATTGTTAATGAAAATCCGGGCCAGCAAATTCGTTAAATGCAATATATCATGTAGCATGTGAAACGTATTCCACTGCGACGCCTCATAGCTGCGTGATCCAAAATTCTGAACATTTTCTCCTCAAAGCAAGCGAAACTGCGTTTCTCTCAAGACAACCTTTCAGGTGCCATGTCGCACGTCTTAATCAATAACCTTCCTTTGTTCATCAAGGCGGACGTTTTCCTCTAATATCGTTAACGAAAATCCGGGCTAGCAAATTGGTGAAATGCAATAGATCATGTAGTATATGAAACGTATTCCACAGCGACGCCTCATAGCTGCGACATTTAATATTCAGAACATTTTCTCCTCAAAGGAAGCGCCACTGCGTTTCTCTCAGGACAGCCTTTCAGGTGTCATGTCGCACGTCTTAATCAATAACCTTCCTTTGTTCATCAAGGCGGAAGTTTTCCTCAAATAACGCGAAGGAAAATCCCGGCCAGCAAAGTGGTTAAATGCAATATATTATGTAGTATCTGTAACGTATTCCACAGCGACGCCTCATAGTTGTGTGATTTAAAATTATGAACATTTTCTCTTCAAAGGAAGCGCCACTGCATTTCTCTCAAGACTACCTTTCAGGTGTCATGTCGCACGTCTTAATCAATCACCTTCTTTTGTTCATCAAGGCGGACGTTTTCCTCTAATATCGTTAAAGAAAATCCGGGCCAGCAAATTCGTTAAATGCAATATATCATGTAGTATGCGAAACGTATTCCACAGCAACGCCTTATAGCTGCGTGATATAAAATTCAGAACATTTTCTCTTCAAAGGAAGCGCCACTGCGTTTTTCTTAAAACAACCTTTCAGGTGTCATGCCGCACGTCTTAAACAACACCCTCCTTTGTTAATCAAGGCGGAAGTTTTCCTCTAATATCGTTAAAGAAAATCCGGGTCAGCAAACTGGTTAGATGCAATATAATATGTATCATGTGTAACGTATTCCACAGCGACGCCTCATAGCTGCGTGATTAAAAATTCAGAACATTTTCTCTTCAAAGGAAGCGCCACTGCGTTTCTGTAAAGACAACCTTTCAGGTGTGTGTCTCACGTCTTAATCAAAAACCTTCCTTTGTTCTTCAAGGCGGATGTTTTCCTCTAATATCTTTAAAGAAAATTCGGGCCAGCAAATTGTTTAGATGCAATATATTATGCAGTATGTGTAACGTATTCCACAGCGACGCCTCATAGCTGCGTGATTTAAAATTCGGAACATTTTCTCCTCAAAGAAGCGCCACTACGTTTCTCTCAAGACAGCCTTTCAGGTGTCATGTCGCACGTCTTAATCAATAACCTTCCTTTGTTCATCAAGGCGGAAGTTTTCCTCTAATATCGCGAAAGAAAATCCGGGCCAGCAACGTGGTTAAATGCAATATATTATGTTGCAAGTGTAACGTATTCCACAGCGACGCCTCATAGCTGCGTGATTTAAAATTATGAACATTTTCTCTTCAAAGGAAGCGCCACTGCATTTCTCTCAAGACAACCTTTCAG
Source organism: Dermacentor andersoni (assembly GCF_023375885.2). NCBI lineage: Eukaryota > Metazoa > Arthropoda > Arachnida > Ixodida > Ixodidae > Dermacentor > Dermacentor andersoni. The sequence continues at coordinate 16,514,104 of NW_027314752.1, forward strand.
GTGTCATGACGCATGTCTTAATCAATAACATTCCTTTGTTCATCAGGGCGGGCGTTTTCCTCTAATATCGTTACAGAAACTTGGGGCCACCAAATTGGTTAAATGCAATATATTATGTAGTATGCGTAACGTATTCCACAGCGATGCCTCATAGCTGCGTGATTTAAAATTCTGAACATTTTCTCTTCAAAGGAAGCGTCACTGCGTTTCTCTCAAGGCAACCTTTCAGGTGTCATGTCGCACGTCTTAGTCAATAACCTTTCTTTGTTCATCAAGGCGGAAGTTTTTCTGTATTATCGTTAACGAAACCCTGGGCCAGCAAATTGGTTAGCTGCAATATAATATGTAGTATGTGTAACGTATTCCACAGCGACGCCTCATAGCTGCGTGATTAAAAATTCAGAACATTTTCTCTTCAAAGGAAGCGCCACTGCGTTTCTGTAAAGACAACCTTTCAGGTGTGTGTCTCACGTCTTAATCAAAAACCTTCCTTTGTTCTTCAAGGCGGATGTTTTCCTCTAATATCTTTAAAGAAAATTCGGGCCAGCAAATTGTTTAGATGCAATATATTATGCAGTATGTGTAACGTATTCCACAGCGACGCCTCATAGCTGCGTGATTTAAAATTCTGAACATTTTCTCTTCAAAGAAAGCGCCACTGCGTTTCTCTCAAGACGACCTTTCAGGTGTCATGTCACACGTCTTAATCAATAACCTTCCTTTGTTAATCAAGGCGGAAGTTTTCCTCTAATATCGTTAAAGAAAATCTGGGTCAGCAAACTGGTTAGATGCAATATAATATGTATCATGTGTAACGTATTCCACCGCGACGCCTCATAGCGGCGTGATTTAAAATCCAGAACATTTTCTCTTCAGAGGAAGCGCCACTGCGTTTTTCTCAAAACAACCTTTCAGGTGTCATGTCGCACGTCTTAATCAATACCCTCCTTTGTTAATCAAGGCGGAATTTATGCTCTAATAACGGAAAAGAAGATGGGGCCAGCAAATTGGTTAGATGTAACATATTATGTAGCTTGTGTAACGTATTCCACAGCGACGCCTCATAGCTGCATGATTTAAAATTCTGAACATTTTCTCTTCAAAGAAAGCGCCACTGCGTTTCTCTCAAAACAACCTTTCAGATGTCATGTCGCACGTCCTAATAACCTTCCTTTGTTCATCAAGCTGGAAGTTATCCTCTAATATCGTTAAAGAAAATCCGGGTCAGTAAACCGGTTAGATGCAATATATTATTTAGCATGTGTAACGTATTCCACCGCGACGCCTCATAGCGGCGTGATTTAAAATCCAGAACATTTTCTCTTCAGAGGAAGCGCCACTGCGTTTTTCTTAAAACAACCTTTCAGGTGTCATGCCGCACGTCTTAAACAACACCCTCCTTTGTTAATCAAGGCGGAAGTTTTCCTCTAATATCGTTAAAGAAAATCCGGGTCAGCAAACTGGTTAGATGCAATATAATATGTATCATGTGTAACGTATTCCACCGCGACGCCTCATAGCGGCGTGATTTAAAATCCAGAACATTTTCTCCTCAATGGAAGCGCCACTGCGTTTCTCTCAGGACAGCCTTTCAGGTGTCATGTCGCACATCTTAATCAATAACCTTCCTTTGTTCATCAAGGCGGAAGTTTTCCTCAAATATCGCGAAAGAAAATCCGGGCCAGCAAAGTGGTTAAATGCAATATATTATGTAGTATCTGTAACGTATTCCACTGCGACGCCTCATAGCTGTGTGATTTAAAATTATGAACATTTTCTCTTCAAAGGAAGCGCCACTGCATTTCTCTCAAGACTACCTTTCAGGTGTCATGTCACATGTCTTAATCAATAACACTCCTTTGTTCATCAGGGCGGGCTTTTTCCTCTAATATCGTTAAAGAAACTTGGGGCCACCAAATTGGTTAAATGCAATATATTATGTATTATGTGTAACGTATTCCACAGCGATGCCTCATAGCTGCGTGATTTAAAATTCTGAACATTTTCTCTTCAAAGGAAGCGCCATTGCGTTTCTCTCAAGACAACCTCTCAGGTGTCATGTCGCACGTCTTAATCAATAACCTTCTGTTGTTCATCAAGGCGGACGTTTTCCTCTAATATCGTTAAAGAAAATCCGGGCCAGCAAATTCGTTAAATGCAATATATCATGTAGTATGCGAAACGTATTCCACAGCGACGCCTCATAGCTGCGTGATTTAAAATCCGGAACATTTTCTCCTCAAAGGAAGCGCCACTGCGTTTCTCTCAAGACAGCCTTTCAGGTGTCATGTCGCACGTCTTAATCAATAACCTTCCTTTGTTCATCAAGGCGGACGTTTTCCTCTAATATCGCGAAAGAAAATCCGGGCCAGCAAAGTGGTTAAATGCAATATATTATGTTGCAAGTGTAACGTATTCCACAGCGACGCCTCATAGCTGCGTGATATAAAATTATGAACATTTTCTCTTCAAAGGAAGCGCCACTGCATTTCTCTCAAGACAACCTTTCAGGTGTCATGTCGCATGTCTTAATCAATAACATTCCTTTGTTCATCAGGGCGGGCGTTTTCCTCTAATATCGTTACAGAAACTTGGGGCCACCAAATTGGTTAAATGCAATATATTATGTAGTATGCGCAACGTATTCCACAGCGATGCCTCATAGCTGCGTGATTTACAATTCTGAACATTTTCTCTTCAAAGGAAGCGTCACTGCGTTTCTCTCAAGGCAACCTTTCAGGTGTCATGTCGCACGTCTTAATCAATAACCTTTCTTTGTTCATCAAGGCGGAAGTTTTTCTGTAATATCGTTAACGAAAACCTGGGCCAGCAAATTGGTTAGCTGCAATATAATATGTAGTATGTGTAACGTATTCCGCAGCGACGCCTCATAGCTGCGTGATTAAAAATTCAGAACATTTTCTCTTCAAAGGAAGCGCCACTGCGTTTCTGTAAAGACAACCTTTCAGGTGTCATGTCGCACGTCTTAATCAATAACATTCCTTAGTTACTCAGGGCGGAAGTTTTCCTCTAATATCGTTAAAGAAAATCCGGGTCAGCAAACTGGTTAGATGCAATATATTATGTAGCTTGTGTAACGTATTCCACAGCGGCACCTCATAGCTCCGTGATTTAAAATTCAGAACATTTTCTCTTCAAAGGAAGTGCCACTGCGTTTCTCTCAAGACGACCTTTCAGGTGTCATGTCACACGTCTTAATCAATAACCTTCCTTTGTTCATCAAGGCGGAAGTTTTCCTCTATTAACGTTAAAGAAAATCCGGGTCAGCAAACTGGTTAGATGCAATATATTATGTAGCATGTGTAACGTATTCCACAGCAACGCCTTATAGCTGCGTGATTTAAAATTGAGAACATTTTCTCTTCAAAGGAAGCGCCACTGCGTTTCTCTCAAGACAACCTTTCAGATGTCATGTCGCACGTCTTACTCAATAACTTTCCTTTGTTCATCAGGGTGGAAGTTTGACTCTAATATCGTTAAAGAAAATCCGGGTCAGTAAACCGGTTAGATGCAATATATTATGTAGCATGTGTAACATATTCCACCGCGACGCCTCATAGAGGCGTGATTTAAAATCCAGAACATTTTCTCTTCAGAGGAAGCGCCACTGCGTTTTTCTCAAAACAACCTTTCAGGTGTCATGCCGCACGTCCTTAACAATACCCTCCTTTGTTAATCAAGGCGGAAGTTTTCCTCTAATATCGTTAAAGAAAATCCGGGTCAGCAAACTGGTTAGATGCAATATATTATGTAGCATGTGTAACGTATTCCACCGCGACGCCTCATAGCGGCGTGATTTAAAATCCAGAAAATTTCTCTTCATAGGAAGCGCCACTGCGTTTCTCTCAAAACAACCTTTCAGGTGTCATGTCGCACGTCCTAATCAATACCCTCCTTTGTTAATCAAGGCGGAATTTTTCCTCTAATATCGTTAAAGAAAATTCGGGCCAGCAAATTGTTTAGATGCAATATATTATGTAGTATGTGTAACGTATTCCACAGCGACGCCTCATAGCTCCGCGATTTAAAATTTTGAACATTTTATCTTCAAGGGAAACGCCACTGCGTTTCTCTCAAGACAACCTTTCAGATGTCATGTCGCACGTCTTACTCAATAACTTTCCTTTGTTCATCAGGGTGGAAGTTTGACTCTAATACCGTTAAAGAAATTGCGGGCCAGCAGTTTGGTTAGATGTAACATATCATGTAGCATGTGTAACGTATTCCACAGCGACGCCTCGGGAATTACTTTATTCCACACATAGAACACATAAAGAACGTAGCCTCGGAAAGATGGCGACCACACTACATCACACGGCACGAACACACTGTCCACGTCATTGTCCCACACCAGGCTTTGCCAGGGATGTGGCTCCACCCATCGGCACAGTGGGGAAGGTTCACACATAGTTCCGGACACTCCCACTACGCGGCTGCACCCGTCCGCATTCGAGGACCGAAACCAGAACTAATCACAGACACAACACCTTTCCCCCCTTAGAAGGATGCCTTGTACCAAATAGGCTGCCGTCTGATCCGTGCTGGTCGTTTCGGTATGTTCGATTCGGATTCGAGTGGACGTGAAGATGGCATAGCTGGTGCGCTTTCCGCTGGATTACTGTCCATGCCCCACGTGAGCGTTGCTGAGGCTTGTCTGTCCAGCTTTGTCTCGCCAGTGCGCTTCCTGAGCTGGTTTAGATGGCGTCTAACAATTCTTCCTGCGCATTTCACAAGCCAGGATCTGTGGCCTATCCTTTTAACCAGAGTTCCTTCTGCCCAGTCTGGCCCCTTGCCGAATTGTTTTACCCATACGGCTTCTCCTTGCACGAGTTGACGACTCTTGGGTAGGTCAGGTTGTGCAGCCTCCTGTCCTTCCGATGCAATGATGAGGTCCAACTGGTTTGGCAGCTCCCGCCCGAACATGGCTTTAGCCGGTGTTAGCCCGGTTGACTGATGTACAGTGGTATGCTGCCGAAACAGAAAACGTGACAAGCGAACACTGAGCGAACCGGATGGTTCTCTGGCCAGTGCCCTCTTCAGTTCTCCAACATAACCTTCTGCTTGCCCGTTTGTAGCAGGATGGTAAGGGGCTGACGTTACGCTTCGAATGCCATTTCTCTGGTAGAAGTCTTGTATCTCGGAAGACACAAATGCAGCCCCATTGTCCGACACAACCTTGCGTGGTATGCCAAATGTGGCAAACAAAGAGCGCAGCACACTAATGACTGCTGTTGATGTTGGGCTGTTCACCGGTCGCACCTCTACCCAATTGGTAAAAGCGTCGACAACAACCAAAAAGGTATGTCCTACCACCGGACCTGCAAAGTCCACGTGCAATGTGTGCCATGGTGTCGTTGGCTGCGTCCAATTTGGAACTGGAGCCTTTTTTGGATCGCTCTGTGTGCGCTGGCACTGGTCGCATGACTTGACAGTTGTTTCGATTTCGGTGTCCAAGCCAGGCCACCAAAGATAACTACGCGCACAAGCTTTCATGGCTACAATTCCACGATGACCTGCGTGAACTAATGAAATGGCCTGTTCTCGTGTTCCTGCAGGTATGACAATTCTTGAGCCCCAGCTGATGCATCCTCGATGGATAGCAAGTTCGGTGGCTCTTCTGCGGTATGGGGTGAAACTGTCTCCCTGCAGACGCTGCACGGTGCCATTCTGTACTGCTGAAAATATATCTGCTAGGATTGGATCCTCTTGCGTTAGTGTGGCCACAACCTCAGCTGTCAACGGCGGTCGTGGTAACGCCTCGAACATGAGCACGTCTCCAGGTGGGTTAGGCTCTTCAATGCGGTCTGGCAGAGGCAGTCTACTCAGCGCATCTGCATTCTGATGACGACTACCGGCACGATACTGGAGGTCGTAGTTGTATGCTGACAGTTTAAGGCACCACCTTTTCATTCGGGGCGAAAGCATTTCTGGTACCGGCTTCCGTGGTCCGAGAATCCCCAGTAACGGCTGGTGGTCAGTCATGAACGTGGCTTCTCGACCCACAATGTACTTGTGGAAGTGTGTGGCTGCAAAAACTACAGCAAGACCTTCACGGTCAAGTTGTGCATAGTTACGTTCAGCAGCACCTAATGTCCGGGATGCAAACGCAATCGGAGCCTCTCTGCCTCGGCTGTCCAGTTGAGCAAGCACCGCACCTACACCATAAGGTGAAGCATCACATGAAATCAAGAGAGGCTTGGTTTCGTCATAATGTGACAAGACAGTCCTCGACAACAAGCACTGTTTCAGCTCATCAAACGCTTTTTGATGCCGTTGTTCCCACTTCCAAGTCTTGTCCTTTGCCAGAAGTTCATACAGCGTTGCTGCCACTGTAGCACGACGCTCTAGAAATCGATCATAGAAGGCCAACATGCCTAAAAATGACTGCAGTGTCTGCTTTCTTGTGGGCGCTGGTGCCTTCACGATAGCTTCCACTTTTTCATCAGCTGTGTGAATTCCTGCTGCATCAATCTTGTGACCAAGGAATTTAACCTCCGCCACACCAAACTGACACTTGGATTTGCACAATCGTAAGTTTGCCTGAGCCAGCCGCTGGAGAACTGACGCTAGGCGGTCCTTGTGTTCTTTTGCTGTTGCTCCACTCACGATGATATCGTCCAGGTAAACACTAACTCCCGGCAACCCGCTCAAAGTGGTCTCCATAAACCGCTGGAAAATTGCTGGGGCTGCTGAAACACCAAAAGGAAGCCTGTTTACCTTGTACAGCCCTTTTGTAGTGTTTACTGTGAGAATCTGCGCTGTCGCTGGAGTCACATGAAGTTGAGTGTAAGCTTGAGCCAAGTCCAAGGTGCTGAAAACCCGGCCACCTTTCAAAGTGCTAAACACTTCCTCTGTTGTGGGCAGGGGGTATGAAGCCTATTTCGCAGCTTCATTCACTGTACAGCGGTAGTCACCGCAGGCGCGCAAGCTTCCATCTTTCTTCCGCACCCATACTAGCGGTGTAGCCCAGTCCGAGTGTTGGACCGGCTCCCAAATACCGTCTGTTACATACTTGTCAATCTGTGCCTCTGTTGATGAGCGCATGGCAAAGGGCACAGGCCGTGCCTTCAAAAACTTGGGGCTTGCCCCTTCCTTCAGTTCCAGATTCACTGGCGCACCCGTGTGTCCGGTGGTGTCTGCACGAAAAATGTCTTCATGCTTCTGTAGTAACTCGGTCAAACTGCTTTCCTCCGTTGCCTGGTGAATGCCGTGAAGCTCGATGCCCAGCTTGTCAAACCAGTTCCGTCCCAACAAGCTACATCCAGTGCCCTCGACAACGAGAAGTGGTAGCTTGCAAGCTGTGTTCTTGTGACAAACCATTACTGTTGCCGTTCCGACAACCTGCAGTTGCTGACCTGACCAGGTGCGCAGATGTATGTCGTCCTGCCTCAGAGAGGGTGGGTGTGCATGCCATACGGTTTGAAATGTGTCTCTGCTAACCATGGTACACGCTGCACCGGAGTCGACCTCAAAAGTCACAGGTCTGCCGTGCACTGTAAGCGTCAGAGTAAACTTCGGGGTGCTGAATCCGTCTGCCACTGCACAGAGGTCATGCAACGTTGAAACCTCATGCTTGGTTTCGTTAGTCACTTCCGCAGTCCGTGAAGCTTCTAAGGAGATGCTACGCTGGTATGTCTTTTTCTCAGCCTTCTTCCTGGAAATACAAGCCTTGGCAATGTGCCCTTGTTTCCGGCAGTAATTGCAAATAGTTGTGCTGAACTTACACGTCTTGGGACTGTGCGAACCGTCGCAACGCCAGCAGCGTTGCGCTTGGTGAGAATGCGTCTTGGACGTCGAAGCGTTGTTGCCGGCGCGCGTAGCCGCCTTGTTGACTTCCGCATGATCCGCTTTTATCTGTCGTTGCTGCTGGACGGCGCTTTCCGCTCGAATAGCGAAATCATAAGCCTTGCAAAAAGTCAAATCCCTCTCCGCAAACAGTCGCTGTTGAAGATTCTGGTCCCGGAGACCACACACGAAGCGATCGCGCAACATCACATCTAACGGCAGAAGCGTTGGATTGCAGCCCGTAGCTCCCTGCTGTGTTGATGATGCCGTTCCCTCAGCTGGCGTCGCTGTAGCTGTTGTTGCCGTCGGCAGCGTGCCGAAATTGCAGCTCGTAGCCAACTTGCGTAGAGCGGCTACGTAGTCGTTTACCGACTCGCCTGGACGCTGATCTCGCCTTTGGAACATCGCACGACTGTAGACTTCGGACGGTCGAGGGTCGTAGTGTGCCTGAAGTGCGGCCACGATCTCGGCATAGCTCACTTGGTCGGGCGTCTTCGGTTGAAGCAGCGCACAAACCACGTCGTAAGTTTGAGCACCGCACAGTGTAAGCAAGTGTGGTCGTTGCTTGACAGGGTCAGTCACATCGTTGGCCTCGAAGAAAAATTGTAGTCGGCCGAACCACGATGCCCAGTTGGACCCAGTAAACACTTCCAAACGTGCAGAAAAAGCATGATGGCGCTCAGCCATGATTCACTGGATGCTCCACGATGCCCTCGGGAATCCCTGCCACGGGTTCTCCGCCTCGTCGCCAATGTTATGTACTCGGGAATTACTTTATTCCACACATAGAACACATAAAGAACGTAGCCTCGGAAAGATGGCGACCACACTACATCACACGGCACGAACACACTGTCCACGTCATTGTCCCACACCAGGCTTTGCCAGGGATGTGGCTCCACCCATCGGCACAGTGGGGAATGTTCACACATAGTTCCGGACACTCCCACTACGCGGCTGCACCCGTCCGCATTCGAGGACCGAAACCAGAACTAATCACAGACACAACAGCTCTGCCATTTAAGATTCTGAATATTTTCTCTTCAAGGGAAGCGTCACTATGTTTTTCTCAAGACAACATTTCAGGTGTCATGTCGCATGTCTTAATCAATAACTTTCCTTAGTTCATCAGGGCGGAAGTTTTGCTCTAATAACGTTAGAGAAAATGGGGCCAGCAAATTGTTTAGATGTAACATATTATGTAGCTTGTGTAGCGTATTCCACAGCGACGCCTCATAGCTCCGCCATTTAAAATTCTGAACATTTTCTCTTCAAGGGAAGCGCCACTGCGTTTCTTTCAATACAACCTTTCAGATGTCATGTCGCACGTCTTAATCAATAACTTTCCTTAGTCCATCAGGGAGGAAGTTTTGCTCTAATAACGTTAAAGAAAAGGCGGGCCAGCAAATTGGTTAGGTGTAACATATTACGTAGCATGTGTAACGTATTCCACAGCGACGCCTCATAGCTCCGTCATTTAAAATTCTGAACATTTTCTCTTCAAGGGAAGCGCCACTGCGTTTGTTTCAAGAGAAGCTTTCAGATGTCATGTCGCACGTCTTAATCCATAACCTTCGTTAGTTCATCAGGGCGAAAGTTTCACTCTAATAACGTTAAAGAAAATGCGGGCCAGCGAATTGGTTATATGTAACATATCATGTAGCATGTGCAACGTATTCCGCAGCGACGCCTCATAGCTGCGCCGTTTAAGATTTTGAACATTTTCTCTTCAAGGGAAGCACCACTGCGTTTCTTTCAAGACAACCTTTCAGATGTCATGTCGCACATCTTAATCAATAACCTTCCTTAGTTCATCAGGGCGGAAGTTTGACTCTATTAACGTTAAAGAAAATGTGTGCCATCAAATTGGTTAGATGTAACATATTACGTAGCATGTGTAACGTATTCGACAGCGACGCCTCATAGCTCCGCCATTTAAGATTCTGAACATTTTCTCTTTAAGGGAAACGCCACTGCGTTTCTTTCAAGACAACCTTTCAGATGTCATTTCGCACATCTTAACCCATTAAGGACCAGCGTGACCATATGGTCACGTTAGTCTACACAGTGGATTTATATTAATTAAGATTAACAAAACGGCACCAAAATCGCCTTTGACGTGCTGTTTGACAGATTAGGGTTCCCTTTAGGGATACCAAGTGGCAGCAGCTTTCAGTCGTTTTGTAGAAGCCCCTCGCAAAGGCGGGAATAAGTGTTGCTCTGTGAGTAGCGTTGTCATGCATTGCTCCAAGAAGTAAGTGTTTTTTTTTTCACTACTTGTTTAAGCAATAGTCAGACATCTTTAACTCCGTATTGCTCTTCGAATATGTGACCTTCGATGAGCATTTGTGAAAGATTAATGTTTGATTTATCCATGAACGAACGTGTAATCTTGCGCGTTGCCATATGGTCACGCTGGGCCTTTAGGCTACCCAACCCTTTATTTTTTTAACTGCATTCTCATCTCTTGCGCATCTGGTGGCGTGTTCTCGCAATGGTCATTCCTTATTTTATTGTCTGAATAGGTTGATGTTGGATGAAATAGCGAACATAGTCAAAGAGGAAGATGACGACGTGTCATTGATTTATATCAAGCCGCAAGTGGCTAGCACCTATTCGGTTGAAGACTCGGCCGATGAAGACTCAGGTGGGCTCATCGACAATCTAAGCAAGTGGTAGCTATGAGCCGGCGCTGAAACGCGGAAAGCCTATCCACTTCGGGTATAAAGTATGGTGCCTAAATGCGAAGAACAGATACCTTGTAAACTTCAAAGCGTATCAAGGCAAGCAGAAGATCCTGGAACATATGAAAAATATGAAAAGTACTTCGGAAAAGCAGCGGCGCCACTTCTTCAAATGGTGGAACAACTCGCAGCAAAGACGCACGACCTTCCTTTCTTTTTCTGTTTTGTTAATTTATTCACAAGCATGCACCTACTCAGGCATCTCAAGGCACAGGGCTACGAAGGCACGGGCACAGTGAAGCAGAACCGTGTTCGCAAAGAGTGCCCTATCGCTTGACCAGAATTCGTCAAGCGCCAACCTCGCGGGCACGAATATACCGTGCTGAGTGACAATGGGATAATTCCTGTCCGCTGGATGGACAATTCTGTAGTAACAATCGTAAGCACCATTCACGGCGTAGAGCCAATGTAATCTGCAGACAGGTACTCTCGTGTTGAGAAGAAGCGAATCAAGGTGACCCGTCCAAACACTGTTCCTCAGTAAAAGTTTTATAGGGGGTACGGACGAGATGGATGCAAATGTAGGCGCCTATAGGATTGCAATCCATGGCAAAAAGCGTTGGCGGGCAAATTTCACTTGACTTTGTAATGTATCTATTAGCATAGCTTGGGCGCTAATTCGTAGCACAGGGTTCAACGTCACGCAGGTGGAATTCCGCAGGCAAATTGCACTAAGCTACCTGACGCGATAGAACAATAAGCGTAGAGGGTCTGGTCAACGCAGTATCCCAGAGACTGGTGATGTCCTGAATGGTACACGGTATGACCAAGAGGCCCACTTTGTTGCACCAATACATAATAGCAAGCGGTGGAGGTGTGCATCAGATAATTGCAACAGCGCGGTGCACACACAATACACAAAGTATGACGTCGGCATGTGTATTCCATGATTTAAACCATATCACACTAAATAAGTGCTCGACTATTCGCTATGCATGTTTTTTGTGGTGCTTCATGGCTTGAAATAGATGTTTTTAACTTCGCGTATTTTGCTGTAGCGTAAGGGCCCAGTGTGACCATATGGTCACGGGCTATATTTCAAAAACTAATTAGGTAAGAGTAATAAATTCTTGCATGTGAATTATCAGTATAAAGGTAAGCTAATATATTACATTAATTTCAAGATAGCAAGAAAGAAAAGAAACCGGTCCCTAATGGGTTAATCAATAACTTTCCTTAGTTCATCAGAGTGGAAGTTTTGCTCTAATAACTTTAAAGAAAATGCGGGCCAGCAAATTGGTTAGATGTAACATATTATGTAGCATGTGTAGCGTGTTCCACAGCGATGCCTCATAGCTCCGCCATTTAAAATTCTGAACATTTTCTCTTCAAGGGAAACGCCACTGCGTTTCTTTCAATACAACCTTTCAGATGTCATGTCGCACATCTTAATCAATAACTTTCCTTAGTTCATCAGGACGGAAGTTTTGCTCTAATAACGTTAAAGAAAATTCGGGCCAGCAAATTGGTTAGATGTAACATATTATGTAGCATGTGTAACGTATTCCACAGCGACGCCCCATAGCTCCGCGATTTAAAATTTTGAACATTTTCTCTTCAAGGGAAACGCCACTGCGTTTCTTTCAAGACAACCTTTCAGATGTCATGCCGCACTTCTTAATCAATAACTTTCCTTAGTTTATCAGGGCGGAAGTTTTGCTCTAATAACGTTAAAGAAAATGGGGCCAGCAAATTCGTTAGATGTAACATATTATGTAGCATGTGTAACGTATTCCACAGCGACGCCTCATAGCTGCGTGATCCAAAATTCTGAACATTTTCTCTTCAAAGGAAGCGAAACTGCGTTTCCCTCAAGACAACCATTCCGGTGTCATGTCGCACGTCTTAATCGATAACTTTCCTTAGTTCATCAGGGCGGTAGTTTCGCTCTAATAACGTTAAAGAAAATGCGGGCCAGCAAATTGGTTAGAAGTAATATATTATGGAGCACGTGTAACGTATGCCACAGCGACGCCTCATAGCTCCGCCATTTAAAATTCTGAACATTTTCTCTTCAAGGGAAACGCCACTGCGTTTGTTTCAAGAGAACCTTTCAGATGTCATGTCGCACGTCTTAATCCATAACCTTCGTTAGTTCATCAGGGCGAAAGTTTTGCTCTAATAACGTTAAAGAAAATGCGGGCCAGGAAATTGGTTAGATGTAACATATTACGTAGCATGTGTAACGTATTCCACAGCGACGCCTCATAGCTCTGCCATTTGAGATTCTGAATAGTTTCTCTTCAAGGGAAGCGTCACTAGGTTTTCTCAAGACAACGTTTTAGGTGTCATGTCGCACGTCTTAATCAATAACTTTCCTTAGTTCATCAGGGCGGAAGTTTTGCTCAAATAACGTTAAAGAAAATGGGGCCAGCAAATTGGTTAGATGTAACATATTATGTAGCATGTGTAACGTATACCACAGCGACGCCTCATAGCTCCGCCATTTAAAATTGTGAACATTTTCTCTTCAAAGGAGGTGCTACTGCGCTTCTCTCAAGACAACCTTTCAGGTGTCATGTCCAACGTCTTAATCAATAAATTTCCTTAGGTCATCAGGGCGGAAGTTTTGCTCTAAAAACGTTAAGAATAATGTGGGCCAGAATTTGTTTAGATGCAATAAATTATGTAGCATGTGTAACGTATTCCACAGCGACGCCTTTTAGCACCGTAATTTAAAATTCTGATCATTTTCTCTTCAAATGAAGTGCCATTGCGTTTCGCTCAAGACAACCTTTCAGGTGTCATGTCGCACGTCTTAATCAAAAACCTTCCTTAGCTCATCAGGGAGGGAGTTTCGCGCTAATAGCCTTAAAGAAAATGCGTGCCAGCAAATTGGTTTGATGCAATACATTAGGCAGCATGTGTAACGTATTCTACAGCGACGACTCATAGCTACGTGATTTAAAATTCTGAACATTTTCTCTTCAAAGGATACGCCACTGCGTTTCCCTCAAGACAAATTTTCAGGTGTCATGTCGCAAGTCTTTACGAATAACCTTTCTTAGTTCATCAAGGCGGAAGTGTTGCTCTAATTACGTTAAAGAAAATGCGGGCCAGCAAATTGGTTAGATGTAACATATTATGTACCATGTGCAACGTATTCCACAGCGACACCTCATAGCTCCACCATTTAAAATTCCGAACATTTTCTCTTCAAAGGAAGCGCCACTGCGTTTTTCTCAAGACAACCGTTCAGGTGTCATGTCCCACGTCTTAATCAATAAATTTCCTTAGTTCATCAGGGCGGAAGTTTTGCTGTTATAGCGTTAAAGATAATGTGGACCAGAAATTAGTTAGATGCAATAAATTATGTAGCATGTGTAACGTATTCCACTGCGACGCCTCATAGCTCCGCCATTTAAAATTCTGAATATTTTCTCTTCAAGGGAAGCGTCACTACGTTTTTCTCAAGACAACGTTTCAGGTGTCATGTCGCACGTCTTAATAATTTTCCTTAGTTTATCAGGGCGGGAGTTTTGCTCTAATAAAGTTAAAGAAAATGGGGCCAGCAAATTGGTTAGATGTAACATATTATGTAGCATGTGTAACGTATTCCACAGCGACGCCTCATAGCTCCGCCATTTAAAATTCTGAACATTTTCTCTTCAAAGGAGGTGCCACTGCATTTCTCTCAAAACAACCTTTCAGATGTCATGTCGCACGTCTTAATCAATAACTTTCCTTAGTTCATCAGGGCGGTAGTTTGACTCTAATAACTTTAAAAAAATGCGGGCCAGCAAATTGGTTAGATGCAATATATTATATAGCATGTGTAACGTATTGCTCAGCGACGCCTTGTAGCTCCGTGATTGAAAATTCTCAACATTTTTTCTTCAAATGAAGCGCCACTGCGTTTCGGTCAAGACAACCTTTCAGGTGTCATGTCGCACATCCTAATAAATAACCTTCCATAGCTCATCAGTGTGGAAGTTTTGCGCTAATAAAGTTAACGAAAATGCGGGCCAGCAAATTGGTTAGATGTAACATATTATGTAGCATGTGTAACGTATTCCACAGCGACGCCTCATATCTCCGCCGTTGAAAATGCTGAACATTTTTACTTCAAGGGAAGCGCCACTGCGTTTCTCTCAAGACAACCTTTCAGATGTCATGTCGCACATCCCAATCAATAACCTTCCTTAGTTCATCAAGGTGGAAGTGTTGGTCGAATAACGTTAAAGGAAATGCGGGCCAGCAAATTGGTTTGATGCAATACAGTATGTAGCATGTGTAACGTATTCCACAGCGACGCCTCATAGCTCCATGATTTAAAACTCTAAAAATTTTCTCTTCAAAGGAAGCGCCACTGCGTTTCTTTAAGGACACATTTTCAGGCGTCATGTCTCACGTCTTAATCAATACCTTTCTTAGTTCATCAAGGCGGAAGTGTTGCTCTAATAACGTTAAAGAAAATGCGGGCCGGCAAGTTGGTTAGATGCAGTACTTTATGCAGCATGTGTAACGTATTCTACAGCGACGCCTCATAGCATCGTGATTTATAATTTTAAACATTTTCTCTTCAAAGGAAGCGCCACTGCGTTTCTCTCAAGACACATTTTCAGGTGTCTTGTCGCACGTCCTAATCAATACCTTTCCTTAGTTCATCAAGGCGGAAGTTTCGCTCTTATAACGTTAATGAAAATGCGAGCCTGCAAACTGGTTAGATGAAACATATTATGTAGCATGTGTAACATATTCCACAGCGACCTTAAACGGGCTCTGTTAACTACTACACGCAGAGACAAAGCAACAGCGCGCGCATTAGATCCCATAGATGAGCTGCATATATATATATATATATATAGAAAATTAGCAGTCATAGCACTCGTAGTATAGCCCTCTGGGCCGTTTCTTTTTTTTCTCGAAAGTAGTCCTATTGGGTTTGTTATAATTACACGAAGGTATTTCGCCCTCGTCAGCAGCAGTCCTTGAGATCATTACTCTGGCTACCTTCCCACGCTATGTGTGCCGCGCTCGCACCTGTTTAAACTTTTCCTAGACGCTAGAGCTATACTATGTCCGTGCTACCTTGGGCGATCGGAAAGCACGTTTTCTGCTCTTGGCTGGCAGAGAAGGGAGGCTTTGTTCCGACCGCAAAGCCCTCCATGTCTCAGTAAGGTGCCTGGTGGTGGTCGCGTGCGGATGCATATTCCCCCTCGTCTTTTAAAAGGTTCAATACTTAGAAGCATTTGTCTTGCAAACCATACTTATTTGAAGGGAATTTTCCACGTCTCAATAATTTCTCTCGTCGTATTCGAGTGCGGATTGCTGTTGTATCATGTGTTAACGAAGCTTTCCCTCAAGTCTAAATATTTTAAAGCAGTTTGTCGTGTGCGTAGCATGGCCACGCACGCTTATATCACTTTCCGTTTCTCTACCGTGGTTGCGCTTTAAAACCAAGGCGCTGCAATTTTGCTTCAGAAACTTTCGTTTCCTTCCTCCTTCTCCTCCTTTGAACTGCCTCTCTTAACTACTACGCGCAGAGACAAAGCAACAGCGCTCGCATTTGATCCCATGGATGCGATGAATATACATATATATATATATATATATATATATATATATATATATATATATATATTGTCGCTGTACAACGCGGACAGTAGACAGGGAGACGTTGACCCACTAGAGGAAATCCGTTAATGTCCCTATCTTCGTTGTCGTCTGCATAGAGGAATAGACGCAGGCGTCATTTGTTCCTCCCTAAGAGAGCATCGTCCCGATGCTAGACCAGAAGTGTCACTTGCGGAATTAAGGGTCTCTCGCATAGTTATTCGCTCCCATACGGCTTCATGCGGACAACGTGCACAAGTTCAGGACGGTGCGTGCGGCGCTGCGTACAATTGTTACTGTCGGGGACGACCTCGTACGTGACGTCACTGAGTCGGCGCAATAGTCGATATGTTGCGAAGTATCGCCTTTACAGCTTCTCGGAGAGGCCTCGTTTTCGTATGGGTGTCCAAACCCACACTCTGTCCCCGCCGTCATAGATTACTATTCGACGGTGAAGTTTATAGCGCCCTGCGTCGTAGTCTTGCTCCTGGCAGATCAGCGAGCGGGCGAGTTGCCGAGCCTCTTCTGCGCGTTGCGTAAACACAGCGGCGTCCGTATCAGTGTTGTCAAAGTCATGTGGAAGCATAGCACCCAACATCGTTTGTACATCCCGCCCATGAACAAGGGTGAACGGAGTCATGCGCGTCGTCTCTTGTTTCGCCGTGTTATATGCAAAGGTGATATACGGTAGGATGTCATCCAAATTTTTATGTTCAACATCCACGTACATGGAGAGCATGTCTTCAGTTGTTTTGTTTAGGCCTTCTGTTAATCCGTTGGTTTGTGGATGGTAGGCGGTTGATTTCCGATGCGCCGTTCCACTTAGCTGCCTGACGTGATCTAAAAGCGCAGCAGTGAATGGGGTTCCTCGGTCTCTTATTACGACGGTTGGTGCGCCGTGTCGCAACACAATGTGCTCAATGAAAAAGCGCGCCACCTCTTCCGTTCTGCTTCTCTGGATTGCCTTTGTTTCAGCGTAACGTGTGAGATAGTCGGTTGCTACGATAACAAAGTGATTCCCGGCAGTATAAGTAGGAAGCGGACCCAATATATCCATTCCGATTTGGGTAAATGGTCTTCGAGGTACCTGTACGGGTTGCAGGAGGCCGGCTGGGTTCGACGGAGGCGACTTGCGCCTCTGGCAGTCGAGGCAAGTGTGGACGTGATGTTTCACGGTGGTGTTAAGTCTCGGCCAGTAGTAGCTCTGCTTCACTCTGGCCAACGTTCTCGTGTAGCCTAAGTGACCAGAAGTCACCTCGTTGTGACAGGCTTGAAGTACTTCCGTACGAAGAGCTGGAGGAATGACGAGCAGATAGGGGGACCCGGTAGAAGAAAAGTTTCTTTTGTACAGGACTTTGGCCCACAAACAAAACCACAACAGGCCTCTTGCGAAAACTCTAGGCGGTTTCACAGATATGCCCTCTAAGTAATTGATGAGCTCAAGCAACTCAGGGTCGTCCCGTTGTTGGGTGATAGTGGATGTGTCCAGGACACAAAGTAATACCGAGTCTTCTTCAGGTGGAGCAGACGACTCTATCGGCGATCGAGACAGGCAGTCAGCATTCGTGTGTCGTTTCCCAGACTTGTACTTGACAGTCATGTCAGACTCTTGCAGCCGTAGGCTCCAACGATCCAGTCGTCCCGAAGGGTCTTTAAGGTTTGTCATCCAAAACAGTGAGTGGTGGTCGCTGATAACTGTGAAGTGGCGGCCATACAAATATGGGCAAAATTTCATAACAGCCCATACTACGGCTAGGCATTCCTTCTCAGTAGTGGAGTAATTGGCCTCTGTGCGTGAGAGTGTTCTGCTTGCACAGGCAAGTACTCTTTCTGTGCCCTCCTGCTACTGCACAAGAACAGCTCCCAAGCCAACATTGCTGGCGTCAGTGTGGAGCAATGTAGGAGCGGCCTCATCAAAGTGAGCAAGCACTGGAGGTGTCTGGAGACGTTCCCGCAAATCAGTGAATGCACCTTGCTCTTTTTCGCCCCATACAAAAGCAACGTAATCTCTCGTCAGGCGAGTTAACGGCACCGCAATGCGAGCAAAGTCCGCAATAAACCGGCGGTAATAGGCACAGATGCCCGAAAAGCGCGTGACAGCTTTTTTATCGGTTGGTGCTGGAAACTGTGCTACGGCCGCAATTTTCTCAGGATCTGGGCAAATACCTGCGTGGCTGACGACGTGACCGAGAAACTGTAGTTCCCCGAAGCCAAAGTGGCACTTCTCTGGCTTCAGGACGAGACCGGCGGACCGGATGGACTGCAGAACCGCTCCAAGCCGTTGGAGGTGTTCTTCAAAAGTTGCGGAGAACACGATGACGTCGTCCAGGTACAATAAGCAGGTTTTCCACTTCAGACCCGAAAGCACAGTATCCATGAGGCGTTGGAATGTAACAGGGGCAGAGTACAAGCCGAAAGGCAAGACTTTAAATTCGTATAGGCCGTCTGGCGTCACAAAAGCAGTTTTTTACGGTCTCTCGGATCTACCTCGATTTGCAAATATCCGCTTTTTAAGTCCATTGAAGAGAAGTAACGCGCGTGACGAAGCCTGTCGAGTGAATCATCTATACGGGGAAGCGGGTACACGTCTTTCTTAGTCACTTCATTTAGTTTTTGCTAGTCCACGCAGAAACGCAAGCTGCCGTCTTTTTTCTTAAGTAGAACTACAGGAGATGCCCAGGGGAGGGAGAAAAAGAAGAAGAGGCTGCGCACGGTTGCACCGCACATGGGTTCCGCCTTTACATCGCTAAACCCTGGATAATTGACGTCAGCGCCTCCACAACCAGCCTCAGTCGACGAATTACCGGACTCTGAACTTCGCAAGAGGCGCCTGCCCAGCTAAGCCTAACGACGGGCATGGTCTAGCCGAAGACCTTGGCCCTCTTCGACGCACCAATGGCCACCAATGATGGCACCGAGATTAATCTCGAGCACGCACAAATCCCACTTCCTGATGAACCTGCCGGCGGAGACTGGCTCACTGTTAAGTACGGTCGGAAGAAAACATTGACTTCCACCAATACACACCTCCAACCCCGACGCCCATCGGTTCCCCGACAAGCCTGACTCCCACCGCTACCCCAAAATGACCTCAAGGTAATCATCCGCGCCTGAGAAGGACTCAACCTTGCCACCTGGACCACGCCACAGGTTGCTGAAGGCATCAAGCTGGCATGTCAGCATCCCACTATTGAGCACGTACGGACACTTACTGTAAGAATTGACCCAGTACAAACCATCGCTATTGCTAGCACACCAAACGAAGAGCTAGCTATAAGCATCCGTCGCATCTCTACAATTCACCTGGGCGGTCGAGAATTTGCAGTCACGGCATACGTGGCGGCACCCGACAGCTCCGTCAAAGGGGTCATTCACGGCATTCCCGCAGGACCTCCCACAGAAGTCCTCCTTAATGGATTCTATCCACCTGGCCGAGAAATCTTACATGCCCGTATGCTCGGACAAACCGCTGCGGCAGCGATCGCATTCACTGGCAAGGCTGTACCCTTCTACGTGCGATACTACAGCGGTGAAGTGCGATGCAAGCCATACCGACCAACCACGCATTTCTGCCGCATCTGCCACCAAGTCGGCCACCGGTCCGATGTATGCCCAACTCCAGAAGCAATCGTATACCCTCAGTGTGGTACTCGGAACCCCAATCAGGACCACCCCTGTCACCCCCGGTGCGCCTTATGCCAGGGGCCTCCTCCTACGGCTTCCAAGAAGTGCCCTGATCGACCGAATAAGGCATCTTCGGCATCCCAAAGGACCAGCCGCCGGGACTACTCACGGTCGAAGTCTCGTTCACGTACAGACCAGCAAAGGAGGCGTCCCCGCTCCAGGTCTCGCTCCTGCTCGCGGAACCAACAAGGAGGTACCCGAAACCTCAGCGGACCTGCTGTATCGGGATCACAAGCGGTAAGCTGGTCAGCAAGGCTTTTCCCCTCTCACAAAGCCCACCAAGAGAACACCCTGTCATCGCGTCTACACACAGCACCCCCCCCCCCACACAATTCTTCACCCATAAACAATACTGATGTTCAACTGCAAATTCTAGCTGAGCTAAAGGCCATCAGAGAAGAAAACAAACGCATTCATGAAGAAAACAACAGACTTCACACGCAGATTGCAGAACTATACGCCACTCGTACTGCCACTCAGCATTCCACACCAATAACCGCACCCTCAATACCATCATCCTCAGAACGTTCTGAACCAATGATTCTCGCGGAATCAGCAAAACCGACAGAAATCGCACAAGTCGAGGAGAAAGTCGATGTACTGTAACGGCAGCTCCTAGCAATGCAACAAGGCATCCAGCAACTGGCAAGTGTTGTTGAAGAAACACGGCTCTCAAAAGATCAGCGACGCAAGTAAGTTAGAACACTAGTACAACAGGAAGTAGAGCAGAAACACCCTGCCGATCCACCCGTCAGCCAGGACGAATAGCAAAACCAACCACAGGAACGAAAACCCATTCATAATCTGGCAATGGAATTGTCGCAGCTACAAACGCAAGCAAGGGTCACTAAGACGAAGACATAAGTAACGCCAAAACGACACCAAGCGTAATCGCACTACAAGAAACAAGCACACACCCAACTCAATCTGGCTACAACACACATACCACCACACCTGAAAGCCGCGTGGCCACACTTACAGCTAAAACGCTCACAACCACACAAAACACAATAGATGGCAGTGATGTCGATCATAACCTAATTGAGATCCTGCCGCTCCAACGAGGCCGAAAGCGCCTTTTCATATTGAATATATACAGCCCACCTAAGCAGAAGCAGGCCAAGTTCGACAACTTGATGACTAAAGCGATTGGCATAGCCAAAAATAACAGCCTGCTGATTGTAGGCGACTTCAACGCGGCTCACCCGGCATGGGGCTACACGACAGATACTGCAAAAGGCACTGCACTCCAGTACACCATACAGCAGCACCGTCTCACCATCCTCACAGATCCCGCATACCCCACACGTCTAGGAAACAGCGTCTCCCGAGATACATGCCCAGACCTCACCCTCACTAAAGAGATACAGCAAGCTGCCAGGCACAACACGGAGGAAACTCTGAGCAGTGACCACTGCATAGTTGCCACCACATTGAACGTTACGCATGCACGCCACCCGATAAAAAAGACAACACTCACAGATTGGACAGCTTTTCGCAAAGAGCGAGCGGATGACTCCGCAACCGTTATTACGGATCTCGAGCAGTGGGTACGAGAGCTCCAACAAGGCGTAGCCAGACATTCAAAACAGATCACACACACCATACACATACCGGCCGTAGACGCGCACCTTCTTCACATCTGGGAAGCACGTCGAGGCCTTGTTAGGAGATTGAAGCGCCAAAAACATAATCGTACATTGAAACTACGTATAGCGAAACTCACGGCAACCGCGGAATGTTATGCTGGAGAGCTCACCCGTCAAAACGGGCGACAACTATGCAACAAGTTGCAGGGCAATGTTAGCACGGCCAAAACATGGTCGCTGCTACGCCATTTTCTTGACCCCACACAAAGCAAGGCGATTAGCCAGCGAACAATTCAACGTATCCTCCACAACCATCCGGGTTCTGATGACGAAATCCTGGACGAGTTGCGGGCGCGGTACATAGGCAATTTCCAACCCGCACAAGGACAACCTCCAACCTACAGCGGGAGCGACAATTACGACCTCGACAGGCCGATCACTATCACTGAGGCGCAACAAGCACTCCATGCACTCACACGAAACACCACCCCAGGCAAGGACAAAATAAATAACAAGCTCCGGCGCAATGTGGATGATGGCACCATTCAATCTCTCACTGACCTCTTTAGTCATCACTGGGAAGTGGGTACGCTACCAGCAGACTGGAAGCACTCGGACATCATACTCATTCCTAAGCCAGGCAAACTCTCCAGCTCAGAAAATATGATACCAATCTCACTGACTTCATGCCTAGGCAAGCTTCTGGAACATTTCATTCTGAACCGGCTTCAACCTTACCTAGAATCCAGCTACCTCTTTCCCGAAACAATGTTCGGATTCCGGCCCCACCTTTCTACCCACGACATCCTTCTGCAGCTGAAGGAGCAAGTCCTTGAACACATCTCACCACACAACACCGTAGCGATCTTAGCACTCGATCTCAAAGGCGCTTTCGACAATGCGGCTCACCATACCATCCTTACAAACCTAAGCCTCACGAATTGTGGTCGTAATACTTACAATTATATACGCGCCTTTCTAAGCAACCGCACGGCCACAATAGGCATTGGCTCACTCAGAACCCCGACGTTACCTACTCGCCACAAAGGAACCCCACAAGGTGCTGTTCTATCACCCACCCTTTTCAATATTGCTATGATGAAATTACCTGACAAACTCAACGCAATACCAGGAATCAGGCATGCAATATACGCCGATGACATCACTATGAGAGAAACAAGACTAGGAGAGAAACACTAGGAGAGAAACAAGACGCCCTTCAACAAGCGACCGACTTCGTCCAGCAATATGCAAAAAGAATTGGTCTCCGGTGCTCCCCCGAGAAGTCAGAACTATTAGTCGTTCGACAGAAATCACGAAGAAAACTCAATGAAGTACCCCACATCACACTCACCCTCGACGACAAAGAAATACCCACAGTAAACCGCGTCCGCATTCTCGGACTCCACATACAACAGGACGGCGGAGGCGCATACACCATCCAACGTCTCAAACAGACCACCTTCCAAATCATGCGAATGGTCAGCCGTATCACAACCAAACAATACGGACTGAATGAAGACGACATAACCCAGCTCGTCCAGGCCCTGATAATCAGCCGCACTGCCTACGCTGCCCCGTACTTGCCCCTCACTCCCAAGGAACTAGACCAATTAGACGCACTTCTTCGGAAAGCCTACAAGCAAGCGCTCGGCCTACCACCGGGAACAGCGAAACTCAAGCTTGAAGCCCCAGGAGTCCATAATAATATAAGAGAAATTATAGACGCCCACCTCACAAGCGAACGAGAACGACTAGATCTTACACCAACAGGAAGAACAGTCCTAGCGCGCCTAGGCTACCCCACACACGGCAAGGGCCACGAACAAGCAATTCATCTGGCCCCCAACTTCCGGGAAGACATCAAGGTAGCCCCTATCCCCAGAAGCATGCACCCAGAACATCAAGCCGATCGTCGCCAAGCTCGCGCAAGAACTCTACAGACAAAATATGGCAGTCTCCCCACCAAACTATACAAAGATGCCGCGCAGTACCCCCAAAAAGCAGCCATGACGGCCAGCGTTTTCACTATAACCTACAAGAGGTGGTTTCGATGACGGTCCGCACTGCCAGCACCCTCGTAGTCGAGGACACAGCCATCGCTTTGCCCATCACCTCTAGTCCAACGAACGAGTACGTCACAATTATTACTGACTCCCAGGCAGCTTGCCCTAGCTACGCGAGAGGCAGAATATCTTCAATGGCCCACCGACTCCTCAAACAAGCCTCCCAATTCCCGGACGTCGAAATAGTATGGACTCCAGGACACGAGTACCTCCGTGGAAATCAGCATGCGCACGCTGTAGCCCGAGCTCATGCCTCCCGGGCGCCACAAGAGAGGGATACGGCCGCATCCATGAAGCCCGTACCTTTACAAAACAACGCCATACTACAACACCACAGATAGAACAGACAACAATACCCGCCTCCACACAAGACCCTTTCACGTGAAGATGCCGTAACATGGCAACTACAAACCAGCACATACCCCCATTTAAGCAGACTACACGCAATACACCCTACACAACATTCATAGAAATGTCCCCTTTGTAACGAATACGCCTCCCTATATCAAACCACATGGGCGTGCCCCAACGTGAAGGCGGCCCCGCAAATACCCAACCCCACACGCGAGCAGTGGGAGGCCCTGCTGACTAGTTCGGACCCTCGTAACCAGCAGCAACTGGTGCGGTGGGCCCGGGAGACAGCAAGAGCCGCAGGAGCCCTGGACTAAGGGCGCCTCCCGCACAACCAGAAAGACACCTGCTTGTCCTTTCTTTTTAATAAATGTTGCTCCTCCTCCTCCTGCCCAGGGACTCGTTGATGGTTGAATCACGTCATCTTCCAGCATTTTTGTCACTTGTTGTTGCATGGCTTCACGTTCTCTAGGAGCCACACGATAAGGATTTTGGGGAATTGGTCTTGCCGTATCCTCTGTAATTATCCGACGCTTCGTTAGATGCGTCCGTCCGACGCTGGACGTCGACGCAGAGCAGTCATTGAACTTCGACAATAGCGTGAAAAGCCGCTCTCTTTCGTGCTGCGACGAAACAGTGCTGACGTCGAGTGCAGAAACTGGGCCTTTCGTAGTTGCTTCTTCGAGTAGCGAACAGCAGCCTCGAACATCCGCAACACCATCAAAATAAGCCACAGCCGTGCCCTTTGGAAGGTACCGTCGCTCTGTGCTAAAATTGGTTAGTAAGAAGTTAGTGCGCCCGTCGGTGACATTTACAATTCCTCGTACGACCGAGATACCGTGAGTAAGCAACAACGTGGTTATTTGGTCGGCAACTCCCTCGCAATGAAATGGTGTGTCACATGCTACCGTAACAAGGGTGCATGATCGAGGTGGGATAACGACGTCATCTTCTGCTAGACGAAAGGACTTGGGTTGCGGCGATAAGCAATGCACTAGACCAGGGCTCTATAAAACGTCACCATGCGGTCCGTAATGTTAATTATGGCGCCGTATTCTTTAAGGAAATCCATTCCAATAATGAAATCCTTACAGCACACAGGGACAACGATGAAAGTGGCCACGAAAGAAGAATCCCGGATGCTAATTCTAGCAGTACATCTTCCAATAGGCATCAGTAATTGCCCTCCTACCATCCTTATGTGGGGTCCCGTCCATGGCGTCTTTACTTTTTTCAGACGGAGGAGGAGTTCCTGACTCAATATAGAGAAGTCGGCACCAGTGTCGACTAACGCTGTCACCGACTGTCCATCCACCAAACATCAATGTCGGTGCTCACAATTTTTTCGGTGTCGAGGTTTACCGGCTTCACGTCGTTCTGCGGCGAGAGTGTCGGGGGCTTTTTATTGTCTTGCGGTGGGCCTGCAACCTTACCCCCAGAGGTCACCGCCTTGAGTTTCCCCGGTGTGGGCTGGGCGACCTTCATCCTCGGAGGTCAGCAAAAGTACGTCCAGTAGGGGAAGGCATCTGACGTGGAGGAGTTTGAGAGCGCGACCGATGGCCGAAATCGGACTGAACATGCAGCACATATTCGTCATTCGGGTGCGCTATTGGAGATCCCTGAAAAGCACTTTTCATCGCGGCGTAGCATGGCGTCGTCAGTTGCACGTCGACCATAGGACCACGGACGAAAAGGTCGAAATGATGTGTCGTGATGCCAGCATTGACACGAAATGTAGCCGAAGCCTCCGCAGGGAAAACAAAGTGGGTGCCTATCGACCATGCGCCATGTGTCGGTTCTCCGAAATTGTGGCAGTCCCGTAGTCTCGTTTTGCGAAGTTGGACAAGGCGCTGTGAACGGCTACTGGTGGTATGACTGTAGCTGCGTGACGGGTGCAGGCCTCGAAGCCTTCTCTTGCGGCGGCGACCAAGGAGCTACTGTCGGAGGCTGGTGGTACGGCGGTGTGGTTGTAACGGGTGGTGGACATCGGACAGCGGCTGCATAGGTCATGGGACGCTGGTGATCTTGCAGATCGGCTGCCGGTAACACCTGCCTGATTTCGTCACGCACCACTCCGGCGATTGACGCTACGGGTCTATCCACTGTCGGTGTCAGAATCTTTTGAATTTCTTCTCTGACGAGTTCTCTGATCAGTTCCCGCAAGGGGTTCTGATACTCGCCAGTCAGTGCGGTGGCATTGATTGTGGTGCTGGTGGACAGTCGATCGAACTGTCTGCATCTCTGATGAAGGGCCCGATCAATTGCCATAGCCTCTTTCATAAAGTCAGCGACAGTGACTGGTGGATTCCGCACAAGTCCCGCGAACAACAGCTCTTTTAACCCTTGCATGAGGTAGCGCAACTTTCTTTCATCAGTCATGTTCGGGTCGGCTCTACGAAAGAGGCGGGCCATGTCCTCGGCGAACATTGTTACCGACTCATTATGTTGTTGTACGCGAAGCTCCATCATCTGCTGGGCATGGTCGCGTCCGTCGGTACTCGCAAAAGTATCTGTGATTTTCTGACGAAAGTCATTCCATGTCGTTAGGCTAGCTTTGCGGTTTTCGTACCAAGTACGGCCGCTGTCGTCAAGGGCGAAATAGACGTGGGGGAGCTTTTGCTGCTCAGTCCACTGATTAATCTGTGTGACGCGTTCATATTTCTCAAGCCAGTCTTCAATGTCCTCCAAGACTGCTCCGCGATAGCGATCGGGAACCAGAGGCTGCAGAACGGTTACTTGCTCTGGACTGTAAAACCGGCTGCTTTGGGGTGCTTGCGTTGGGGTGGTTTCGGCCATTGCGAGATGTGTGGAGCTCCTAGAGAGAGGTGGTTGAAGAGGGGAGAACTCCGGGGCAAGGCCCCGCAGTCGACGACTAAAGCGATGCACGGGTGTTGAAACTGGTGATAGCGCATCCGGGATAGAGGAACGACTCCCAGAAGGACTCCCGAGCATCAGGCGCGGTCAGTACTCAGCACCTCCACCAGTGTCGCAGTACAATGCGGACACTATACAGGGAGACGTTGAAGAGCCGCCGGACAACTTTTCAAAAACCAAAACAGGCCAGAGACACGTGTTCGTCGTCCTCGCCGAATCCCACTGACCCACTAGACGAAATTCGTTAATGTCCCTATCTGCGTTGTCTGCATAAAAGAATGGACGCCCGCGTCGATATATATATATATGTGTGTGTGTGTATATATATATATAGAAAAGTATTAGTCATAGCACTCGCAGTACAGTTTCTTTTTTCGAAAGTATTCCTACTAGGGTTATTATAAATACACGAAGGTATTTCGCCCTCGTCAGCAGCAGTCCTTGAGCTAGTTACGCTGGCTAGCTTCCCACGCTATGCGTGCCGCACTCGCACCTGTTTAAGCTTTTCCTAGACGCTAGAGCTATACTATTGCCGCGCAACCTTGAGCGATCGGAAAGCATGTTTTCTGCTCTTGGCTGGCAGAGAAGGGAGGCTTTGTTCCGGCTGCAAAGCCCTCCATATCTCTGTAAGGTGCCTGGTGGTGGTCGCGTGTGGACGCTGCCCTCTCGGTGCGCGCATATTCTCCCTCATCTTTTAAAGGGTTCAATACTTCCAAGCATTTGTATCGCAAACCATACTTATTTACAGGGACTTTTCTACGTCTCAATAATTTCTCTCGTCGGATACGAGTGCTGATTGCCGTGTTATCGTTTTTTAACGAAGCTTTCCCTCAAGTGTAAATATTTTAAGGCAGTTTGTCGTGTGCGTATCATGGTCACGCATGCTTATATCGCCTTTCGTTTCCCTACCACGGATGCGCTTTAAAACCGCGGCGCTGCAATTTTGCTTCAGAGAATTTCCTTTCCTTCCTTCTCCTCCCTTAAACTGGCTCGTTTAACTGCTCCACGCAGAGACAAAGCAACAATGCTCGCATTCGATCCCATAGATGAGATGAATATATATATATATATATATATATATATATATATATATATATATATATATATATATATATATATATATATATATATATAAATATATATAGATGTATGTATATGCAGAAAGAAAGAGAGAGAGAGAGAGAATTATCAGTCATAGCATTCTTCGTAGTACAACCCTCTGGGCCGTTTCTTTTTTTTTCGAAGGTATCCTATAGGGTTATTAGAATTACACGAAGGTATGTCGCCCTCATCAGCAGCAGTCCTTCATGTCAGTATCATGTCAGAATTTATTGCAAAGGGAATACAGCGGCTTACAAAAAATGATTCTTAGAGTTTGTGTACTAGATGTTTCAAGAGAAAACGTTCAAATATGAATTTATTTAGTGAGCTTCGAACTGCATGACGCATCATCTGTCGACCATGTTCTGTACGGCAAAAGGGAATGGTCCAGCGTTCGCGTTTTCGAAACGAGTATGGCGTTGAGTTTGATTAGAGGGATGACAATGCTATCAAGAAGTTGTCATTGTGAAAAATGATTTTTTTTTATCTTATGGCTAAGAAAAATTGGTAGAGCTTATGAGCGGGAATAATTTTGAATCGCCTAAACATTTATTCGGTGTGTGCGAGGTAGTCAACATTTGCTACGTAACGTACTGCTTTCTTTTGCAGCATGTGTATCTTGTGCAGGTTAGTTTGTGTAGTAATGCCCCAGACAAGGAAACAGTAGGTAACATATGACATCAATCATGTGTTTTATATTATTAATTTAATAGATACCGATAGATAGGAGAAAAATTTCGCAAAAATTCCGACGCACTTTGATAAATTGGTTAAAGTGGAGCTAATATGAGTGTCCCAGCTCATGTTCTTGTTAAAGAAAATTCCTAGTGTTTTTACTGTGTCTACCACCTCTAAAATAGAATTGTATATTTCTAGCCTAACGTCTTATGTAACGATGCTATGCCGGTAATGATGAAGGGACCATAGGATGGTAATATCTCGAGTTAGCCTAGACTTGAGGAGGGAACGGAAGAAACTGGCACATAACAAGCCGGTCAATGAGTTAGCAGTAAGAGGGAAATAGATGAATCCCGGATCAAGCTACAGTAGAGGTTCGGCTGTAACTCTGGAAGAGGACCTTAGTGTTGAGGCAATGAACAACAATCTTATGGGCATCATTAAGGAGTCTGCAATAGAAGTCGGGGATAACTTCGTTAGACAGGATACCAGTAAGCTATCACAGGAGACGAAAGATCTGATTAGGAAACGTCAATGTATGAAAGCCTCTAACCCTACAGCTAGAATAGAACTGGTAGAACTTTCGAAGTGAATCAAGAAGCGTAAGACAGATTACATAAGGAAGTATAGTATGGATAGGATTGAACATTTTCTCAGGAATGGAGGAAGCCTACATGCAGTGGAGAAGAAACTAGGAATAGGTAAAAGCCAGTTGTATGCGTTACGAGACAAAGCGGGCACTACCAATGCTAATATGGGGGAGATAGTTCATGCGGCTGAGGAGTTCTAGAGATATTTTTTTCAGTACCAGTGGCACCCACGACGATAATCAAGTTTTTTCCCACTCATTGTACCCGATAACCAAAGATGCTCTTGACATTTTGAATTTACTCCTTTCCATTTGGCTCCCTGATGGCTGAGCATTCCGACTCCCCCCCCTTTCTTTCCGATTTAGTTCTGTTGCACCCTTTCCAAACATAATTCTCAATAACTGGCGGTTCTTCCGAGTCTCTAAGGTGTGTTTCTGTAACCGCATACACCCCTATTTGTTCTATATTTAACTGCTCCTCAATCTCTGCCCACTTTTCCTTTCTTCTGCCACCCTGCATGTTTCTGTAGCCTATTGCATGGCGAGCTCTTTTTCTTGTTTTCCTCCTTTTTCTGTTATCGATGGCGATACTTCTGTCAACGAAAGGACCAGGCAGGATTTCGTAAAGGCTACTCGACAATAGACCATATTCACTCTTTCAATCAGTTAACAGAGAAATGTACGGAATATAACCAACCCTTATATATTGCTTTCATTGATTACGATCAAGGCTTTGATTCATTTGAAACCTCAGCAGTCGTGGAGTCATTATGGAATCAGGGTGACGAGCCACATGTAAAAATACTGAAGTATATCTATAGCCGCTCGACAGCTACCGTAGTCCTCCATAAAGGAAGCAACAAAAAACCAATAAAGAAAGGCGTCAGGCCGGGAGATACGATCTCTTCAATGATATTCACAGCTTGCTTACAGGAGGTATTCAGAGACCTGGATTGGGAAGAATTGGGGAGAAGAGTTATGGAGAACACCTTAGTGACTCGCGATTCGTTGATGACATTGCCATGCGAAGTAACTCAGGGGACCCACTGCGATGTGTGCTCACTGACCTGGAGAGGCAAAGCAAAAGATTGGGTCTCCAAATTAATCTGCAGGAAACTAAAGTAATGTTTCACTATCTCGGAAAAGAACAGTAGTTTACTGTACGTAGCGAGGCTCTGGAAGTGGTAAGAGAATACATCTACTTAGGGCAGGTAGTGACCGCGGATCCCGATCATGAGACTTAAATAATCAGAAGAAGAAGAATGGGCTTGGGTGCGTTTGGCAGGCATTCTCAGATCATGAACGACAGGTTGCTATTATCCCTCAAGAGAAAAGTGTAGAACAGCTGTGTCTTTCCAGTACCCGCCTACCGGGCAGAAAATTGGAGGCTTACGAAGAGGATACTACTCAAATTGAGGAAGACGCAACGAGCTATGGAAATAATACTGGGTGTAACGTTAAGGGATAAGAAAAGAGCAGATTGAGTGAGGCAGCAAACACGAGTTAATGATATCTTAGTAAAAATCCAGAAAAAAGAATCGGGCATGGGCAAGATATGTTATGAGGAGGGAAGATAACCGATGGTCCTTAAGGGTTACGGAATGGATTCCAAGAGAAGGCATGCGTAGCAGGGGGGGCAGCAGAAAGTTAGGCGGGCGGATGAGATTAAGAAGTTTGCAGGGACAACAGGGACACAATTCGCTCATGTCCGGGGTAGTTGGAAAAACATGAGAGAGACCTTTGCCCTGCAGGGTGCGTAGCCAGCTGCTGCTGATGATGATGGTAAGATTTTTCCACCAGCGCTTCAAATGCTGTCTAGCTTGAAAGTGCTGCATAAATTAGTTGGACTAAGATAGTCACAGCACATCCGTCAGAGGCAAAACCATAGATTGCATGTTATTGGTCCTCTTCACCAACACAGTTAGCCCAGTTCGCGTCTATTGGTTGCATAATTTCTGTTCAAGTAAAATCGCAGTAGCATATATGTGAGAGACAACACTACTGGTTGTATCCTATAAGCCTTCTTATACAGCACTATCATTCGAACTTAACACGGAAATATTGTATAATTTTTCTTCAGAAAATGTCGGCTGCTGCATTTCTGCTAGAATAAATAATGTAATCCTCTTGTTGTAGGTCTTCCTTACCACAACTGTAATAGCTATTAAGCGTAGAAGTGTTGTATGAATACTGTTCAACTAAGACCAGTGACGTATCTGTCAGAGGCAATACCATAGGTTGTGTGTTACAGGCCTCCATCACAGGTAGTTGTAGAGCTCTTTAGCATAGAAGTGTTGCATGAATCCTGTTGAGCAAAGATCTCCGCCGAACATATCTCATCGGCAATTCTATTGCTTGTGTGTTGGAGGTCTTCATTAGCAGCATTTCGATGGCTGTTTAGCCTAGACTGGTTCCCCATTTCGTTAGTCTAAGATATCCGCAACTTTCCTTCGGGGTGGGGGGCTCACGTTGAAGCTCGGCCTCCTCCTTATAAAATTTGTCAACGGATGAAATATATCAAAAATAACTGCATTGGCATTGCTAAACATGCTGCACAGGAATGCTTAGACGCTACGCACTGTCAAGATAAGTGAAATGTGTAGTTTTTTTTACAAAAAAGTATATTCTAATTCCCCAACAATACTGTCCAGAATAACAGATATCAATACTTCCACGTGCTTTTCTATTTATTACGTAAGGATAATATCACACGAACTTTAGAACCAAATCAGTTCAAAACCAGCGAACAGTGTAGACCACTAAAAATGTAAACGCCATGAACTTAACGAGTTGAAGACAAATATTTTATTTAAACTTTGCCAATAAAGAGCCCCGTTTACGTTTTTGTACATATGCAAGAGCCAGGAAAAAAAATCTCAATGCTGCTGTCCTTTGTTGCAATATATTGCGCAGGAGCTGCTGTCACCGGGCGTGTTTTGTGAGTAATTGCACTGAAATTATCGTCGCAGCAGAGACCACATATAAAAAGCAGGTGTTCTGCAACATATACGAAGGCGAGCCAAAAGAAAGTGAGCAAATGCGAGGTGGTCTCCATAAGCATTTACACATTTGTCCCACTGACTAACGAGTCGCGCGATTCCCGTCTCATGAAACTCCTTCGGTTTATGCTTCAAGAAGTCTGTAACTGACCCTTTCACATAATCGTTCGACACAAATATGGTTCCTTTGAGCTGTTTTTCTCAGCTGCTTTATAATGTGAAAATCGCAAGGCGACAGTTTCGGGCTGTATGGCGGATGTTGCAGCACTTCCCACTTGTACTTTGCAAGTTTTGTGTCAGCCACATCAGCGACGTGGGGACGGGCATTATCGTGGAGCAACATGTATGGATTCTTCAATTTTCCGCGTCGTTTGTTCTTGATTGCGACATGCAGCCGATCCGGTGTTTCGCGATATCGGAAACGATTGATAGACTCTCCAGGCTTAACAATTTTGATCAGTTTTTGCCAGTCAGCATCAAAAAAAAAAATCTACGAAACCTGTCAGGCGGAAATGACGGCCTTTGTTTTCTTTGGGGGTGGAGAATTTGGACGTTTCCACTGTAACTCTTGGCGTCGTGTTACAGGCCTGTGGTAGTGGCACCATGATTCATCCGCGGTCGCAATCGCAAACAAGACCAGATCAGATGACGCAAGGCAGCACCGAACTTTTCCGTCTTCTGGTGGTGGTTCCAAAACTTGGGCATCCATTGCGAACACAGGGGCCGATAATCGAGTAGGTTATGAATAATGGTGTAACTCGAACCGTGACTGATGTTCACACAGTCTGCCAATTCGTCGATGCTTTTCCTCCGTTCTTGTCTAATTAGCTGATGAACCTTTTTCAATTTTGTTGGGGGAGGCTTTTGCACGGTCTTGGATTGCCTTTGGAATATTACTGTCCTTCTTTGAACCAATTACTCTAACGCTTCACAGTGGCCAATGAAATACAATGTTAAACGTACACAGCAGCCATGCGGTGACTAATTTCTTTTTGGGAAACACCTTCAGATGTAAAAAACCTCATGCCACCACACTGTTGAACTTTTGGAGCATCCATTATGCCACACAGCCAGGTTCAATCAAGAGTATGAGAGCCTTAAAGAAAATTAATCCTCACGCCTGGATGTTACTTTTCTAAATGAGAAATGCCTGTGTGCTACGCGCATGCCTCGCAGATAATAAATCGAATGATTATTGCGGGGGGTGGGTTGGCTCACTTTCATTTGACTCGCCCTCGCATATTACAAATGCGAAAATACAGCTTGATAAAGGGCAACGAGATGTCACTGAAAGCATAGCACATCGCGCGTGTACACAAAACTTTACAACAAGATATTTAAATATGCATATGTCTCCATTAAATCTACGTGCCTAAGAAAAAGTCACTTTACAAATTGCGTCAAAACAGGGAAATAAACATGTTGCGCAATCAGAAATTCACAGATCACAGACTCCTAATGCATGCCCCCCCCCCCTCCATACACTCCCCCTGATATATCGCGTGCGACGGAAGGTGGCGCGCTTCCTCCCCGCATTTCGCCTTGCGCACACAAGACTCAGCCGGCATCGTCGACTCACCCATGCACACCTTCCCTACGCTTTCACTCACAGATACAGCATGCGGCGAGTGGTCACGATGTTACCGCATAGGACTGTATACGGAACATGAGGGCGATGATAGGAATGCGCTTGGACTGTCCATATAATTTATATCCAAATGATGTAATACGAGTGTCCGGCCACTCAAGCGTCCCGTGGGCCATTAGTTTCCGCAAAATAAGAAGGAACGAAATCGAACTTTCATCGTGCGAAAATTCGCTGCGCTGCGACAATGTCTTTTTGTTCTTTTCTGGGGCGGCTGCATGGAAATGAAAAAAAAAGCAATGTAAAACATGTTGGCCACAATCGAACGCCTACTTTTGGCACCTATAATGTGGCTACCGAAGGAATATCGAATAAAACCTGAGACGCTTGGTCCGGAGAGAAGCATAAGCATACTGCTCCGTACCCTCCACCGGCGAGACAAGACTTTCCCGAGAGGTTATGCTCAAACGAACGCGTTTTAATCCGCCTAGTCCCCTCAGGGATGGCGGCGAGCGACAGTTGTTTTTTTATCTCGTCTGTTATCCAGAGAGGATCCAAACCTCTGCCACGAAAAAATTCATTCAGCCAGAGAAAAATGAATGCACCCCGGAGAGTGCCGTGCGATGGCGGGCGATGGTCGGGGCCACGCGAACAAAGCGAATGCGCTTTGACTGGCTCTGCCAGGCCGCGGGAAGACAGAACAAGAAAATAAAAGAGGCTGAATTTTTCCTCGCGAATAAAACTCAAAGTAGAAAAATAAATAAGAACGTAGTTACCTTTGCTGTCGTTAGTGCGTTTGACATGGATGCTTTCGCGCGGGTAAAAAGAATGTTGATATTATTTTCTGTGACATGACGGCAAGAACGTACCACCACAATGCTTCGTCTCATCGGACCTCGCTGCGTGTTTTGTCAACTTGTCTGATAGTGTGTTGATTGGGCTTGTCTCTTTGTATGCTCCAATGTACGGCTTTCAAGAAGTCAAAGCACCACTGGCGTCCAAGGCTTAGAACATTAAACCAACAAAGTTCTTGGATTGAATATCTAAACCACGACTTCGGAAATGTCACTCCTCCTTTCTCGTCAAACAATTATGAGAACTTTATACCCATAAAATTTCGGAATTGAAATACATTCGCTCCGTAGATTCCTTGGTCTTCGCGAGATGCCGTGATTAGCCCACTCTCCCTCAAAACGCGCTTGAAACTGTGTGCTCGGATGGGGCACCTTGCGTCATGTGACTCCCGGTGCATGGGCTTTTCCGCGAAATCCGGCCCGAGTTCGCAATGTTAGCGCTGAAATGTCTTTTGGTGCGTGAAATAGACATTCTAGGCAAAAGCCAGAATGATTTCAGGCGCCGGGGGTTGTTTCGGTCGGTGTTGCATGACAGCACGAAAACATTTCTGCTGAGGCCGCATTACCCGCCCCCTCCGCCCCCTGATATGACCCGGCGCGGTAAAGACGTTTTCACTAAAACTTTCTCAGCTGTTCAGCGAAGTAGTTTCTTAGTTGTGTACTACCGAGATTGCCGCCGCATGTCTGTAAGAGGCAATACTATAGGGTGCGTACTACGGGCGTGCTTAGCTCGCTTTTTGGGGGCTGTTTAGCGCAGAAGTGTTGCGTAAATTCTGCTCGACAAAGAGCGCCGCACCATACGCGCCATGAGCAGTAGTATAGGACGCGTGTAATAGATATTGATAGCTAAAATTTCGATAGCCGTTTAACGTAGTGAGTGTTGTATCACTTTCCTTCACCTAAGATCAGTGCAGCATATCTGTCAGAGGCAATACTACAGGCAGCCCGGTACAGGTCAACTTCACCAGCTCTTTCATTGGTGTTTAGCCCAGAAGTATTGCCCCAACTGCGTCCAACAGTGAAGGTCGCAGCATATTTGTCAAGGGCAATACTATATGCTGTGTGTTGTAGGTGACGTACACTAGGACTTTAAGGGCGTTTATCGTAGAAGTGTTGCATCAGTTCTGCTCAACTATCATCTCCGAAGCACACATGACATATGCAATACTCTTGGGTGCATGTTATGTGCCTTCTTCACTGGTTTTTTAGCCACTTAAGCGTACAAACGTAGCGGAAGTTGCCTTCAATCAAAGTCGCCGCACCTTGTATATGATAAGCAATGCCATAGGTTGCGTGTTTTGGTATTCTTCACCAGCATTCGAAGGATGTTTAGGTTAGAAGTTAGAATTGGTGCGCAGATTCTGTTCACATGAAATCCTCCGAGTCGTTTAGGATAGACTAATCTATAGCGTCTTTGGAATCTGAGCATACAGTTCAAGCTCATCGGATTTTATTCCCGAATCATCGAAGGTTCAATAGTAATTGCTGGTATCCGCGTATCTTCCAGAAAGTACCAAACAGTTCGAGTCGTGAATGTAATAAGATTCCGCGTGGTTCAGTGAAAACAGACAATGAATAGAACGGTCTATAACATTCCAGTGGGTCCCAATCATGCGGCCGCGTCTTGCACTGAGTGATGACTTCTGATTGCTAGTGGGTGAATCCATTCCACAAGAAAGGGATAAATAAGTGCACGTCTGAATCTTCCCTGTTAAAACGCATCTTCCCCGTGGAACAAAGAGATATGATGTATAAACTAAACCACGTATAATAAACCAAAATAAAAAGAAAGAAACAAGGAAACGAAGTTCCTAAGCTAGTCAGAGGGTGTAGAAAGGCTTAAGACACGCCACGTGACAAATTTGAGGTCGTGCGTGGTGCCGCTGTGATTACGAAAGGCCCTCTGAAAATGTTCGGCAAGGAGGCTCCATGGACTGTAGTAATCTCCCTGGCTCGTTGGCGGTGTCTTGCATCGTTAGCAGTCACGGCACGTCTTGACGTAACGGACCACTTCGGCGCTCAGGCAAGGCTGATAGTACTGTTCTTGTATTCTTGCTGGTGTATTGGAAAACCCGCGGTGCCCGGCTGTCTGATCGCCGTGTAGGGCGTGCGGGACTTCCGGCCGGAGTGCTGCGGGCACTACGAAAAGGTAGTTTGCGTAGACTGGAGACAAGTTCTTCCTTGCGAGGACGTCGTTGTGTAAAGGAAACGAAGACAGTCCTCACCAAAATGTCCTTTTCAAAACGGAGGTCTTGCCTATTCAGTATTCCACAAGGCTTGGGAGCTCCGGGTCTGCTGGCTGCTACTCGGCGAAGTTGCCTGCGGTAGTTGTTCCTAGGAAAGCGTTGTCGTCCAGTTCGCCTTGCGGTGGCAGGTTAATAGGGGCGAGCTTCAGGCTGTCGACTTCAGAATGGTTCCGCCCGGACTTGTGCACCACGCTGATGTCGAATACATGGAGTCTCAGACTCCATCGTGCTAGGCGACCTGAACGATCCTTTAGGTTTGCGAGCCAACACTAGGTGCCGTATATGTAAGGTCGAAATTTCACCGCAGCCCAAATGATCACAAGACACGCTTTCTCCGTCGTAGAATTATATGCTTGCGCTTTTGACAGTGGCCGGCTACCGTCAACTATAGCGCTTTAACTCTGTTTTGCCTTCGAACTAGCACGGCACCTAGGTCTAGGCTACTTGCGATGGCTGTTGTCATAGGTGGTGACTGCATCCGTGGTTTCACCTTCTGAAATGCGTCGTCCGGTCGTCGTGTTTCTCACTTAGAGTCGAAGTCGAATTTCGTGAGGTGATTCAAGGGTTCTGCAGTTCTTCAAAAGTCTTCTGCAAAACTCCTGTAATAGGCACACAGGCCAAGAAATCTGCGCAATACCTTCTTGTCAATGGGCCGCGGGAACTTAACGATGGCAGCTGTCTTCTGTGAGCCAGCACGGCCTCCAGAGTACTTAATACTGCGCTCCAGAAACAGAGGTTCTTCGTAAGCGAAACGGCACAATTCCGACTTCAGGGTAAGCCCGGTAGACTTGAGCCCATGGAAGGCTCTCCAGCCGCTTAAGGTGATTGCCGAAATTGCTAGCGAAGACTACGATGTCATCGAAGTAGACAAAAAAAAGCCTGACACTACAACCCTGCTAACACCGTGTTGATCCCGAGCTAGAACGTTGCGGATACCGAGCACAATTCCAATGGCGTGTCTTCGAACTCATAGGGGCGTTCCGGCGTAATGAAGGCGGTATTTTCGCGATCCCTCTCATCGAATTCTATTAGCCAGTGGCCAGTCTCGAGATCCACCAACAAAACCTATTTAGCGCCGCGGAGCCGATCCAATGCGTCGTCGCTCCCTGGGAGGGAGTATACGTCCCTCTTCGTTATTATATTCAGGCGGCGATAATCGAAGCAAAAGTGTTCTCTGCTTCTTGTTCACTAAGACCACAGGATTTCTCTTGGCCCACGGGATTTTCAACGGTTGGATGGTGTCATCGGGCAGCACTTCGTCCACTTGTTGCCTTATAGCCTCTCGTTCTCGAGTCGGAACTAGGTAACGGCTCTGGTGGAGAGGTCAAGCGGATTATTCGGTTAATGTATGATACTTTGCAAGAAAAGGCCAGCGCATACGTGGAAAGCCGCGCTTTTATCGCTCACAGATGAAAATCATTTGGGGCTTTCCTTTAAACAAAATGAACGATTATGTTTTTTTTTCAGTGGCATTGTGTGCAAGAAACACGCGATAGCAAACATCGATGTCATTGGAATCAATGGGGTAACTAATTTGCTCTCCTATCTACTGGACTAGTAATTCACAGTTCTCATTTCGTGTCATGGGTATTCCCTTGATTTCGGTGCTGTTGCCCCTTGAATATTGCTCCAGGTACATCCCACGGCTTAACAGCTATTCATTTTGTCGCTTCAAATTCTCGTTACTTTTGCTCAAGGTTGCGTTTTCCATCACTATTTCATCAAATATGCTGAGGAGAGATTCAAAGTTTAAATTGAAAAGCTCCATGCTTCCTTCCATGCCAATGACCTGGTTTTGCAATTGTGCAAGATGGTCCAGACGGATTGCTATGTCATCCAGTCTGGAGGTATGTGCATTCACACTCTTACTATTGGAGCTACCTGTCTGTGCTGCAGGAGCCTGAATTTCGTTATCGTCTGTCATGGTTTTCGCAGCAGCTGAGTTACCCCTTAACCTTGCTGAGCAGCACGTCGGGCACTTCCACGTCCTTCGTACAGCTTCATTCTTTCCAGAAAAGAATGTTTCATTTCTGCAAGAAGATTTCCCTGCATGATAAATCTAACATAATTCGGGAAAAGTAATGTTGTTAAAGTCATTACAGATTGTCTTCTTGCATGAAAGGCAAGCGTAACGCGTCATGGTAATTTTTTTCTGCAAATGCAAAACACTGAGACTGTCTGGCAGCAGCGGCGGCAGGAAGGACCAGCGGAAATGTTCTGAAATATAGAACTAACCTATAAATACACGACAAAGCAGTTAGAACACGTCCAGGCAGTTCCACCGTCACTGTCGGAATAACGTGGAAGAAGGCACAGTCATTGTCTCGAAAAGTAGTAGAGTGGAGTCACTGCACTTGCTTGAATGGAGCGTCAGTGGAAGAAGATCCTGACGGGATTATGGCCACGTTCATCTGCACCCAAGAAGGACAGCGTATATTAGGTTTGCTTGTGTTCTGCGCATATGCTGTTAATACACGACGAATCAGTTAGAACAGGTCCAGGCTGCTCTAGCGCCGCGGCCAGAATAGCATCATTAACGAGGGTGTAGCGGTAGTCGTAATTAAACTTAACAAGAGGTATAGATTAAATGTCCCACAAGCCTACACTTCAACATGCAGTCACGACGATGAGGAAGTAGGTCAGTTTCACAATATGTTGAATTAGCGACGAGACAAGTGCAAACTCGGTATGCAGCAGTAACAGTTGACATCAATGCAAAATTTGGGAAAAAATGCAGACGGTTTAACAGGCAACTGGCAACGATGGTGTCGATTCTAGAAACGCTAGTGAAGAGATGTTGGTAGAATTCGCAGAAAGTAATACGCTGAGAATAACGAACACCTTTTTCAGGAAACGTGCCAACAGAAAGTGGACCTGGAGAACCCCAACAGTGAAACAAGAAATAGAATTGATTTCATACTTTCTATCGATCCCAGCAGAGTGAAGGATGTAGAAGTGATAGGTAAAGTGCAGTGAACAAAGGTCAGTGAGGGCTAAGCTTAAACTAAATTTGAACACAGAAACAGTAAAATTGGCCAAGAGAAAACAGGTCCACTTAGAGGCAGTAACGGTAAAAGCATAAATATTTAGGCTGGTACTTGCAGACAAATATGTAGCTTTAGAACAACGAGATGATTATGATGATGCTGATGACATAGAGGTAATGAATGGAACCGTAATGAGGCTGGCTCCAGAGATAGCAATTGAAGTGTAAGGCAAGGCACCAAGGTAACCAGTAGCCAAGCTTTCCCAGGTAACAAAGGATCTAATAAAGAAACGACAAAGAATGAAAGTGTCCAAATCAAGACATAAGACAGAATTCGCAGAACTGTTAAAAGTGATCAACAAAGCGAAAAATGATGATATTAGAAATTGTAACGTGAGAAACGCCGAAGAAGCCGTAAAGAATGGGCGCATCCTGAAATGAATGAGAAAGAAACTTGGCATAGGACAAATCAATATGTATGCACTGTAAGGTAAGCAGGGTAATGTCATCAGAAATCGCGAACGTGTGATAAATGCAGTGGAAGAATTTTATGCTGACCTGTACATTACCCAGAGGACTCAGAAGTACCCTATTCGAAACAATAATGAACAGTATACAGCAATCCCTCCTATATCTAGAGATGATGTCAGAAGCGCCTTGCAAGGCATGACCAGAGAAAAAGCGGCAGGAAAGGATGGAATAACAGTCGATTAAATAAAAAATGAAGGAGACATACTGCTAGGAAAACTGGCGGCTCTCTATACGAAGTGTCCATCGACTGCAAGGGTCCCAGAAAATAAAAAGAAATGCAAGCATTACACTAATCCGCAAAAAGGGTGACATTAAAGAACTGAAAGAATGTAGACCCATTAGCTTACTTCGAGCATTATATAACATATTTACCAAAATCATGTTCAATGGAATAAGGGCAACATGGACTTTAGTTAACCAAAGGAAGAGGCAGGCTTCTGGAAAGGATACTCTACAATGGATCACCTCCATGTAATTAATGAGGTTATCGAGAAATCCGCAGAGAACAATAAGCCTCTCTACATGGCTTGCATAGAATACGAAAAAGCATTTGATTCAGCATAGATACCAGCAGTCATAGAGGCATTGCGTAATCACGGAGTAAAGACCGCTTACGCAAATACTCTGGAAAATATGTACAGATATTCCACAGCCACCTTAATTCTATACAAGAAAAGTAGAAAAATACCTAAAAGAAATGGGTCAGGAAAGGAGGCACAATCTCTCCAATGCTATTTACTGCGTGCTTGGAAGAAGTATTCAAGCTATTAAACTGGGAACATTTAGGAGTAACGATCGACGGCCAATACCTCAGCAAATTTTGGTTTCCTGATGACTTTGTTCTATTCAGCAAGACTGGGGACGAGTTACAACATATGATTGAGGACTTTAACAGGGAGAGCGTAAGAGTGCGGCTGAAAAGTAATATGTAGAAGACAAGGAAGCAAGGGTACAAAAGTTCAAGATTGCAAGTCGGCCTCTGTGGTTTGTGAAAGAGTACGTGTACCTAGGTCAACTAATCACAGGGAACCCTTACTATGAGAAGGCAATTCATAGAAGAATAAAGTTGGGTGGGATCGCATACGGCAGACATTATGAGCTCCTGACTGGAAGCTTACCATTATCATTGAAAAATTAATGCATACAATCAGGGCATTTTACCGGAGCTGACATATGGCGCAGAGACTTGGAGACCGACAAAGAAGCTTGAGAACAAGTTAAGGACTGCGCAAAGAGCCATGCAACGAAGAATGCTAGGCATACCTTTAGGAGATAGAAAGAGAGCGGTTTTGATTAGAACAAATCGGTGTAGACGATATTATAATAGACATTAAGAGAAGAAAATGGCGCTGGGCAGATCATGTATTGCGCATAATAGATAACCATTGGACCATTAAAGTGACAGAATGGGTACAAAAAGAAGGGAAGCGAAGTAGAGGACGGCAGAAGACTAGGTTGTGTGACGAAATTAGGAAGTTTGCGGGTGCCATTTGGAATCGGTTGGCGCAGAACAAGGTAATTGGAGGTCGCAGGGAGAGTCCTTCGTCGTCCAGTGGACATGAATAAGCTGCTGCTGCTGCTGCTGCTGCTGCTGCTGCTGCTGCTGCTGCTGCTGCTGCTGCTGCTGCTGCTGCTGCTGCTGCTGCTGCTGCTGCTGCTGCTGCTGCTGCTGCTGCTGCTGCTGCT
Source organism: Dermacentor andersoni (assembly GCF_023375885.2). Lineage (NCBI taxonomy): Eukaryota > Metazoa > Arthropoda > Arachnida > Ixodida > Ixodidae > Dermacentor > Dermacentor andersoni. The sequence continues at coordinate 16,556,029 of NW_027314752.1, forward strand.
GCTGCTGCTGCTGCTGCTGCTGCTGCTGCTGCTGCTGCTGCTGCTGCTGCTGCTGCTGCTGCTGCTGCTGCTGCTGCTGCTGCTGCTGCTGCTGCTGCTGCTGCTGCTGCTGCTGCTGCTGCTGCTGCTGCTGCTGCTGCTGCTGCTGCTGCTGCTGCTGCTGCTGCTGCTGCTGCTGCTGCTGCTGCTGCTGCTGCTGCTGCTGCTGCTGCTGCTGCTGCTGCTGCTGCTGCTGCTGCTGCTGCTGCTGCTGCTGCTGCTGCTGCTGCTGCTGCTGCTGCTGCTGCTGCTGCTGCTGCTGCTGCTGCTGCTGCTGCTGCTGCTGCTGCTGCTGCTGCTGCTGCTGCTGCTGCTGCTGCTGCTGCTGCTGCTGCTGCTGCTGCTGCTGCTGCTGCTGCTGCTGCTGCTGCTGCTGCTGCTGCTGCTGCTGCTGCTGCTGCTGCTGCTGCTGCTGCTGCTGCTGCTGCTGCTGCTGCTGCTGCTGCTGCTGCTGCTGCTGCTGCTGCTGCTGCTGCTGCTGCTGCTGCTGCTGCTGCTGCTGCTGCTGCTGCTGCTGCTGCTGCTGCTGCTGCTGCTGCTGCTGCTGCTGCTGCTGCTGCTGCTGCTGCTGCTGCTGCTGCTGCTGCTGCTGCTGCTGCTGCTGCTGCTGCTGCTGCTGCTGCTGCTGCTGCTGCTGCTGCTGCTGCTGCTGCTGCTGCTGCTGCTGCTGCTGCTGCTGCTGCTGCTGCTGCTGCTGCTGCTGCTGCTGCTGCTGCTGCTGCTGCTGCTGCTGCTGCTGCTGCTGCTGCTGCTGCTGCTGCTGCTGCTGCTGCTGCTGCTGCTGCTGCTGCTGCTGCTGCTGCTGCTGCTGCTGCTGCTGCTGCTGCTGCTGCTGCTGCTGCTGCTGCTGCTGCTGCTGCTGCTGCTGCTGCTGCTGCTGCTGCTGCTGCTGCTGCTGCTGCTGCTGCTGCTGCTGCTGCTGCTGCTGCTGCTGCTGCTGCTGCTGCTGCTGCTGCTGCTGCTGCTGCTGCTGCTGCTGCTGCTGCTGCTGCTGCTGCTGCTGCTGCTGCTGCTGCTGCTGCTGCTGCTGCTGCTGCTGCTGCTGCTGCTGCTGCTGCTGCTGCTGCTGCTGCTGCTGCTGCTGCTGCTGCTGCTGCTGCTGCTGCTGCTGCTGCTGCTGCTGCTGCTGCTGCTGCTGCTGCTGCTGCTGCTGCTGCTGCTGCTGCTGCTGCTGCTGCTGCTGCTGCTGCTGCTGCTGCTGCTGCTGCTGCTGCTGCTGCTGCTGCTGCTGCTGCTGCTGCTGCTGCTGCTGCTGCTGCTGCTGCTGCTGCTGCTGCTGCTGCTGCTGCTGCTGCTGCTGCTGCTGCTGCTGCTGCTGCTGCTGCTGCTGCTGCTGCTGCTGCTGCTGCTGCTGCTGCTGCTGCTGCTGCTGCTGCTGCTGCTGCTGCTGCTGCTGCTGCTGCTGCTGCTGCTGCTGCTGCTGCTGCTGCTGCTGCTGCTGCTGCTGCTGCTGCTGCTGCTGCTGCTGCTGCTGCTGCTGCTGCTGCTGCTGCTGCTGCTGCTGCTGCTGCTGCTGCTGCTGCTGCTGCTGCTGCTGCTGCTGCTGCTGCTGCTGCTGCTGCTGCTGCTGCTGCTGCTGCTGCTGCTGCTGCTGCTGCTGCTGCTGCTGCTGCTGCTGCTGCTGCTGCTGCTGCTGCTGCTGCTGCTGCTGCTGCTGCTGCTGCTGCTGCTGCTGCTGCTGCTGCTGCTGCTGCTGCTGCTGCTGCTGCTGCTGCTGCTGCTGCTGCTGCTGCTGCTGCTGCTGCTGCTGCTGCTGCTGCTGCTGCTGCTGCTGCTGCTGCTGCTGCTGCTGCTGCTGCTGCTGCTGCTGCTGCTGCTGCTGCTGCTGCTGCTGCTGCTGCTGCTGCTGCTGCTGCTGCTGCTGCTGCTGCTGCTGCTGCTGCTGCTGCTGCTGCTGCTGCTGCTGCTGCTGCTGCTGCTGCTGCTGCTGCTGCTGCTGCTGCTGCTGCTGCTGCTGCTGCTGCTGCTGCTGCTGCTGCTGCTGCTGCTGCTGCTGCTGCTGCTGCTGCTGCTGCTGCTGCTGCTGCTGCTGCTGCTGCTGCTGCTGCTGCTGCTGCTGCTGCTGCTGCTGCTGCTGCTGCTGCTGCTGCTGCTGCTGCTGCTGCTGCTGCTGCTGCTGCTGCTGCTGCTGCTGCTGCTGCTGCTGCTGCTGCTGCTGCTGCTGCTGCTGCTGCTGCTGCTGCTGCTGCTGCTGCTGCTGCTGCTGCTGCTGCTGCTGCTGCTGCTGCTGCTGCTGCTGCTGCTGCTGCTGCTGCTGCTGCTGCTGCTGCTGCTGCTGCTGCTGCTGCTGCTGCTGCTGCTGCTGCTGCTGCTGCTGCTGCTGCTGCTGCTGCTGCTGCTGCTGCTGCTGCTGCTGCTGCTGCTGCTGCTGCTGCTGCTGCTGCTGCTGCTGCTGCTGCTGCTGCTGCTGCTGCTGCTGCTGCTGCTGCTGCTGCTGCTGCTGCTGCTGCTGCTGCTGCTGCTGCTGCTGCTGCTGCTGCTGCTGCTGCTGCTGCTGCTGCTGCTGCTGCTGCTGCTGCTGCTGCTGCTGCTGCTGCTGCTGCTGCTGCTGCTGCTGCTGCTGCTGCTGCTGCTGCTGCTGCTGCTGCTGCTGCTGCTGCTGCTGCTGCTGCTGCTGCTGCTGCTGCTGCTGCTGCTGCTGCTGCTGCTGCTGCTGCTGCTGCTGCTGCTGCTGCTGCTGCTGCTGCTGCTGCTGCTGCTGCTGCTGCTGCTGCTGCTGCTGCTGCTGCTGCTGCTGCTGCTGCTGCTGCTGCTGCTGCTGCTGCTGCTGCTGCTGCTGCTGCTGCTGCTGCTGCTGCTGCTGCTGCTGCTGCTGCTGCTGCTGCTGCTGCTGCTGCTGCTGCTGCTGCTGCTGCTGCTGCTGCTGCTGCTGCTGCTGCTGCTGCTGCTGCTGCTGCTGCTGCTGCTGCTGCTGCTGCTGCTGCTGCTGCTGCTGCTGCTGCTGCTGCTGCTGCTGCTGCTGCTGCTGCTGCTGCTGCTGCTGCTGCTGCTGCTGCTGCTGCTGCTGCTGCTGCTGCTGCTGCTGCTGCTGCTGCTGCTGCTGCTGCTGCTGCTGCTGCTGCTGCTGCTGCTGCTGCTGCTGCTGCTGCTGCTGCTGCTGCTGCTGCTGCTGCTGCTGCTGCTGCTGCTGCTGCTGCTGCTGCTGCTGCTGCTGCTGCTGCTGCTGCTGCTGCTGCTGCTGCTGCTGCTGCTGCTGCTGCTGCTGCTGCTGCTGCTGCTGCTGCTGCTGCTGCTGCTGCTGCTGCTGCTGCTGCTGCTGCTGCTGCTGCTGCTGCTGCTGCTGCTGCTGCTGCTGCTGCTGCTGCTGCTGCTGCTGCTGCTGCTGCTGCTGCTGCTGCTGCTGCTGCTGCTGCTGCTGCTGCTGCTGCTGCTGCTGCTGCTGCTGCTGCTGCTGCTGCTGCTGCTGCTGCTGCTGCTGCTGCTGCTGCTGCTGCTGCTGCTGCTGCTGCTGCTGCTGCTGCTGCTGCTGCTGCTGCTGCTGCTGCTGCTGCTGCTGCTGCTGCTGCTGCTGCTGCTGCTGCTGCTGCTGCTGCTGCTGCTGCTGCTGCTGCTGCTGCTGCTGCTGCTGCTGCTGCTGCTGCTGCTGCTGCTGCTGCTGCTGCTGCTGCTGCTGCTGCTGCTGCTGCTGCTGCTGCTGCTGCTGCTGCTGCTGCTGCTGCTGCTGCTGCTGCTGCTGCTGCTGCTGCTGCTGCTGCTGCTGCTGCTGCTGCTGCTGCTGCTGCTGCTGCTGCTGCTGCTGCTGCTGCTGCTGCTGCTGCTGCTGCTGCTGCTGCTGCTGCTGCTGCTGCTGCTGCTGCTGCTGCTGCTGCTGCTGCTGCTGCTGCTGCTGCTGCTGCTGCTGCTGCTGCTGCTGCTGCTGCTGCTGCTGCTGCTGCTGCTGCTGCTGCTGCTGCTGCTGCTGCTGCTGCTGCTGCTGCTGCTGCTGCTGCTGCTGCTGATGATGATGATGATGATGATGATGATGATGATGATGATGATGATGATCTACCCCCGAAGCATACGGTGTGCCACACAGCAGCAGCCACAGTAGCAGCTTTAGCCGTGCGAAAGTCGAAGAAAGAGGAAAAAAGCTTTGCTTTAAAAAATATATATGCAGTGGGCGTGTGCTGACGTATTACTTCTGCAATCTATGTGGCGGTCTTGATTCTAACCCGTACTGTGCCTTAACAACATACGCGCCCACTCTTGACCAGCGAACAGATCAGTGACAGACGCCATCCGCAGTTGCTACCGCCAATTTGGCATATCATTGGTGAACACGGCGAACTTTATTTGCAAAGCCTACTCCACCCAGCTCACCTCACCCTGGCTCCCTTTGATGACGCCGGGCTAGAACGCCTGGCCGAGCTCGCTGACAAGTTCCACAAAGTTGGCAATCTTTTGGATTCTGCAGTTGCGACCACGTCTCAGAGCAGAGTGGTTGCCCCTCTGGGGGCGCACATTGACGACATCACCGCGGCCATTACTTAACACCACACGTCGAATCATAGCCAGTGGACGTCCTCATACTAGGAACATTATTAACACATTGCTTGAACAAGAGAAAGTTGGGCCAAACGTTAGGGATGTATCGTGAAACAAGGTAAGGAATACAAACATGCACACAACCGAAGAGAATCACACAAACAAAAGTCGACAGTCAACTCAAAGGTGCACTGTGGTGGAAAAGAAATTGGCGCAAAATCTAGCTCCGCATGCTAACGATGATAGCTCCACCTTTCAATCAGGCACCTGTGCGGGCCCTACGCAAGACATACCTGTTTAGGTATGTCTTTTTTCATGAAAGATTATTGAAGGCTGGCTCCCGCATGCGATTCCACTAGTATACATTTTGTTACGTGTAGAAAGACACAGACGAAAGAGGCTATTTACAGACTATTTACACTAGACTGGAGCCAGAGCGCCAGGTCGACATTCACTCGCGCCAAGGGCACAGGCCCACTTCGTCGTCGTTCTCACGGCGGCTCGTCTCTCGGATATCTACCGATCATATCGTAATACTACCCCCCCGGCAGCAAAAGCGCCGTTACGGTGCTGGTAAATATTCAAGGCGCGTGGAGAGTTGTAGGGCTTGATTCGGGCGACGTGGACAATGTCACTGGTTGTCACAGCAGTGGACGTGGCGGGCGTGGCTAGAACGATTTCGTAGGTGACATCTGTCACTTGGCGAAGCACGCGATATGGGCCCGTGTAGCAGGAAAGAAGTTTTTCACAAATGCCAACTTTACGCGATGGTGACCAAAGCAACACGAGGGTGCCGGGCCCAACGTTGACATCACGGTGACGGAGGACTAGCGCTGCTTTCGTTGGTCTTGAGAGACTTGTAGACGAGCGCGCGCAAGTTGGCTAGCATGGTCAGCATGGGCGATAGCATCACGGGCATAAGTGCTAGTTAAAGCTGTGGTGGATGGAAGCACAGTGTCCAGTGGTAGCGTCGATTCACGGCCATACAAGAGGTAAAAAGTAGAAAAGTCTGCAGTGTCGAGACGGGAAGAGTTATACGCAAAGGTGATGTAAGGTAAAGCCTGGTGCCAGTCACGGTGGTCGTCCGAAACGAATTTGGACAGCATGTCTGTAAGTGTGCGGTTCAAACGCTCAGTGAGGCCGTTCGTTTGAAGGTGGTAGGAGGTGGCAAATTTACGCTGTATTGAGCAGGCACGCATGATGTCGCCAATGACTTTGGCTAAAAACGTACGGCCATGGTCTGTTAGCAATTGACGCGGGGCACCATGAATCAAAATGATATCATGCAGGAGCAGTGGCGTAGCCAGAAATTTCGTTCGGGGGGGGGGGGGCTACAGTTGCAGCTCGGCCTCCTCCTTATGCGGAAGCATTAGCTCGAGTGCTCCTATCTAAATACATGTCAAAGGAAAATTCGTTTTTCTCGACAACCACCGCACCAAATTCAACGAGGTTTATTGCATTTAAAAGGAAAACTTAAAATCTAGTGTCTGTTGGTTTCGAATTTTCGAGTTAGGTCGGCAATTTTTTATTAAAATTGGCGAGAATTGGAAATTCTCAAAAAACGAAACTATCAAGTTTACAACTCTCTAACTCAACAACGGAAAAGGGTAATTCAATTCTGTAAATTGCATCAGATAGTACATCTAAAGCGAACAAAATTGATATGTCACACATGAATATCAAGAATTTTATTATGTGGCAATACAGCTTTTGCAGAACCCTTGTACCCAACGTAACAAATTCACGTACGATGCAAAATGACCTATGGAATTTGTCCGCTCTGAATGATGTCATGTATGCCGTTTACATAACCGAAATATCTGTTCTTGACGCAGAGCTATGGATTTGTAAACTTCGCGCGTCTATTTTTTTTCGAACGGTCGTATATTTGAAAATTTTTTAAACAAAATTCAGGACATAACTCAAAATTCTGCTTCCAACAGTCGCTAGAACTTGACTTTCTAGCTCAAATGCAACAAATTGGATTAAAATCAGCCCAGTGGTTATCTCAGAAAAACGTTCTTGCGTTTTTCATGTATTTGAATAGGCCGCGTCAGAGTTGGGCTCGAGCTAAAGCTTCCTCTTAAGGGGAAGCTTTAGCTCCCTTAAATTTCGCTAAAAGGGGAATTCCTTTTTCTCGGCAACCACTGCACCAAATTTGACGAGGTTTATTGCATTTAAAAGAAAAACTTTAGTTCTAGTGACGGCTGGTTTCGAGTTCTTCATTTCGGTTGTCAATTCTTTATTGAAAATCGACCACAATCGCACATATTTCGCTAACGAAAATACCAAGTTTAAAACTCTAGCTCAACAATGAAGAATGATATCACATTTCTGTGAATAGCACCTAATAGTACATCTACAGCGGACAAAATTGATTTGTTACACTTGAATCTCAAAAAAGATAAGTAATATGGAAATGCGGCTTTTGCAGAACACTTGTACACAACGTAACTAATTCATGTAAGATACAAATTTACGCGCCAAGTTTATCCGCTTTGACTGTTATAATATATGTCGTTTACGTAGCGGCGATATCTGTTCTTGATGCAGAGCTGCTAGTTTGTAAACATCGTGCTTCTATTTTTTTCGAACTTTCGATTTTTTCAACATATTTTAAACAAGATTCAGGCGCTAAATCGAAATTCCGCTTCCATGAGACGCTAGAATTTAGCTTTCTCAAATGCAACAAATTTAATTAAAAGCGATCCAGGGGTTATCTCAGAAAAGCGTTTCTGCGTTTTTCATTTATTTGAATAGGCCGCGTCGGAGTTGGGCCCGAGCTAAAGCTTCCTCTTAAACAATTTGTCAAGGGATCAAATGCATGAATAACTGCGCTGCCATTGCCAAAGATGCTGCAAACGAATTCTTGAACGCTACGCAATGTCAAAAAAAGTAAAATATTTGTTTTTTTGTAAAAGAATATACTCATATGTACCAAACATTGCGTCCAAAATAACTTATATCAATTCTTTCATGTTTTTTTGTCTATTTAATAAGTAAAGAAAATATCACATGAACTTTAGAACTATATCAGTTAGAAACCAGCAAAGGAGCGCATGTAGCTGATATGAAATATGTAAAGGCCATGAAATGAACAAGTTGAAGACAAATATGTTAATGAAACTGTCGTTGAAGAACCGCGTGTTTACATTCTTGTACATATGCAACGACCAGTAAAAAATATAAATGACGTTGTCATTTTTCCAATGTATTAGGTAGGATTAGCTGTATCGTGAGTAATTGCATCGACATTATAGTCGCAACAGAGAGCACGTATAAAAAGCAGGAGTTTTGCAAAATAAACGAGGGCGAGTCAAATGAAAGTGAGCCAATGCGAATATATGACAAGCGGGGTACTTCATTTAAACGTAGTCTCCATGAGCATTTAGACAATTGTCCCATTGACTAACGAGTCGCGTGATTCCCGTCTCACAAAATGTCTTGGATTGCTGCTTTAAAAAGTCTGCAACCGACTCTTTCACGTCATCGTCTGACACGAATCTGGTTCCCTTCAGCTGTTTTTTTTTTTTGGTTGGGCCATTATGGGGAAGTCGCAAGGTGACAGGTCTGAGCTGTATGGCGGAAGCTGCTGCGTTTCCCACTTGAAATTTGCCAGTTTTGTATTAACCCTATCAGCGACGTGGGGACGGCCATTGTCGAGGGGCAAGATGACCACCTTCGTCAATTTTCCACGTCGTTTGTTCTGGATTGCGACACACAGCCGTTCCGGCGTTTCACAATGTCAGAAACAATTGATAGCCTCTCAAGATTTAGCAAATTCTATCAGTAATGGTCCCTGACGATCGAAAAAAAAGTAAACAACACCTTCTCTGCGGAAATGACGGCCTTTGCTTTCTTTGGGCACGGTGAATTCGAATGTATCCACTGTAAGTTTTGCCATCGTGTTTCAGGCTTGTAGTAGTGGCACCATGATTCGTCTCTAATCACAATTGCAGACAAGAAGTCGTCACCTTCATTGCGTTACGGGATCAGATGAGTCGAGGCAGCGCCGAACTGCTCCGCCTTCTGGTGGCGGTTCAAAATTTTGGGCATCCATTGCGCACGCAAGAGTCGATAACCGCGATGTTCATTAATTATGTGACTTCTGGTAAATGGGCCTTGGCGCGAAATCCAGCCTGAGTTCACAATATTCGCGGTGAAATGTCTTTTCGAGCGTGAAAAAGACATTCTAGACCAAATCCAGAATGATTTTCAGCGCCGGGGGTTGCTTTTGTCGGCGGTGCATAGACAGCACGAAAAAAATTTCGGGGGGGGGGGGGGCTGAAGCCCCATAAGCCCCCCCCCCCCCCGGCTACGGCCCTGTGCAGGAGGAAGTCTGCAACATCAGCTGCGCAACTGGTCGGAAGAGCGTGGGTTGCGACATAGCGGGTCGCGTAGTCCACCGCAACTGCAACCGGCTTGTTTCCTGATGTAGATTTCGGAATTGGGCCGAGAAGGTCTAAGCCGACACGATGGAAGGGCTCGGCAGTGTTGTCGACCGGCTGCAAATAACATGCGGGGAGTTGGGAAGACTTCTTGCGTAGATGGCAAAGTTAACAAGCGGCGACGTAATGCCGTACGGAACGGGCAAGGCCCGGCCAGAAAAAATGGTGACGTACACAGTCATAGGTTCCAGATACGCCGAGGTGTCCAGTCATTGGTGCGTCGTGAAGCACTTCTAAAACGGTTGAGCGGAGGTGTCTAGGTATAAGTAGGAACTCAGAGCCATCCGGATGAAGGTTACGACGGTACAGAGTACTGTCGCGGAGGACGAAGAGGCGTAGTGTGGCGTTGGCCGGTCGAGAACGGTCGATGAGTGCTCTGATGTAGGCGTCACGACGTTGCTCGTCGGGGAAATGAAGCACCTGTGACAGAGAGAATACGCAAGCAGCACTGGTAATATTAGAGGAGTCAGGGTCGACAACAGGGTAATGCGACAAGCTGTCAGCGTCTTGGTGCAGGCGACCAGACTTGTACACCACGGAATATGAAAATTCCTGTAGCCTCAAAGCCCATCGACCAAGCCGGCCTGTAGGATCTCTAAGCGATGAGCCCCAGCAGAGAACATGATGTTCAGTGACTACGGAAAAAGGGCGACTGTAAAGGTAAGGACGGAACTTAGCTACCGCCGAGACTACAGCAAGGCATTCTCGTTCCGTAATGGAATAGTTGCGCTCCGATGGTGTGAGGAGGCGGCTCGCATAAGCAATAAAGCGTTCCTGGCCACGCTGACGCTGGGCTAAGACGGCACCTACGCCATGACCGCTGGCATCTGTACGCAATTCTGTAGGGGCATCAGGGTCGACGTGGGCGAGAATGGGTGGTGAGGAGAGAAGAGTAACGAGACGAGAGAAGGCGGTGGCTTCTGCAGTACTCAAAGAGAATTGTACGCCTTTCTTCAAAAGATTATTGAGGCGTCTAGCAATTGCCGCAAAATCTTGAATAAAATGACGAAAGTATGACCATAGCCCTACAAAACTTGGAACGTCTGCGGCTGTCTTCGGAACCTGAAAGCCTCGGACAGCGCGAGTTTTGTCGGGATCATGCTGTACTCCGGAAACGTCAACGAGGTGGCCCAGAACAGTAATTTGGCGGCGGCCGAAGCGATAGTTGAACGACTTAAGTTGCAGCTTCGCCTTTCGAAATACATCAAGTATAGCTGTTAGACGCTCAAGGTGAGTGTCGAACGTGGGCGAGAAGACGATGGCGTCATCGAGGTAGCAGAGACATGTTGACCATTTGAAACCTCGGAGCAAGGAGTCCATCATACGCTCAAAGGTGGCAGGGACGTTGCATAATCCGAGCGGCATTTAAGTTTGTATAGGCCATCAGGTGTGATGAACGTGGTCTTTTCTCTGTCCATATCGTCAACAACAATCTGCCAGTATCCAGAACGAAGATCAATAGAAGAGAAATAGCTGGAACCGTGGAGGCAGTCAAGGGCGTCATCTATACGTGAAAGCGGGTAGATGTCCTTCTTAGTAATGTTATTCAGATGACGGTAGTCTACACAGAAGTGCCACGTGCCATACTTCTTAACCAACGCTACAGGTTACGCCCAGGGACTAGAAGAAGGCTCAATGATGTTTTCGTCTAGCATTTTGTTCACTTCGCTTTGAATTTCTTGGCGTTCTGATGCAGAGACTCGGTATGGTCGGCGGTGAATAGTAGTATTTCCAGTGAGAATCCGATGCTTGACCGCAAGCGTCTGTCCTAAAGGGCGATCGTCGAAGTCGAAAATATCTCTGTAGGACGATAACAGTTGATAAAGGTCTGTAGCCTGCGCAGAAGACAGGTCCTTCGCACCCATTTTCTGTATCTTGGGATCGGCGGCCGAGGCTGGCATGAGGGTCCTGCTAAGCTCGCAAGAAGGATCGGTCGATAAAGTTGCCACTTGATGGTCACGGAGACAATCAACGTTGGCAAGGCAAATACCTTGCTGTAGAATTTACTTTGCCAATCCAAAGTAAAAGATTAGCATGAAAGTGCGGTTTGCAGTAATAGTAAGTATACTGTGAGGCACGGTAACGACATACTGTAGTGGAATGTCGGGCAGAGGAATGACGAGGTACTCGCCTTCAGAGACTGGTGGGGAGACAAGAGTTCAGTATAGGCTATTGATTTTGGCGGCAGGCGAATAAAGTCGGTGGGGCGTAGGTGGCACTGGGGTGCGTCAGAAGGTTCTGCGAGAGCAGTCAATAGGGCAGAATGCGCGGAGATAAAGTCGAGGCTGAGAATTAGGTTGTGGGGGCAATGAACAATAACGGTGAAGAGGACAGGAGTGTGACGGCCGGCGATGCTAACATGTGCCGTACACAGGCCGATGTTAGGCACAGTACCGCCATCCGCAACGCGGACGAGGCGTGCCGGCGCTGGGGTGAGAAGCTTGTTCAGTCGTCGTCGGAAGGCAGCACTCATAATAGGAAGATGTGCCCCTGTATCGATGAGTGCCGGGACAGCATATCCATCAACGTCAACGTCAAGAAGGTTTTCGTTCGTGTCTAACGTGAGCAGAGAATTTGAGAGCAGTGTCGACAACGCAGCTTCCCCTCCAGAAGCTGCAGTGTCTAGCTTTCCGGCTGGGCCCGGGAAGGCTAGGCGGCGAAGAGAAGCGGCGGGGTTGGGGCGAACGAGACTGACGGCATCGAGGTGAGTGCGAGCGGCTGTAGCGAAGGTTCGGAGCAGGAGCATCAGCGGCAGTGGGTTCACGGTGGGTGGCATAGGGAACAGAAGGTCCAAAGGTGCGGGAATAAGTGGCGGCATGTGTCCGAGGAGGCGGAGGTCATCAGTTGCGGCAGTGACGAGTGACATGGCCGATGCGACAGCAGTGAAAACAGACTGGTCTGTCATCAGGGGTACACCAATCGGACGGGCTGCGGCGAGATGTGGCGGAAAAGGACTGTCAGGGAAGAGGAGGGCCGGTAGAGAACTCGGGAACGCTGGGGTGAGGTGTTGAACACACGGAATTCAGACTCATGTTCTCAAATTCCTGTCGGACTACGGCCTGAATTATGGCAAGCGTGGTTCCTGGCGGATCGGGAGGCGTCGTGGAGAAAGCTGGCAAACATGCGGCCTCGACCTCGCGGCGAACAGTACGGGTGACGTCTTCACAGGTGGTGGCCTGACGCGGTCGACCCTCACATGTCGACGTAGCAGCTGTGTTGGGTAGCCGCGTGATGTGTTGTGTGATACGACGGCTCTTGGCTTCTTCAAGGCGACGGCATTCTTTAATGATGGCGTCGATTCTTGAGACATTGCCGAAAACAAGCAAATTGAAAGCGTCGTTGGCGATGCTTTTTAGGACATGTGACACTTTATCTGATTCAGACATAGCATCGTCAGCTTTGCAGCATAGAGCCAAGACGTCGAAGATGTATGAAACGTGTGGCTCTGTAGATGTCTGAACACGATACGCAAGAGCCTTGCTCGCGGCAACCTTGCGGCCAATGGGGTCGCCGAACAGTTTCCGTAGCTTTTCTTTGAAAGTCTCCCAACTGCTTATCTCGTCGTCATGCGTCTGGTACCACACGCGTGGGGTGCCGCCAAGATAAAAGATGACATTGGCGAGCACAATGGTTCGGTCCCACCTGTTATTAGCGCTGGCATGTTCATATAGCTTGAGCCATTCGTCAACGTCGTGTCCCTCCAGACCAGAGAACACACCAGGGTCGCGATGTTGGGCAACCGTGACGATTGGAGCAGTCGGACCATCCGAAGTCGCTGCAGACGTGGGCTCATCACCGGGAGGCATGGTGACAAGCTCGATTTACCGACCACTCCGGAGTTCTGTGGTGAGGACGGGTATCGCTGACCTCCACCAGAATGTTACGCGTAGAAAGACACAGACGAAATAGGCTATTTACCGAATATATACACTAGATTGCAGCCAGAGCGGCCGGCCGACATTTACTCGCGCCCAGGGCACAGACCCACTTCGTCGTCGTTCTCACGGCGGCTCGTCTCTCGGGTATGTACCGATTTTATCGTAATAATATACCATGCCTCGATTATTAGAGGCGTTTACTCGTTCTTGTGCACGTAGAATACAGCGCATTCATCAAACTTTCGCATGCATTTTCAATCTCTGCAGTGCAAAGAAATATTACATGGCGATCGGCCAGTTAGCGACCTCTTATGCTCCAATGATCTATGCTTAATACTATGGCCTGAATGCCCTACATGGAAGCGGCCGCAACTGTAAGCAACAGTATATAAAACACCAGTTCGACAGTGCACAAATTGTTTGGTTGTTTACCGAAGCAGACATCTGCCTACATTTTTTTTAATTTTAACTGGTCACTCTTTCTCAGCTCGGGGCCCAACACTTACCTATCGTTTCTGCAGCAACAAATCAACGTGAACACCTTATCTAGTTACACTTTACTTAGTCTGTGCGATAAAGAATATAAGTACCGAATGTCAACGGCTCTTCTCTTGGTAATATTGCCTTCTGTATCCATGTTCGAACTTGGTGAAATGATGGACATTTTCTGAGGTCAGCTACAGTGGCTACTGCAACACGAGGATAACTTACTGCTTAAATACACATAACCTACGCATTAAAGCTAGCGCTCATTTTGTGCACACACAATTTCGTGACACAGGACTTAAGGCATGGCACGGTGATTTCTTTTTTGCAAGCTCATAGTTCTTGGATGAAAAGATATGCAATAGTTTGAAGTCTTAGGGGTGTACTCACAGCACACGTCGCTCTCCGGAAACATCAAGACGATTAGTTGGTAGATCAGAAGCCAGCGTGTTGCTCGTCTTTTCTTTCGCGCTCAACAAGACCGCACTGCGTCACTAGAATTCTTAAGGACTAAAAGTCTTACCCCCGTATGCAGAAATGCAACTTAAGTTGAAGCCCATGCTTGACTTGATCCGAGTGACGCCTATCGGGAACGCACCGAAGGAAACGCAGTGAGCGTCTTTGGGCACGTTAACGCCAGGCGTCATGTAAATCAAGTCAAGCATGTGTTTCGACTTAAGTTGCATTTCTGCATACGGGGGTTACCTTCTCCCTTCAATATGAGAAAGGTTCGATGTATTATTTGCAACAATAGTATAAAATTTCAACGAACTTCTCGCATATTTCCACGAGTTATTTGTCCATTGTGTTGATGTGGTGACAACAAAAATTGGTCATATCAGCGTTCATTTCTTCTCGTCCATAAGCTCAAGTTATCTCTAATATTTTGTTAGCTGTTAGGTGTAGGGGCATTTCATTATTTCTCTTCGGCAAAGAACACAGTGCCGTATCTTTTTTACCTAATATTTTAAATATCGCTTAGTTTTGCTCTCGTTTGAGACATAATGAACTTGTTCTACATAGAAATGATTGAATTGTATTTTAGAGAAACGAACCCGCTGTGGTTGCTCTGTGGCTATGGTGTTGGGCTGCTAAGCACGAGTTCGCCTGATTGAATTACGGCCACACCGGCTGCATTTCGATGGGGGCGAAATGCGATAACACCTATGTATTTAGATTTAGGTGCACGTTAATGAACCCCAGGTGGACCAAACTTCCGGAGTACCCGGAAGTTTATATAAAAAGAACAATTATAAATCTGATATAACTTATAGTGGTTAATCGAATAAAACGTTCGCGTATAGTATAGCCTAATGGCTGCACACAACTAAGTGTACGGTTTTGCTTTTCAAGAACGCTGAAAATGTTCCTTGTCAGAGGTGATATCTGAAGTACCGCATGCTACGCTATCATACTTAACATTTTCAATAAGCTTACCTTATGGAACTAGAAACAGCATTGTCGTTCTAAATTCAGAGATGCATTGCTCGAGAGTGCTTTTATCGATCTGTGTGGGGGTCATCTCGGCAGAGAAAACACACTTTCCTGCTGTCATCTCAAACTTAAATATCTGGTCACCAGGATTTATACTGCTTGGAACTGCACGTTTTAATGCAAATATTTGAAGTTTGCTCAACAATCACGGCTTGCGTTCACTACTAATGGTTCACAGTCTATGGCAGCAAAGCAGGTGGATGACATTAGCGCCTCTAGATTTGAACACAGCCTACTCACTACGATTAGAAAGCGCCAAAAATACCAAGAACATACCACAAGAATACCAGTACTCTTATTACACATTTACCATATTATGTTTGTACTAGATGAATAAATCTTACTAGTGCAGCTCATACGTCCTTTCTATATGCGACAGTCATGCACGGTTCAGTCACGCTCGCAATGCATTCCATAATTCCCCCAGCACCTACGTTCCTCGTACAGCCTACCTAGATTCTTTTCAATAAAGAATATGTTTTATATTTTACCAACTACCGCTTTCTTCTTCAATACTGTATGTTGACAGAGTGTATCTTCGTTGCTTTTGTTTTTGAAGTGTCATCACCGCATACGTATTATTAATTTTTTTTTTCAGAAGGAAAGCTCTCAGCAACAACTGTCAATGGAGGTACGGTATATTTCAACGAACTAAGAAATATTGCAGAAATATTTATTAGGCTGACAGGTAGACATATAATGTGAGTGCTTTCTTAGTTTAACGAAAAGCTTTGACAGCGCAAGAGGCTTCTTGGCAATATGCGATTGAATATAGACACAATTTTTCTCGAATGGACCTAAAATCAGGAGATGAAAGCCTTGACATGCAAGGTCACGGCAGTACGCGAAATATCAAGAGAGAATGCGCAAACTGAATGTGTTGAGAGAAAAATCGATGTACTCCTCCAGTGCAGTGAATGAAAATCAGCAATTCTGAGCAACTTCAAATGAGCTTTCGTTCGGGCGCTTTATGAGAACAAGCAATCCAGACGATATGCCACGCGTCGGTGCATTCCAGGCGGAGGCACAAATTGTAGCGAAATGTTTCATGTGTATAGTATGGCGCGCCCTATATGTGCGGTAATCCTCTCATCTAATGACATTGTGCATATTAAATAAATAAGCTGTATCGCAGCGCCTATCTTGGTTACTGGAAGCAACACAATCTAGTCTTTTTCACAAGACTTCCGACCAGTCTCGTCTGTGTGAATAATTTCAGAGACAAAGGCAATAACGAGACATCAACTGAAAATAAATATCATGGCCTTTTTTTCTTAAGTGATGGTTTAGGTCACCAATTTGGCACGCCAGTTTGGATGCAAGCTTTATGTTGGAGCAACGAGTGCCTTAATGTTTTTTTTCCTGCTGTATGTCGCGCAAGACATCCTATTTTTAAGTTTTTTTTATTTGTTGATCATATGGCCCGGGTTCAGGAAAGTGGTTAAGTCCTCAGCTGTAGACCTAGTGAGATGCGATGTGCTTAAATACTGCGCTGCTATTTTTCTCGGATGATTATATCCCCGATGTCACTACCAGATTTAGTTGAGCTATCAGTGAATAATTTGAGTGCACTTGGTTAATTTGTCTTTCCAACACGACGTAAGCTATAACGGGCTGAGTCAATAATTTATGCTGTGCACGTACTAGAACCAATAATCATCATGCTAAGTTGCCCGCATGTGCTAGAGGTAGCACTATTTTCCTGCTTTTCCAGGCACTGGGATGGTATGGGGAATGGTAGGCGAACGCCGCCAGAGGGCATTACTGTCCACACATGATATCTTGCTGGCACATCTAGTGGAAACTCGAGACTGCGGCCAGCATTAGCTTTAGACTTTTGCCCTGCGTGCATTCTGCTAAGTTTTCGTTTTACAGAGTCTCGATCGAACGTTCCTAATGGACAAATCCACCTTTAACAGTGTCCTCATCGCTGAACACAATGGGCGCTGTTGAATGAAAACGACCGCTACACTAAAAAGTAGGAAACGCCAGGCAGATGCTCGACTAGACTGCACCACGTTTGTATTCATCTCCATGCATGGTACTCGCTCGTCGGCGGCGGCTTGTGCGTTTGCAGCGCGTTGCGTTCTCGCTCGCAGAACGCAACATGTGGTAATAGTGCAGTTTGTCTTACAGGCCCTACAGGGCTGTTAACGCTACGTATCAGCACAGGCCGTCTAGACGCGAATGAAGTCATTATTTCGCTCTTCGATAGTAATTTTTTCAGGCTCTACACATTTGTTGATTTCTATTCGGGAACTGTAAACAAACCTTGCCACTGCTTCTGTAAAAGCACATTAAACTCAGATTATGGCAATTCCTTTGAAAGAGGGATGAGAACAGTTTGTAAAGCCCCGTGATCATGCCTTTTACTTGAAGAGACCTCACGTATTATTTCGGAATCAACGATTTCGCACCATGTGTGCACCCTCTTGTCAGCGAGGCACGATCCCGAGGATAGCTGCCCTTATTGTCATCTGGGGCTATTCTGCTGAAATGAAAGGTTGGTGAGATGATGGGTAGCAGACAATGCGAACTTACATGAATGCACACATGCGTCTCCATTTATGTGTGACCTGATCATGCAGAATCTTAAGGGATGGCAAACAGTTTTTTCTACGCGCTGCACAGTAGACAAAGTAATATCTTAAAGACTTTGCAGATATGTGCGCAGTAATGTCGTTACACATTTAAGTTGCATCTTTTGTGGCTGCACCGCGCAAATCTAATAAAATTTCGATCTAAATATGCAGCCAGTAATGTATCGACACTCCCCTGGTTTCTCTTGCTAAAAGCTTAAGAAAGTAAAATGGCTTCGTTATTTTTCATGCAGCTAATAAAAGTTTCGAGGAGAACTCATCCCCAGTCCCCAAGTCATTCCAGGTAACGAACTCTGCTTCTTGACGTAAAACTTCTATAAAATGGGTAGGACGTGTGGGTAGGACTTTAAATTGGTAGGACAAAAACGATGCAAATAAAAAGTGTAACGATATTAGTGCGCACATCTCTGCAATTACAATACCCGAAATCTTTACTTCGATGTCATTGTGCGGAAGAAGCAAACCAGTATTTTGCACTGTCATGCATGAGTCGCTTGTATTTATGGCGTCATTGTCGTGCCTCGCACGATGCCATCAGAGCTATGTTTGCCTTCTCGTTAAACGTTCACAAAGGCTAAGCGTAGCAGTAACTTTGTCGATCCAAGCAGGAGTACTTGCATTTGAGAGAGTTCACTCAGCCATAGTAGGCCAGGTGAACAACTTGCGTCTCGCGCGGATGCGGATTACTTGTCGGCAGTTCGGTGGCAACATAATTCCCGTCACTTAAGTTGCTAAGCACGACAAACTAAGCAGATTAAATTGCAAGAAACTTGCTGTGTTATCCCTACGTCCGATGATGTGCCAGACGACGTGCTTTTTAGCATGACATAAAGCTTCGGCTATGGAAGGGTCTTCTTGAGGCGAGAAAGGTGGAATAGTGTCCACAGTGTCCCGTAGTCAGTGAGGGAAGGTGTGCGTACAGGGGAGAATTCGAGGCAGACCCAGTATTTTTCTCTACACTATTCCAGGAATGGGGGCATACAAGAAACGTAAGATGGCGTCCATATTTACTAGTAACTGATGGCATACATTGAAAGTATTTTCGGTGGTGTTAATTGAGTGCACTCGGCCAGGACTTTGCTTGCAGGGGAATGAGGGGTGCGACTGCCTCATGCAGATCCTAAAAGTTGTAAATACCTTTAGGGGACGTGTGCGGTGAACTGCCGTCGTTGGCCACTGATGACAACCTGCCGCATGCAGGGACGTCTGCTGTGGCAAATGTAAGTGTCTCCGCTTCTGAATGCGAAGTTAAGTAATCGATGCACTTTGTATTCTAGCGGAAGCAAGCGGAGGCGTTCTGAAGCAGGCTGAGAAATTCGATGCCGGCCTTAACGAAAAATGTGCGTGGTCTAATTGATTGCAAAGAGCCTGCTGAAGCCCCAATAATTATTTGATGGACAGAACAAACCTCTTGGAAGGTTGGTGCTGAGTATGTCGAAAGCCAAAATGACTGGATGTTATATCGTCACGTATTGAAAGAACCAAGGAGAACAGGTTTGATATGACCCGCTTTGGATGTAAAATAACCTCTTTATTCTTTATGGTGCAACGCCTTCTACACAATCCGGCCATATGTTGTGTAAAACCTAACAAGACATAGTGAATGTGGGTCATTGACTATTGTATACTTGCGGCAGTGGAGATATGCTCAGGCCTTCCTAATGACGAAGATGACTGCTAGGCACTGGAGTTTAAAAATTCTGTAGTTTGTACGCTCTTGAAAGCATCAGAGCATTACAAGAGATCACATGTTGCGGACTGTAGAAGCCCTGCACAAACAAAGCATCAACCTTCACACCTATACTACATGTCCGCGTATACAACTCGGTCCGGATTGCTATATCTAAATTGCCACAGAACCAGTCTTGCAGTGGACAAAACATTTACCTTTTGATATGCAGACTCGCAGTCTGCGGTAAGCAATTATAAGAGTTCTCCTTGCGACACCAGCGGTGTCAATATGCAACTTAGTCCAGGCAGTCAGATGAAAATGCCGTGAGCTGGCACTGAAGCCACCAAAAGTTTTAGGTCTCGAAATGTGCACTCACAGGCCGGACTCCAAAGATGAGGTGTCTTTATAAAGGAAAAGCATGCCCTTTGCTGCTGCAGTCATCTAAAGTTACTATGATATGTCCAGGAATTGACGGTGGGCACATGTGTTGTCTGTTGCCACGGATCAGGGGACATGGTGTAAAGGCATGCTGACTATCAATAAGGAAGACTATTTCGCAGAGGGAACGTGCAGCTGGTTCGGGCAGTAATCGTGTGCACAAAGCGTTAACTCAGTTTGTAAATATCTTTTAAATATACCGACGCTTGATTATTTCACTCCTTAAGCAGTTCGAATGAGGTTGGCGGTAGCCCCAAGAGGACACGAAGCTCCGCAGCGGCTGTCGTCTCGCTACTGGACTTACTCGATTCCTTTTCGAAGTCTCCTGCTGCCGTGTGATGGGTAGCGGTCGCCACCGACTATATTGCCCGTTAGTGCAAAACTAAGGGACATGTCATGCTACTCTTCCTTACCACAGCGGACAGTAGCCGTTTTCTTGGGTGAAAACACTCTTTGTTGAGGGCGTCAGTGTCCATGCTAACCACAGCTGCAGCATGAGCCAGCCTGGTATGCATTCGCCCTGTACTCTCTCGGTGCCTGCGGCCTATAACCTGTACGAGAGCAACCTCTGGTGTATAGAGGACTTGGTCATCATCATCATCAGCCTGGTTACGCCCACTGCAGGGCAAAGGCCTCTCCCATATTTCTCCAACAACCCCGGTCATGTACTAATTGTGGCCACGCCGTCCCTGCAAACTTCTTAATCTCATCCGCCCACCTAACTTTCTGCCGCCCCCTGCTACGCTTCCCTTCCCTTGGGATCCAGTCCGTAACCCTTAATGACCATCGGTTATCTTCCCTCCTCATTACATGTCCTGCCCATGCCCATTTCTTTTTCTTGATTTCAACTAAGATGTCATTAACTCGCGTTTGTTCCCTGACCCAATCTGCTCTTTTCTTATCCCTTAACGTTACACCTATCATTCTTCTTTCCATAGCTCGTTGCGTCGTCCTCAGTTTGAGTAGAACTCTTTTCGTAAGCCTCCAGGTTTCTGCCCCGTAGGTGAGTACTGGTAAGACACAGCTATTATATACTTTTCTCTTGAGGGATAATGGTAACCTGCTGTTCATGATCTGAGAATGCCTGCCAAACGCACCCCAGCCCATTCTTATTCTCCTGATTATTTCCGTCTCATGATCCGGATCCGCCGTCACTACCTGCCCCAAGTAGGTATATTCCCTTACGACTTCCAGTGCCTCGCTGCCTATTGTAAATTGCTGTTCTCTTCCGAGACTGTTAAACATTACTTTAGTTTTCTGCAGATTTATTTTTAGACCCACTCTACTGCTTTGCCTCTCCAGGTCAGTGAGCATGCATTGCAATTGGTTCCCTGAGTTACTAAGCAAGGCAATATCATCAGCGAATCGCAAGTTACTAAGGTACTCTCCATTAACTTTTATCCCCAATTCTTCCCAATCCAGGTCTCTGAATACCTCCTGTAAACATACTGTGAATAGCATTGGAGAGATCGTATCTCCCTGCTAGACGCCTTTCTTTTTTGGGATTTTGTTGCTTGCTTTATGGAAGACTACGGTGGCTGTGGAGCCGCTATAGATATCTTTCAGTATTTTTAAATACGGCTCTTCTGCACCCTGATTCCGTAATGCCTCCATGACTGCTGAGGTTTCGACAGAATCAAACGCTTTCTCGTAATCAATGAAAGCTATATATAAG
The DNA here is from genome assembly GCF_023375885.2 of Dermacentor andersoni. Lineage (NCBI taxonomy): Eukaryota > Metazoa > Arthropoda > Arachnida > Ixodida > Ixodidae > Dermacentor > Dermacentor andersoni. The sequence goes on from NW_027314752.1 coordinate 16,577,223, forward strand.
GGTTGGTTATATTCCGCACATTTCTCTATCACCTGATTGATAGTGTGAATATGATCTATTGTTGAGTAGCCTTTACGGAATCCTGCCTGGTCCTTTGCTTGACAGAAGTCTAAGGTGTTCCTGATTCTATTTGCGATTACCTTAGTAAATAGTTTGTAGGCAACGGACAGTAAGCTGATCGGTCTATAATTTTTCAAGTCTTTGGCGTCTCCTTTCTTATGAATTAGGATTATGTTAGCGTTCTTCCAAGATTCTGGTACGCTCGAGGTCATGAGGCATTGCGTATACAGGGTGGCCAGTTTCTCTAGAACAATCTGTCCACCATCCTTCAACAAATCTGCTGTTACCTGATCCTCCCCAGCTGCCTTCCCCCTTTGCATATCTCCCAAGGCTTTCCTTACTTCTTCCGGCGTTACCTTTGGGATTTCGAATTCCTCTAGACTATTTTCTCTTCCATTATCGTCGTGGGTGCCACTGGTACTGTATAAATCTCTATAGAACTCCTCAGCCAATTGAACTATCTCATCCATATTAGTAATGATATTGCCGGCTTTGTCTCTTAACGCATACATCTGATTCTTGCCGATTCCTAGTTTCTTCTTCACTGTTTTTAGGCTTCCTTCGTTCCTGAGAGCATGTTCAATTCTGTCCATAATATACTTCCTTATGTCAACTGTCTTACGCTTGTTGATTAACTTCCAAAGTTCTGCCAGTTCTATTCTAGCTGTAGGGTTAGAGGCTTTCATACATTGGCGCTTCTTGATCAGATCTCTCGTCTCCTGCGATACTTTGCTGGTATCCTGCCTAATGGAGTTACCACCGACTTCCATTGCACACTCCTTAATGATGCCCACAAGATTGTCGTTCATTGTTTGAACACTAAGGTCCTCTTCCTGAGTTAAAGCTGAATACCTGCTCTGTAGCTTGATCTGGAATTCTGCTATTTTCCCTCTTACCGCTAACTCATTGATCGGCTTCTTATGTACCAGGAATTGGTAGCCGGATTTTGTTACCAGAGGTCAGTAATATGGGAAAGAGACCCATGCCATAGGAAGCATGCACGGCATTCTATGTACGCAGGAGGCACCCAATACGCCGAGGATGGATGTGCACGACAGCGTGGACGACATGGTTTCGCGGTTTGGAGGTCGAGGTAGTCCCACATGCAGCATTCATGATAAGGGAAGTCTTGGCGCCATTCCCACACCGGAAGCATCCAGGACAAAGCGATGCAGGAGGACGCAAGGGCTCCTCAATACATTGATTAAGGCTGGAGCGCCTTACGACTTGACTTTCGTCGACTGCGCCATTATAAAAGGTTGGTGGAGAAAATTGGCTATCTGCCAGAAGGTCTAGTTTACTTATGCTTCTTTGTCGTCTATCCTCGCACTCGGTATGCGGGCGTCCTAGCAGATGTGTGCACTTGGACTTCAGAAAATATATATATATATATATATATATATATATATATATATATTACAAATGAGGGCGGCCCAGCGTACCAAACGTATCGCCAACAATGAATCTAGTCCGAAAAAGGGTGGCCCTGGTACAAGGCATATTGCAAGCACAGCGTAAAGATAATCATGAGCCCATTTTATGTCCACTGTAGGATGAAGGCCTCTCCCTGCTATATCCAATCGCCTCTGTCCTGTGCCAACTGATTCTAGCTTGTGCCTTCGAATTTTCTAATTACATATCTCACCTAGTTTTCTGCCGGCCTTGACTGCGTTTCATTCCTTTTGGCACCTATTTTGTAACATTTATAGTACACCGGTTGTCCATGCTATGCATATCGCGTGGCTTAAAGCAGTCCTATTTGCCGGCAGCGAGAACAACAGATAATTTATTGCGAATTAGGCGGCCTAGTCTGCCAAACGCCGACATTGTGTAAACAAAAACCGGATATCGACTGTTTTATCAACGAGAAGGATTATAGCCTCAAACCATTGCGTGGCACCGCTCTCTTCCTCGCACAGCTGTGAGCGGATCACCGTTCCTCTCAGCGGCAACCTGGAACACTAGTGGTGTTATTTCAATTTAGTGGGATTCTAACTCGTTCCGTCTATGATTTGTGCGATGTCACATCCCTCAAGGCCGAGGGGCTACCACTGTGCTGTGCTGAGTTGTAAGAATAGCCTTCGTAAGCGAATGTTAGCTGCGTTGACTCCGCAGACTCTTGATGAGCGCTCACAAAGACTCGTCGGCTTTGTTTTGCAAGTACAAACAGAAACACTTCTCGCCATGAGGCAGGTCGCGTCTGTCGTCTCAAAATGTCTCCAGTGAGCGCCTGGCGACGAACTCGGGAACCATGATCAAAGTGGAGATATGAGTAAGGTGCCTACATGGGTCTTTAAAGTACTGGCAACAGATGAAGTTCCCTATTTTTCCATGCACGCAATTGAAAGTTATTCTGTTATACTGTGTTCCGTGATTAACACGCTTTTCTACCAACGCTTGGTGGAAGTTGACTGGGGATGTATTATGAAAACAGTACGCTCCGGCAAAGAAAAGGAAGCTGTGTTCCATTTCATTCTTGAACCAAAGTAATACCCACCATGTGTGCCACCTGAATAGTTCACACAATCTCTCCCATTCTTCCGAATCTCGCCATCAAGATGTCTGGCTGACGCCTCGCTTTGCGCACTTCATTACTCAGAAAATAAAGTTGCTGTTGCAGAGGCTCAGTGTTCGTTTTTCAACCCTTTTAATTCAGCGAGGCGCCTTTGAACAGACAGGATTCTAAATCAACGACTGGCATATTTTCCAACGGGTGTCGTCAGTCTCATTGATCACTGGCTGTTCGCGGCCGCTGTCCGCATGTTTTTTGAACGGGTGCGTCAAGTTAATGGCTATTCCGTTCGAGTAATTTTAGAGCCCCTTATTTTGTAAAGCACTGTTATTCCCGAGTGTCTAGTAAAGGATCCTCAGAAAAGTCTACCGTGAAAATGTTAGGAGCATGAAAGCTTGCAAGGCGATTTTGCTCAAAGATTCACTGGTTACGTAGATTGAGATGTACACTACTGCGGCATAAAAATATCCAGCTTTTCTGGACACCAGGGTCTAGTTCGCGTGAATGCTGCCACATAAGGCACTGACATCAAAGATTCCAAACTTCCCGCGCTGAAGCAGTGATGATGTCAACGAAGCACATATAAAAGCATGAAACGAAATTCCTGCGCACTGATCTTAACCACAAAGCTTTCTCGTCGGCGTTATAAGTGTTCTTAATAAAAAAACAGCTGCTTGTCGGCTGGAACTGACTTCTGATCCGAAGAGTGTTTACCTGCGACACAGCAAACATAGCGATTATTTTTTGTTACAGTTGATACATGCAGATTCCAGGAATTCAGACCATCAAATGGCATGCCTTTATTACATTGCAATGTAACCGGGCAGCAGTCTGGCTGCCGGTGAACAACTATAAGATAAGGTTACAATTGACCGCATCAAGGCAGTGGCAGCCGCTTATGAACACATTTTGGGCAAGCGTGATAGCTGACCAGCCTGGCACAAGAAAGCTGAATGGGGCATTATAACAGTTCCTCACTGACATACCATATCCCCCCGTATTTATTTACATTTGCTATAAGCGTGCAAAACAGTCAGCACGTAACGTACATGTGGTCGGCGCTGTCTCAGAAAGCATGGACGACCACTATCGTTGTCTGAGCCGTTAGCGTGGACCGATGTTTGAAATGTTTGATCATGACTGGCTGGAACACTTGGTTCCGTTGGCGAGGGCTACTGCTGCTCCTGCTGCGTTGATCGGTGTGATGGGCCAGGTCGGGAAGCAAAATCAGTGGCGAGCTGTCGCGTACAATGTGGTTACAATATCGCACTCACTAATGAACACCACGTGGAGTCACAACACTAATTCTGCACGACACTGGCCCGTGCGGGCTAGCACTGTTGCATGCAGCCACTTTGGCCCCGCACGTAAACTGCGTACGCGTACTCTTTCGCCCTCACGGAACACTGACATGCGACTGCCTCGGCGCTGTGTCTACTGTACCTGGCGTTGCCCGAGATGTTCCTCAATAGATGGCCTGACCAGGCCAACCTTGTGCGGAAACACCTCCCCACGAGCAGCATGGCAGCCGCTTAGCCTGTAATCAAGTGTGCCGTGTCGCGATAGGCCACCAGAAAATCCACACAATCCGATGGTGACATACGTAGACTTGACTTTCGAAGCGCTGACTTCAGAGTCTGGACAAAATCCTCAGCCAAGCCATTTCTGCCTGGGTGGTAGGGCGCGGTTCGTAGGTGCCTCGTGCCAATTCCTTGCCTATAAGACTGGAACTCTGCAGATGTAAGCTGGATGTCCTTGTCCGACACTAATGTCTCCCGGAACCCAAATCTACAAAAAAGATTGTGGAGACAAGTAATTGTGGCTTGAGCTGAACTTTTGTTCATTGAAAACCCTTCACGCCATATTGATTGTGCGTGTGCAATAACCAAATACCAAAGTCTCTTCACTGGACCAACAAAGTGCGCTTGGAAATGCTGCCAAGGTCGCGTAGGCCAGGCACAAGGATTAAGTGGCGCTTTGACCGACAGGTTGCGCGTTTCCATGCACATTTTTCATGAAGAGGCGTAGTGCTCTATGTCGTTATCAGTGGTCGGCCACCATGCATAGCTTTGTGGCAGTTCTTTTGTTCTGACAATTCCCGGTTGCCCCTGATGCAGTTTATCCAAAACAAATTGGCGTTACTCCTGCAGAACAACAACACGCTTCCAAACATGATGCACCCCTGATAGAGAGAGAGTATGAGCTTCCAACAAAAAAATGGTTTGATCTCTTCAGAGACGCGACTCGCCCATCGATGTAAAATATACTGGACGATTTCACAAAAAGCTGGATCGCGTATCATTTCGTCAATTCTTTACTGCTTACAGGCATCGTATCAAAACGGAAATCATAAAAATGTTCATTCTACTGATCTGGAATAGGCTCTTTGAGCGGGATCCGAGACAAACAATTGGCGTCAGCATTTTGTGCTGAAGGGGGTTCTGAACAGAAAGAAAGTATACGCCGATAATGCAACTGCCCAATGCTGAAGCCTGGCGGCTGCAGGAGCTGGAATGCCTGTCTTAGGACCAAATATTGTTTTCAACGACTTGCAGTCAGTCAGCAAAGTGAACGGCCTTGCATGGACGTAATAATGAAATTTCTGCGCACAAAAACGACAGCCAAAGCCTGTGTTCTCTACTGACTATAACCTTGTTCGGCCTTGGTCAGCGTACGCGAGGCATACGCTACTGGGTGCGTCTGCTCGTCCATGAGAACACGAGACAGGGCTGCGTTTACGCCATGAGCCGAGGCGTCACAAGAAATCTGCAAGGGCAGGTTACCGCCAAAGTGTGCTAAGATCAGCTGCGTCGATAACATCTGCTTAAATTGTTGAAAAGCTCCTTCGCAAGACGCTTCCCACACCCAGACTGCATCTCTTCGACGAAGTTTGTTCAGTGGATACAAAACTGTTGACATGTTTTGAACAAAATTGCCATAGCAGTTGATAAGACCCAGAACAGCATGAACCTGTTGCTTGTTTGTAGGTGTCAACCCGTTCATGATAGCGTGAAGTTTTTCATTTGCCGGTCGGGTGCCGTCCTGGGTGATTATGTGTCCCAGATACTGCAGCTCATTTAGAAAAGAAACGCATATTTCTTTTGGTTTGACACGAATTCCTCGTTCTGATAGTCTATTTAAGACAACTTCAAGGTTACGCAGGTGCTCATCTTGCATACGGCCAGTGGTCTAAATATCGCCAAGGTAGCAAGTAACTTATTTGGGCCGTTTTAGCACATTGTCCATTATGCACTGAAATATCGCTGGCACTGATGCAATACCGAATAGTAGACAGTTAACAACATTAACAACAAAAATACCCTTACGAGTATTCCACGTGAATATTGCCGGGATTCGTAGTCCAATTCTACTTGCTGGTATGCTCGGCTTAAGCCAATCAATGAAAATTTATCTTCTCGAGCAAACACCGCAAATTGCTCACCAGCTTTACGGAGCGGGTACCTTTCTACGTGGAGTTTGAGATTTCCGGTGGCTTCTTCCGACTGAACATCTTCCGACTGAACAATCGCGCCTAATGAGTGGTACTATTCGCGTAGCGTATTCGCTGCTGACACCTGGAATAATTATTCCTACCTCTTCTAGCTTGGACAATTCGGCTTGAACCAGTGCTCTAAAACGAATAAACACACATCTTTGAAAAGAAAGTTTTGCCTTTTCACCTTGAACCCGTCCTAGTAGTGGTTAAGCAGGCTTTGTAGCTTAAAAAGCTTTGTGCTGGCGATTGGTGCTTGCTCCTGATTCCAAAGGCCGCATGGCTTTATCTGATGCAGCCAGTTGCGTCTGAAAAGGGCTAAGCACGTACAGAGGGAAATGTTGTCCCTATTCATTGCGCTGGACAGTGACGAAGGCTACGTCACATGGCAACAAGGGATCATTCGTGTACGTTCGCAAAGTGAGGCTGGTTCTACGCGGAACACTCGGAAATTGTGAGCGAAACAGAGGCTCAGATATCACCGATACAGTGGCACAGTATCAAGTTCCGTGCCTAAGGGGTTTCTTTCGTGTGTCACATTAAGCATAATTGGCTCTTCTTTAGTTAATTACCGTCCCTTGACGCTCTGCAATAGCTGACGCGGCGGGGCGAATGTTTGCACTTGTAGTCTTTTGTTTCGACCGAATTTCCTTTACTTGGCGGCTATGGCATGCGCGCTGAATCTGTCACTTGTTGCAATGAAAGCAGATCGCACCAGCACGTGGACAAGAGCTCGTCCCATGCTTTGTTGACCCACAGCGTAAGCACGAGATAGGCGTTTCCTTAGATGGGTGTATCTTGTACACATCGGATTCAGCCGCAGAAGTTCGTTGCTAGGTGTTGCGTTTTTAGCACAGTTTCTAAGGCTATGGATCGGTCGACTGCCTGCTGAAAGGTTAATTTCTTGTCTTCAGAGAACAACTTACGTTGAACGTCTAGTCGTAGTAGACCGCAGACAAACCGGTCCCTAAGCGCCTCGTCTAGAAATGCGCCAAACTCGCAAGCTGCGCTAGCGTCCTGTGTTCAGCAAGATACTGCACAATTATGTATTACTCTTGTTGGGAGTCTCGGTAAAACTTCACTCTTTCATTACGCAAGGCTTAGGCGACAGGTGATTGCGCAAATGCGGAAGCAGTTCTTCGAACGGTTTATCAGACCGAGACTCGGGACCAGTTAGTGATTTCAATAAGGCATAGGTCTTCGGCCCTACCACGCTAATGAAGACGTCAACTTTAAGCTTCTCTTCCACCTTGTTAGCTCACCAGAAAGCCTGAATGCGCTCTTAATAGCTTGGCCAATCTCCGGAAGTGGTTTCAAAATGTTTTACTTGCCTGAGCTGCACAGAAATGAGGGGCGTTGTTCCGGCTATGGCGCGTCGACGTCTTGAACGGGCTCTTCCTCGCTGGAGCATTCGTTAGCTCGCGCATCCTTGCCACCGGCGAAGCCTGAAACCCTCCACCGGGACCCCACACTCTTCGTCAGTTTATGTTGCAGTTGATACATGCAGCACCACGAAGTCAGACCTTCGAATAGCATGCCTTTATTGCATGACAAAGTGATTCTCCGCTAGGAGGCCGTGGATTATTGACGTGCCTCACATGGAGTCTGTGTCTTGCGCTCATTTCTACAGAAAGGCCACTCACCTCTTTCATTTTGCCCCAATATAATAGGCAAGTTATAACGAATCAGCCGATACCACCTACTTTAAAAGTGAGTGTGTATTCGTCGAGATTTCGAGCTTCATTTTCACCGACCAACGGGCGTTTCGCTAAGCCTAACGCCGCGCGATACCGCGCCGGCCCGCCGGGGAGTACCACCGTCGCACGAGCAACAGGCACCCAGCGCGTGAAAGGAGTCCACAGCGTTCACTGCCGCACGTGCAGCAGGGGTTACACGTGCACTGTGGGGCAAAGCCGACGCGTCCAACGCGCGAGGGTCGTTTCGCAGAAGATGATGTGGTAGGCTGTGGGTCGCTCTGAAGTCTCGGGCCAAGATGGTTTTTTCTTCACCCTAAAAGCGCCCGTCGCGTGTTCGCCACCGTTGCCACGCCAGTTGGAGCCTGTTGAGGGTAGGCCCTGCGTACCTCGACGAACTCCGGGCAAGCGAGAACCTGGAACTTCGTGCCACTCGTATGCTGGGCGAGTGGCTCAGTCAATCGGCCACCACCATTAATCTTCTAGTGGGACCCCCCTGCCTACTACCGCTTCGGATCCTCTTGAGCACGGCCCCCCAGTACAAGAGCTCCAAGCTTCGGTCCCGTTCCCTCCCCCCTCCGAAAACGAGGATATGGAGGTGTCGAGCTAACGGAAACGCGCCCGCGAGATGGGAGAGCGAGCACGAGGAGGCAACTGGGCGACGTAAGCAGGCGTCGACCGCTCCCCTCAACTCAGAGCAGCACACCGCAGCCAGTTGGAACGTGCAGCAACCGGACAACGGCAGTATCGTTTCCCCACACTCGGGCGAAATAGCCGCCACCTCCACCCCGCCTACCGCGCGAGATGGAGCCCCTTCGGAAACAGCAAGCGCCGCCTCTCGATATCCCGCCGAGTTTCCAGCCACCTCCTTCGCACCCCCTCTGAGCGAGGGCGCGCCCGGCACCACCATCGACGCACCGCCTGCTCCTGATCGCAGCGCGTCTCCTGCAGTGTCTGCTAGCAACCCAGCCACAAACGAGAGCACTACCGACTCGATGGAGCTGACGGACAAAATACCTTCTGTTTCGTCACAGCAAGGGCCCTGGGCACCCTGCGGCGCGGTTGCTCAGGGACCCACCCCACCAGCCTGCTTTACGACCGAAGCCAAAGAAGAAGAAGAAGAAGCAGAAGCAGAGGAAGCAGCCTATCGATGTTTACGTTCGTCTCCCGCGGTTACGGAAGACTCGCGGTGCCCACCCGCTACCATGGTAACCCCCAGCGTGCCTGCAGTGGCAGTACAGAGAGCTAGACCATCCGCTCGCGAGCCCACCACGTACTACTTCACCCTGGCGCAGTCAAAGGGGGACCGGTGGCGTGCACGTGCCCTGCAGACTGCTGCACTCCCGATGAACCCTGTGGTCGTCGGTACGGTGTTCTCCGTGCCTCGGTTCCCGGCGGAGCCTTCTGAGCAGCACCGTGCCTCACACTTGCTAGAGCCGTCTCTTCGCTACCCGGTGTTGCAGTGCTTCGCGTTAAACATAAACGGAACATCGTAGCCGCCGATACTACCACCCGGGAGTGCCCAGAGGAGCTGCTGGCAGTCTCTGAGCTGCACGGAAACCCGGTGACTGCCCGACTGCCAGCCGAGCCCGGCAAGAGCTCCGGCTTCCTGCACGGGATGGTCGGGTTGCTCACGGACATGGACCTGCTGGGAGCCATCGAGTCGAGCGTCACCGTGATGTCGGCAACGAGGGACTGGAACACCATCACCATCCGATTAGTGGTCCCGGTCCCTCCCTGGACACGTGCGCCTTTTTGAGCTCGGGATCAGGCTGAGGCATGCCAGGCCCCGTACAGTGCAGTGTCGGCAGTGCTTTCGCTTTGGGCACGTGCTGGAATCCTGCAGATGGCGGACGGACTGCGTCTTCTGCGGGAAGAGCCATGCGGAGGGCGCCTCCTGCAAGACAGTCAGCTGAAGGAACTACGGGGGACCTCAATTGGCCGACACTCCCGCCTGGCCCAAATGGAAGAAAGAAAGGAAGGTGGCCACCATCATGGCTTCCTTCACCTCGGCATTGTCGAGGCGTGCTGTCAGGGCAGCAGTACGGGAGGAGAAGCAGCCGCAGCAGTCCTCCTCACCCCCGGCGCCATCCTATGCCAGCGCGCTGCACGGCCCCAACCCTGCCCCCAGGCCTCCGGTACCACCCCTTCGTGCCTCATAACGCAAGCAGACACAGGATACTGCTGCTCTATCTGCCCAGACTACTATAAATGAGCTGGTAGAAAAACTGCTGCTCACCATGCAACCAGCCAGCACCATGCTGCCAACTGACCCACCGCTCCGGGCCATCTGCCTGCAGGCAGTGGCATGACAACAGCAACCCATTAACCATGGCACTGCGAAACGTCGGCCGCGCGTCCGGCAATGGAACGACGTCCGCGAGTGAGTCGGCTGCTGAGCGCAGTCGCCGGAAACCACTGTGTTCACTGTGCTCACTTTGCCGTCGACACGCCGAACTGTCCGAACACCTAGTCATGCGCGAGTACAACGTGCTTGCGCTGCAAGAGACATACATGTGCGACTGGGAATGCAACCTTCCCGGATTCATCGGATAACACAGTCCGACCACCAGTGAATTACGGAGTTGCGTCAACGTGCTGTGCTGTGATTTCCTCCATCCAAGCGGTGGCTCAGGCGCGTCTATTTACCTCCGTGCGCACCTTGCCCAAGGCGTCGTTCGTGTGGCCGACATCGTTACCACCTCTGTAGTGTGCGTGGCTGTGCGTGTTGGGGGGGGGGGCACACTTGTGCCGCCAGCGTATAGGTGCAACGCGTACGACGGTGGGTTACGACCTTCATCGAGAGCCTCACCGCGCACATCGGTGGAGACTGTGTCATTTGCGGTGATTTCTATTCCCGCCACATGGCATGGGGCAGCGCCTGCAGCGACCTTAATGGCAGGGAACTGCTGGATTCCATCTGCACTTCGGGCCTGCTAGTCACTGTCACATATAAGAGGGAAGATAAAACAACATGGCAGACGAAGAAAGGTTTCAAGAAGACGACGAGGATGGCGTTCAGAATGACGTGGATTACCCGAAGACGAAAGAAGATAAAGAAGTTCTCAGTGAGGTGACAGGAGATGATCGGTGGAGAAGTATCCAGTGAGATGGAAAGTGATGATTGGTGGAGAAGAGAAGAATACGAAGAGAAGGATTACGTGGACTAACAAGAAGGCTATAAAAGGGCGAGGAAGGGCGAGACACAGGGGGGAAGAAGAAAGCAGCGGAGACTCGGCGGGTGAGGGACGGTTCGACCGGAAGAGAGCGACGCCGGCTAGTGCTCCGGTGAGCTCGCGTTCTACGGCTTTGCACCGCTGACTTCCTGCCGTTCCTGAGCCCGTTCCGGGGAGTCCACGGAGGACGCTACCACCTGCTACGGCCAGGGGTGTCTCTACCGCTGCTGCCACCCTTCCGGGTGGTGCCCCAACGCCAACGTCATCGGCCACACCTCCACGGGCGCTTGGACCGGGAGCGTGTACGACGCAACCAACGACGCCTCCAGCGACGCCAGCCCTCGAACGTCGAACGCCACTCCGACGCCGGCTACGGGACCCACACCACGCCACATCCGCACCGAACCAGACGTGAGCACGAACGCCAACCACTCTCAATAGAACGCTAGTGGCAGTGTTACCTGTTCGTGTGTACTGATAGTTTTTGTATCTTGTGTGTTTTGTTAGGTTTGTGTGCTGTTGTTCGTGTCGCATGGGTTGTATTAAATGTGCATGTGTGTGGGTACACCTGTCGCCTAGTCCATTCTTTCGGCCAGAGTGCTCTCCGGAGGAGATCCGTGACAAAGACAAGTCGCGAGCCTGCCAGGATTCATTTCCTTGTTTCTTTTTTATTTGTCTCGGATCGTTCTGATCTCTCGACGGCTGAAAGTATGGATTTGGACAAAACGCTAAAACTTGCGCTCAAGCTAGGGCTAAGCAAGGAAGAGGCGATGCGTCTTTGGGACGAGAAGAAAGAAGAGGCCAAAAGGCAGAGAGAGGAAAGGGCGCATGCACGCGCAGATGCTCGCGAAGTAGCTCGCGAGGCAGAAGAACAGGAGAAAAAAAGGATAGAACGAGAGGAGTTTATTTTGTGGAAACAGGCGCATATCGCCGGAGGCTATGAGGGGATCACGGATGATGATCAGCGTTCGTTAGCTGGTACCGAATCTCCTAGACCAGCCAGGGTTGGTCCAATAAAGTTGATGGCTCCTTTTCATGACAGAAGAGATGATGTGGACGCGTATCTGCAACGATTCGAGCGGATAGCTCTGGGGCAAGACCAATCTGCATTCGTTGTCGACTCTCGGGCAGAACTTGTCACACCACCTAAAGTTCCACCGCGGAAAGGAGAACAAACCCCGCTGGGAATTGAGGTGGTGAGTAGAGCACTCGAGTCAAAAGAAGCAATGCCAGTGGTGGTTGGTGCAAGAAGTGTTGAGTACCTCGATCCTGAGTGGAAGATGCTCGACGTTGAAGAAACCCCAAAGGAGGAAAGGTCCACAGCAGCTCAGATGTGTGGTGGAGCAGTCAGTTTCCAGTGGGCAGTGGAGACAAGAGCTCAAGCAACAGGCAGAGCAATGCAGCGTTTGGAAAGAAAGGAAGAGGGTAAGGAGAAGAGATCCAAAGACAAGAAACGCACGACCAAAGACAAGTCCAAAGGCAAGAAGCGCACGAGCAATGACAAGTCCAAAGACAAGAAGAGCAAGAGCAAAGACAAGAAAAGCAAAGGCAAGGATAGTAAAGAAAAGAAGAAAAGGAAGGGTTTCTATCCCTGGCTAAGCAGCAAAAGCAGCAAGAGCAGCAAGAGCACCAAAGAGAAAGGGGGAGGAAAGCGGAAGTCCAAGAAGGCCAAGAAAGGCACCTCTAGGGAAGGCAGATCGAGACCCAGAAGCAAGAAGGCTGGCAAGGCTAAGTCCAGCAAGGAGAAGGTGGGCAAAGGAAGCAAGGAGAAGGCGCACAAAGGCAATAAGAAGTCGAACAAGGAGCGGGCCTCCAAGAGGCACAGCAAGGAAAAAAGCAGCAAGGAGAAAGACAACAAGGATAAGCAACGTAAAGAAAGGCAACAAAGCAAGGAGAAACACAGCAAGGATAAGCTCGGAAGCAAAGAAAAGCATAGCAATGACAAGAGGAGTAAGGAGTCCAGTAAGTCCAGTTTGACCTTGCAAAAATACTCATTTCAGGTGAAATATATTAAAGGGAGAGATAACGCTGGAGCGGACTTCATGAGTAGAGCCAACTGAACAGCTCTAGGTATCTCTGGGAGGTATCTTGTTGTTGCTGCTATGTATGTATTTCAGGGATGTATCGTGTTGTTGGTGTTGTCGTGGTTGTTATGTGATTATACAAAGGAGTGTGTTTTGGACATTAACATGTTTATTAAGGACACCGTGTGGACAATTACATTGTTCTGAAAACGCAGTTTAGTTGTGGACATTAACATGTTTAGAACACCGTATGGACAACGGCAGTGATGTGTTAGTGGTGTGCTTTTGGTGTGTGCTGGTCATCTGCGTTGTGCTGTGTGGTGTGCTGGGGCCAGAATCGCCACAGAAGATAGTCGGCTGGCTGGATGGCTTGAAGAGAAGGACGACTTGAGCAGTTTTTCAGGGAAAAACTCTTGAGAGAGGGGGCCCTTGTCACATATAAGAGGGAAGATAAAACAACATGGTAGACGAAGAAAGGTTTCAAGAAGACGACGAGGATGGCGTTCAGAATGACATGGATTAACCGAAGACGAAAGAAGATAAAGAAGTTCTCAGTGAGGTGACAAGAGATGATTGGTGGAGAAGTATCCAGTGAGATGGAAAGTGATGATTGGTGGAGAAGAGAACAAGACGAAGAGAAGGATTACGTGGACTAACAAGAAGGCTATAAAAGAGCGAGGAAGGGCGAGACACAGGGGCGAAGAAGAAAGCAGCGGAGAATCGGCGGGTGAGGGACGGTTCGACCGGAACAGAGCGACGCCGGCTAGAGCTCTGGTGAGCTCGCGTTCTACGGCTTTGCACCGCAGACTTCCTGCCGTTCCTGAGCCCGTTCCGGGGAGTCCATGGAGGACGCTACCACCTGCTACGGCCAGGGGTGTCTCTACCGCTGCTGCCACCCTTCCGGGTGGTGCCCCAATGCCAACGTCGTCGGCCACACCTCCACGGGCGCTTGGACCGGGAGCGTGTACGACGCAACCAACGATGCCTCCAGCGACGCCAGCCCTCGAACGTCGCACGCCACTCCGACGCCGGCTACGGGACCCACACCACGCCACATCCGCACCGAAGCAGACGTGAGCACGAACGCCAACCACTCTCAAAAGAACGCTAGTGGCAGTGTTACCTGTTCGTATGTACTGATAGTTTTTGTATCTTGTGTGTTTTGTTCGGTTTGTGTGCTGTTGTTCGTGTAGCATGGGTTGTATTAAATGTGCATCTGTGTGGGTACACCTGTCGCCTAGTCCATTCTTTCGGCCAGAGTGCTCTCCGGAGGAGATCCGTGACAGTCACCAACACCGGCAGTCTCACTTTTGTGCGTCGCACTGTACACGGGAGTGCGACAGAGTTGTCGATCATGAGTGAGCGATACCACTACGAGAGGGTTCGCAGCCCGAACACGCAAGGGTCGGATCACTATCCGATCTCCCTCGACCCGCTTGGCCTGAACTGCGCGAGAGCATACACCTACCGCATCGCGGATTTGTCCTAGTTTCAGTCCCTCCGTGCCACCCCCCCCCCCCCCCCCCCAGAGAATACAAACTTTTTAAGCATCTTACAATGTGCATGGATGCCGCTGTAAGATCGTGCACGGGGCCTGCTGCAACACTGGCCCCCGACATCAAGCTTCTCAATCTGCGCGATGTCCGTCGTCGCGCCGAACGCCGTGCCATCAAGAGCGACAAGGCACAGCATCGGATATTATATGACCGCCTTGACACTGCGTGCCGCCGTCACGCCAGGCAGCGTCGCAAACAGAACTGGCAAAGTCTCTGCGTGTCGTTGGAGTGCGCTCGCGACAAGTCGCGCCTTTGGCGCATTATCGCTTCCCTCCTTCATCCAAAGATCCCTCGCCATCCTGCACTCTCAATGGCGGTGGCTACGGGCTAGAGCACAGAGCATCTGGCCGAACTCTTTGCCAATGCCTTCGCTTAGCCGTCACCGTCTGTGTGCCCCTTCGATGCAACCTGCGAGCTACCGCCGCACAACAAGGCTGAATTCTTCACTCCCCTGCGTTACTTTCCTACGAGTGCAATCTTGGAGCACGTTGAGGTGCTGCGCTCGGCCGAGCTTACCCTCAGTAGTTGCACATTGTTTTGAACACGTGTAAACGACGCTCAGCGCCTGGTGCCAACGGGCTAACACATCAGGTCCTCAGGAACGTCGATGCAGCGCAGCTCGCTTCCCTACTCCAGGCCTTCAACGGCGTCAGGCGCAGTGGCATAATTCCTGCTGACTGTAAATGGGCGAACGTCGTCCCTATCCTCAAGCGCGGCAAAGCTGCCATGAACATCAGCTCATATCGCCCAGTGTCGCTTACGTCGGTAGCCGGCGAAAATCTGGAGGCCATGGCTTTGCACCACCTTGAGTGGATTGTCTCCGCTCTCGACGCTTTTGCCCCTGAACACAGTGGTTTCACTCACTCGCGGGCGGCGTGGCGACGCTCGAGCACGCAGCAAGTAGCCAGGAAACCGGATATCTCGTGGTGCTCGATGTGCGACGCGCATTTGATGGTCCCCCTCACACCCACACCATTCAAGCCCTTCGTGAGCGACGTGTCACCGGCCGCCTCTTTGACTATGTCGCGGCCTTCTTCAGCGAAAGCACGTTTAGAATGCGAGTTGCTGACGCACTCAGTGCTGCTCGCACCGTTACCTCCGGCGTGCCCCAAGGCAGCGTGATCAGCCCATTTATTTTTAACTTGGCTCTGGCAAGACTACCTGGCTACATCGCAAAAATGACAGTCCATGAAGTCCGTGTGGCGATTTACGCCAATGACATTGCACTGTTCGCGTGCGGGCCCACGGACTTAAGCTTTCAAGTGTGAGAATGTCCTGATTTCACTGTGGAGCGCACGGAATTGTGTTCCTCGTATCGGCTTTTCGGACTGCCTTGCGACACGACCAACGCGCTGTTTTTCCTGTAGCCCACTCGCCTATCCTCAAGAGTGCGCTTGCGGCACTACTTCACTTTTGCAGTGCGACGATTCACTTTTGCAGTAACTTGCGATTCGCTGATGATATTGCCTTGCTTAGTAACTCAGGGGACCAATTGCAATGCATGCTCACTGACCTGGAGAGGCAAAGCAGAAGAGTGGGTCTAAAAATTAATCTGCAGAAAACTAAAGTAATGTTTAACAGTCTCGGAAGAGAACAGCAATTTACAATAGGCAGCGAGGCACTGGAAGTCGTAAGGGAATACATCTACTTAGGGCAGGTAGTGACGGCGGATCCGGATCATGAGACGGAAATAATCAGAAGAATAAGAATGGGCTGGGGTGCGTTTGGCAGGCATTCTCAGATCATGAACAGCAGGTTGCCATTATCCCTCAAGAGAAAAGTGTATAATAGCTGTGTCTTACCAGTACCAGTATATATATATATATATATATATATATATATATATTGTGTGTGTGTGTGTGCGTGTGTGTGTGTGTGTGTACTAGAAGCAGATGATAAACGAACCCAGTTTCGAAATAGACGGCTCTAAATGATAGATAACATGAGCCAGCAGTAGCGTTGTGAGCAGTTCTGTGTTATTGCGCTGGTCAACAATGACTGACAAATGGACGCCGGATTTTCCGCTTCATGTAGCATATATGTTTGCGCATTAAAAAGTATGGATTGCTTAAACCACAAGCAGGCACATGAACTTGGTCTGTCTACTCCGATCGGAGAGCATGTGGGCTTGCGGCTGCGCACAGATTTATATTTCCGTTCACTGCCTCTTTTCAGTTAAACCTGTGTCGCTCGACAAACACGGCACATAAGGCTGCATTTTTGTGTCAGTTTTTCCAGTTTAAATCAAGAACGCTCTACCCTTAGTTGAAACTATCAACAATCTTATTATGAGTGACTGTTGTCACTCATTTACACACAGTGAATGTCTAAAAAATACAATCAGTAGAATACTGTTACGGCTACAGTCAAACTGTGATTATTTACAGAATGAGGTTGATGATCAGGTAAAACGGAGTGAATAAGTTGCGCCTACTGACGCCTTCTTCCTCATCTCCTTGCCCCATTCCTGCTTTAGCGATTCCTGGATCCCAGACGAAGCCCACTGGGAAAGTACAAATCGCAGGATAGCTTTAGGATAAAACCGCCTAAGACGAGCAATGTGTACCAATGGCTCTGGCTAGACCGACGACCAGCGGACGTTGAGCGTGTCACCCCGCATGTCAAGTCCCTCAAGCAATCGACAATGCCGAAAGGGCTCGTTCACTGGGCTAAAGACTTTGCATCAGCCATGTTTACGTTGCAGGTTCCACAGCCACACAAAGTCTTCTTTATCGTACGAGACATACTGATGTCCGCTGTCATAGCGCTCTTTCGTTGGTGTTCCGATACCATGGTACGAAGACGAGCAATACTCCGGGCCTCTTCGGCAAGACGTCGGCTTCTTGGCAACAGAGTACTCGCTCTGAACGTCGAACTGTGGTATTGTAATCGGGGCGAGGGTCTCCTTAAGGATTAAGTAAGTGTACACATCCTCGGCGACGCCGTCGAGAAGGTCTCTTATTTTGACCTCTTCTGACATTAGAGGATTGATCATTTTCATAGCTTTCATAGCTTTTCATAGCTTTTCATAGCTATGTACGTAAAGCAAGTCGCACCTCGTACTTCAGCACGCTGAAGCAATGCCTGCTCCGCCCGCTTCGTTTTCGTGATAGATACTCCTTGCACTATAGGAAGTCTGTTACGAAGCTTTTCCACGTTGTGAATGTATCTTCATGGTTCTCGAACCAAACTAGTACACTTTCTGTGAAGAAAAGGACGACATTCTCTAGCTGAGCCATGGAGTTCAAGCCGTCATACTTGCTCGCACGTTTGTAGTGGGTGGGCAAATCCTCGACGTCATCGCCGAATGTTCCCGAAAATGCGTGTAGCTCCATCTGATCCATCTAGGCTCACGTTGTTCCCGCTGGAGCAGCCAGAGTTGGCTCTTACTCGTTGTGGGACATCGTGATCTCCAGTGGTGTTGGAGGCAGTCGAGCGGGGCGTCGTCTTTGGCGCAGGACTTGTGCCATCCCTCCGTCGTCTTGGTCGAAGTAACCAGCACCTCTACGAGAGAACTGTTACGGTTACCGTTGAACTGTGTTTACTTAGATGACGAGGTTGATGGTCAGGTAAAGATGTCGTCAACAGGCTGTGCCCGCTAACACCTTCTTGTCCTTGCCGAGCTCATGCCGTAGCACTATATTTCGACGTCATGTCACTGAAAATACGGACCCGTAAAGCGAACTGACGAAGGGGAAGCATATGCCGATTCATGCGGCAGGTTACTGAAAGACGACATCGGGAAATGTGATGAATTTTCAACTACCCAAACTCATATCACTGAACACAAGGCAGCCGCCAACATGACGCGCAAGAAAGGAGAAAAAAAGATTTTTTCTTTTGCATTCTCCAGCGCACTACATCTGCAGGCTTGGGGTCACACCTGACACCGGCGAAAGATGCCGAGGGCGAGTGGGGCTATACTAATAAACGTACAACCAAATTAGGAATGCCCACTAATCTTCAACAAAGATACTCCCTCACCACAACAGTAATTGGCCTCCCTGGTGCAGCATTCGGACACAACCTCTCTAGTGATATCTTCAATTCAGCAATGGCACTCAGTCCCCAGCGGCTGCGGAGCACCTGACCAAGGCGGTGGTCACACTTTCAACGCAGAAGACGGTGCTAAGAATTTCCGTGTCCGGACAGCCCGCCAATGGAAACTGACCCTTGCAACGTTTAAGACCCGAACCCGCTCGAGTGAGTCTAGCTTAGCAGGACTCTTCGAAGAACTATCAGGCATTGTTCGGGATATAATCGGCCTTAGTGAGATTAGAAGACCTAGTGATGCTTACACATTGCTGAATAACGGTCATGTCCCCTGCTATCGAGGTCTTCCGGATAAGAAGCAATATGGGGTAGGATTAGTAGTCCATAAAGACATAGCGGGCAACATTAGCGAATTCTACAACATCAACGAGAGGGTAGGAGTAGTCGCAATTAAACTCAATAAGAGGTAAACATTGAAGGTAGTACGAACCTACGCTCCAACGTCCAGTCACGACGATGAGGAAGTAGGTCAGTGTTAGGAAGATGTTGAATCAGCGATGAGTTAAATGCAAACGCGGTATACAGTAATAATGGGTGACTTCAATGCTAAAGTGGGGAGAAAGCAGGCGGGTGAACAGGCAATAGGCAACTACGGTGTCTATTCTAGGAACTCTAGGGGGGAGATGTTGGCAGAATTTGTAGAAAGGAATAAGCTGAGAACAATGAACACCTTTGTTAGGAAACTTAGAAGAAGAAAATGTGCCTCGAACAGCCCTGAAGATGAAACAAGAAAGAAAATTGATTTCGTACTTTCTGCCGATCCAAGCATAATGAAGGATGTAGAACGAATGGTAGGATAAAGGGCAGTGATCATAATTTAGCGAGGGTCAGGATTCACCTTAATTTGAACAGATAAAGGGAAAAATTGGTCAAGAAAAATCAGGTCAACATAGAAGCAATAAGGGGAAAAGCAGATAGCATTAGGCTGCTACTTGCAAACAAATATGCATTCTTAGAACAGAGAGATGATGTGGATGGCGTAGAGGTAATGAATGAAACCGTAACGAGGCTCGTTTCAGAGGCAGTAATTGAAGTGGGAGGCAAGGCACCAAGGCAACTAGTAGGCAAGCTCTCCTAAGTAACAAATGACCTAATAAAGAAACGACGAAGAATGAAAGTGTCCAACTCAAGGGATAAAATAGAATTCGCGAAAATGTCAAAGCTGATCAACAAAGCGAAAATAAGTGATATTAGAAATTATAACATGAGAAAGACTGATGATGCTGCAAAGAATAGACGCAGCCTGAAATAAGTGATAAGAAAACTTGGCATAGGACAAACCAAGATGAATGCACTGAAAGATAAGCAGGGTAACACAGACCTCTATGAGTACTGTCTACTACTACATCATTATTCAGACTACCATAAACGTAACGATTAACTCTAATGCCCAGCTCCCTTTTCCTAATCCCCCACCACCTCCGGTGTCTGCCGTGGTTAATGGATGGGTCGGTGCCTTGACGGAGGCTCGCCACTTATGATAACCAGTGCAGTGCCAGTAAAGGCCCCCTCTGTTTCATGTAAGCCACTTGCATGCGGTACATTGGATACTGCGACGACAGTCACGCGCAAGGTGTCCCCTCGTCGTGCACTTGAAGCACCACCATCTCTCCTGAGCATGCTGCGTTTTTCTTCGAGGCTAACGTCACTGGTGCATCGTTCGGTGTTGTGGTCTTTGGCTGAACAAAAGAGGCATGGTTCTATTATACTTCTGTTTTATTGCGAAGAACCCTTGCAGCATGAGTCGGCGATAAATTGAAGCTCGTTTTGTATTTAGGACGTGCTTCGTTCAGCCTTGGTGTTTTAGTCTAAGCGCACCTCTCCCTACAATCCACTTCTAGCTGAAGAAATTTCAGCAAGCGCTCTAACTCCTGTTCCGGTGAGTCCTCACTATTGCTTAAACCTACGGATGGCATTGTGAACTCGGTGCTCTCGCTCTTGTAATATTCTACTACCATATCTTGAGGAATAGCTTTCAGAAGTATTTCACCTAGCATCGAAGCGTAAGATGAAGCGCTCACCCCAACGTTTTCGAGTACTCGTCTGTTGAGTTGAATGTCATTAGCATCTTCCGCAAGACGGTAACGTTGCTCGAAGATGTCATCGATCCGAGCATTCGTAGGTTTTCCATGAACTTCTGCTCGATCAACTTCCGGTTGCCGTAGAGCTGCTTGAATATTCCAGTGCATCGCTGTAGCTTGATTCCGTCCCTTGGATTCCGGTGACCACTTGAGCAGCAGCTCCATCAAGTAGCGAAATAAGGTAATGGGAGCAATCCTTGTTGGACAGCCGCGGCGTCTCGTGAGCGGAATGAATAAACATATCCCAAAACGGCTGCCAAGGGGTATCGTTCCGTCGAAACGTACAACTTCTAACCTCGGTAACCTAGCGCCAAACTCACGATGTGAACATGTCATGTTTCTCAAGGAAGCAAACACTTGGTTCACGTGAGATGCTCTCGGTGGCTGAGTTGTCGGAGGCGAGAAGTAAACCTTGAGCATGTCGATATTGTGATTGAGCAAGGCCAAAGCGCTCGTAGCAGCGTCTTTATGTTTCATGACGGAATCATAATCTGCTGCGGTTTGCTCGTCGGTCATGAGTGTTTCCAACTCGGCGCTGAGTGCGGATAACTCCGACTTCGTCACCTTTAAACGGCGATGCAGGGCACGAAGGGCAGAAAGGGCGAACTGTCCGGATTGAGTGATCCCGTTCACCTTAGTAATGATCCTCGTGCTTACCATTCGGCAAGAAGTCCACTTGTTCTTGATGCGCTCCATGACGGTCGGGCTGCAGAGGTCTCTCTCAGACGAAGACGCAAGTTGGAAAGGCGCTCGCTCGCTTCCCGGGTTTCGGCACCAAATATCACGTGGGAAAAGGCACTTCTGCCAGGTTTATTGTCGCAGACCGTTAAGCCGTCCTAACATGGTGTACTGAAGGCGACAAGCCTAACATCAGCATTGTCCCCAATCGCGAGCCCATCCTATTTTTCCTCTTCTTCGATGCGACGCGCGAGCACAATTTCCAACACACGCAACAACTTCCGCATATTTCCGGCAGTCACGCTGTTCGCGCTGAAGTTGCGAAAAAAAAAAAAGCTCGGTGAACGCATCCAATTCCCTGGAGAATCCTACATCGCACGCAGTGAAGATTTGCTTGCATTGTGCAAGCGTATGAACGCCAACAAGTGCCAGATTGACTGAATACGCCACATAATGGAAGGCATGAATACTGTTGCCTTCAACGCCCTTGCTGCACAAAATCCTGCTGCCATCCAACTTACGTTTACCTCCCAACGACTGCTGCAAATTCAGTCCTTTCGGCTATGCATCGATACCTCGAACATTATTCTCCCATTTGTGGTGCAGGTTCTTCTGTTCAAAGGTTCTGGTGGTTCTCTGAGGCGGAGTCTCCGAGAACCCAATTCAGGACAAAGCCGTTTGAAATACACACACACAAGATTTTACTGAAACTAGAAAGAGGATGAAGTATAAAATGAGCACCCAAAGGTATATCACGGCAAGAAACACACTTAGGGCTAGGATGGCCTTAACCATACGCGAGTCCGGGCTGACCACGACTGCAAGGGCGCATAATAGTCTCGACGTGGAGAAGCGGTGGCAAGATGATGGGAGAAGTTGCGCCGGTCTCACTAAAGGTCTGTGTGTTTGACCGTTGACTGGGTGACCAAAGCTTGAAGAAGAAAGGCAAGCGGCTTAGCGGCAAGAGCACATCGCGACGGTGTTCTCACCAGGCCGCTGGGCGTAGAAATCGGGCTCGTAGCCCGACTGCTCTCGTCCTGCCCACGGACGCAGAAGCGCGCCGGGCTTCGGCAGCAGGCGGCACAAGCGAGTAGAGTGGCGACGCACAGGAATGGGTTGGCGGGATGCTCCTGTCGGGTGAAGTTCTGTTGGCTCGGGTCCGGAACCCGACGGCCTTTCTTCAATTGCCGGTCTGGTGGCCGACCTTCTCCTGGCGTCGCTTCCTGGAACTCTCCCTGCGTCTCCCCCGCTTCTGCCAGCGCACCTCGCTTTTCTGCCGCTCTGGCCGATTCGTCGTTTGCTCACTGGCTGTTAGACGCTCCATGGTTTCTCCTGATTGGGTTTACTTTTTTCTTTAAGTGTCTTTTCTCGCTCTGCGCGTTCACGTGCGGGACGCTCTTCGGCGTTGGGAGCTTCAATCCAGCACGGAATTCGTCTCGGCGGTTGCAGTACTTGTATGCTTCTTGTCCTCTCCAACCACCGCACTGTGTCGTGCATTACAGAGACCACACCATTGGCCATAGTCTTGCGCATGCTGATCCGCGACATCGTGCGTGAAAGTTTTTACCAACGGTGCTCTTCTTGCTTTCTGGAAAATACAGTTCCTTCTTTAACAAACGGCTAGCGCGACATCATTAGGCTATAAATGAGGTCCTCTTCGCGTATACCATGGTCTGATGGCCCTTTCATTTGTCATGTACACACGTGTGCCAAAGTTTCTATGCTCTGTCCAGCCATTACTGACTCTCTGCCTACATTAAGAGACCACGCTCCAGTGGCTTCGTTGTCACCACCAGGGCGTGTTCAGCGTCACTACTTCGCTCCGCGCCCTGCCACACCCATTTGGATTTACTGAGGCTACGGTGGCGACACCTGCCGATTTTGTCACAGGTGTTGACGCGATGAGCAAGGCGGCTGTTCTTCTGAGGAGCATGTGGGCACGCGTCCAGCAATGGGCTACCAGCGCACGTCCGACTGCCTCTTTCTATCACCTGTCACTTTCTCCTCCCTACCCTACTGATATGCCTGTGAATTCTCGTGAATCTCGGGGCAGGTTACCTTATACACGTCGTCGGTCAATGTCGCCTATCCGGCCCGCTTCCTGTGTCAGAAACGCCCACTCAGAAAACTATCCGATGCAGTTGTAGGAGGAGAAACGACATCCACTAAATAGCCTGCAATTCCTCCAGAGAAAGCGTCGAACTTGTGAGCAGTAGTTGTAAAAGGTGTAGGCATCGGCGCTCTCGTTGACACAGGCACTGCCATTTCGATTATTCGTGGCACCTATTGTTCTGGCCTGCGAGAAGTGATCACGCCTTACTCCGGCTCTCGCCTTCACGGAGCGACCAATGGTATACTTTGTCCAATCGCGAAGTCTACTGTTCGTGCCTGCCTAGATGGAAGTTGTCATCATATTGTTATTTCGGTATTTTGTGAGTGCATACACCAACTAATCTTGTGGTGGGACTTCTGCGTCCACTTCTGTATCTTGTCATTAGAGCCTCATACATCTTGATGGCATTGACTATTCTCTCCTCTACCATGAAGAATATGTTCGTCTTATCTACTCCTCCGATTACACTCTTTGGCCAGCTAGAGAAGAGTTTATAAGTGTCAACTCCAGCAACATTGTGGATGGCGATATACTTATTTTACCATATGGCCATACCCTCTGTCAAGGGATTCGGAACACCCTTGGCCTTATTCTCTCCTATGAGGGGGCTACCTTGCTGACTGCCTTAAACAAAATACCAACCCCATTTGTTGGCCCATGTATAAACTGCCACTTGCATTTTTGACACTCATCCCGTTGCAATTCTCGCCCTTTCGACAGTGCCACCAGAGTCAAGGTCAGCGCCAAGTATGCCTTTTCCATACCATTTTCGACAACTGTAAGCCTTGACCTGACGCCTGCCCAGAGTCAAGATCTCATCATCCCATCGAGCAAACACCGTTCCTTGTTCGACGTCAATTCGCCCGTCCACAGCATGACTATCGCCGCAACTCACCGCGTACAGACTGAGAGCTCCCGCAATATTCTTGGCACCCACATCGCGTGTCTCTTACAGAGCGGACAATCATGGACGAAAACGTATTAAACATGTTTCTATGAAATATCGTAAGTCTTTCCTCGAGTCCATGTTCTACCCCATTTCTTCCGTTGGATATAAAAGAGGATTAAGCACACTTTTACTTCGATTACCACGCGCAGACCGGAACAACTCGCAAGGATTTTTACCCCCTGCCATGGATTGACGATGTACGAAATTCAGTACACAGCGCCGTATATTTTTTAAGCCTTGAGCTTAGATCAGGCTTGAAATTGATGGTCGAATTCGACAAAGAAAAACACGGCGTGTGCAATCCCAGATGGGCTACACGAGTTATTCTGATGCCTTTTGTAGTGTACAATGTGCCTGCCATCTTCGTATGCATCATAGATAACGTATTGCATGGGTTTCATAAGGCAAACCTGCCTATGCTATATCGACGGCATTGTATTATTTTCAACAACGTTCTCACAGCATTTGCAACGCCTTCATGTAGTCCTTGTCTGCCTTAAAAGACTGACCTACACCAAAGAGGTTATTGGACAGGACACTGAGGAGCTTGCCGCCGTCCTCCAATTCCGCAGTCCGTTGTGTCAAAAGTACCTGCGCAGTTTTTTCTGACTTTATTCTTGGTTCCTGTACTCTATAGGTAACTTTGCTACGCCTGTTCCCGGCTCGATCACCTCCTCTAAGATGCCGCTCCCTTCCTTTGGTCCGACCAATGTGAATGTGTTTTCCTGGCTCTGAAACATGCCTTGATGTCTGGACTGGTCGATTTGAATGCGCCCACGGTCCTTCACACTGACTCTAGCAGTCAAGACAATGGGGCTGTTCTCCAATGTGACAATATCTTACGCGAACGAGCATGTGCGTAAGCTATTCGTACATTAACTGCTGCAGGTAATTGCACCATAACTAAACAGGAGCGCCTTTCTGTTGGGCAGTGCATAAATTTTGCCCATATCATCACCGCTGCCATTTTATCGTCATTGCCGACCATAACGTACGGCGCTGGTTTTCATCGCTAAACAAATGAGGTCGCATTGGTCACTGGGTGTTTCGCTTACAGGAGTTCTATTTCGATGTCACCTACAGGGTTGAAAAGAAGCATCCAGACGCCTATATTCTGTTTTCCTACCTTATGCCGAACCATGAAGACTCATCATCGCTTCTTCATTTTAGCGTAGATCCCGTGTCCTCTTTACACCAATCTTTACCCGTCGGAACGCTCAATTGGCTAAAACCCGACAGCCCATATGTTTTTCTGTACCATAAACGTGTACACTTATATGGAAGAACTATTCTTCAATGCATGGAAGATTCTTCAGCTCTGAACAGCCGACTTCGTCGACAACTTATTCACTTCAAGCTGCCAAGTGTGGCTACATTGCTCGCGTCGATGGTAACAAATGGGTCCCCACCATACCACGTTCTCTGCAACGTGAAGTGCTAGAAGACTTTCACGATCATCCGACGGCCTGTCACCTAGGCTACCACGAGGCTTACTACAGCATACGAAGTCACTGCTCCTGGCCAGGCCTCTCTTCAGCAACTACGAAGTACGTCGGATCTTGAGTTCATTGTGAGAACCGCAAACAAAAGACAACAGCTCATTCTGGATTTTGCAACCTCTTTCTTGTCTTGCTTCGCTTTTTGAAGCCGTTGAAATACACTTGTGCGGCCCTCTTCCCATGACTTGAAATGACAATTGTTGGATTCTGACGGCCGTCCACCATCTAACACGCTACGCGGAGGCAGTCTCTGTACAATCGGGAACGGCCGGTGAAGCTGCCGATTGCTTTCTATGCTACGTTTTGTTACGCCGTGGATGTCCTAGCGTTCTCTTCAGCGATCGCCGGCAAAGTGTTCCTCTCTACTTTTTTGACTGAATTTCTCTGCGTGCGTCTTAAACACGATTGCCAAGACGACTTCTACTTAACATCCACCGACTAATTTCTTCTTAGAGCATTTTTATCTTAAACTCTCAGGCATGAGTGCAATATACATCTGCGCTGAACACATGGACTGCGATGCAGTTCTGTCGTTAGTGACATTCGATTAAACCACGGCTACACAATGTAATGACCACTGCTCTCCTTTTTTTTCAACTACAGCCAATCACCAAGTTTCGTTCTGGATTTATCGTTCATTTTACTCCGGTGCACACAGCTCGTCCTTTCTCAGGACAACTTTCTTATCGTTTCGCGGATGGCCACCACTTTGCCCGCGTGAACACCGGGATCTCCCAGGATAATCTGAAGTCTCGCTACCATTCGACTCACCAGGCTGAAACTTTTCCTCCTGGCGACGATGTTTTTACTTTGGACTCATGTGCACGTTGCCGTCTTATGCGAAAGATTCCTCGCTTGACTTATTGGCCCCTACATGGTTACTGAGCAGTCTTACACTCTTAATTACCCTACGTCGCTCCTCAGAATGCCGTCCAATGACCGTCGGCGTGGCACAAAAATAATGTGTTTGTTGCTTTGAACCACATACTCGGCGCGCATCACATAATACTCTCGTACAGCCTGGCGGCCGCTTTCACATCGAGATGTAATCAGTCTGAGCGCAACACATGCCTTACTATCATTTTCAGCGCCTTTAAATATCATTAGCCGTTGCACTTCTTCCTTATCGGTATATATATAATCATCAGCTGCACAGCTTAATCTTCGTGGTGGCAGCACGAGCTCGGCTGAAAGAAAGCGGTTCGTTATACCGTGTTACAGCGAACACTTTCAGAATTTTTCAAAAGTAGGCTCATTAAGAAAAAAAAAACTCTACAGAAGAAAACTGCTAGCTGCTGAGGACGTCAGTAAATGTTAGGAACGTGGGAATTATTTAGCTGGACAAATATTATTTATTAATAAATTGCTTAATAAGGCAAGTTTCATAGATCATCTCAATGGCGAACGTAAAACCCTAGGAAAGTCGATGTCATATCAATTTTTAAAGAATAAAGGGAAAATCAGACATCCACCCGTTCGTAGCAATTGCTGCATAGGAAACCCTTTATTCATTACTTCTCTTCTCCTTGCGGGTTTCCGCAGAACTACTACGTAATTTTTTAAAGGAAAGAAAATGTCGTTCTCTTGAGCCCTGAAACGCAAGAAAACCTGTTTTTATTTTCGCTCCAAAGCGAAACTCAACACATGTGGAGTGGCGGAAGTCTTGAACAAATGCAACGCCCGCTGGTGACGGTGTTGCAATGACTGAGGCGGCCAAATGTAAATCTACGTGCTATTTTTCCTAGCTGGAAAGCCCCTAGACGCTGAGCATATGCACCATCCGGCGTTATCTTTTGCTTAGTCCCTGGGTCGAAGGTAGAGCCAAGTCATCGCCAATTATCCAATGGTCTCGTGCCCAGTAAAATGACGAACTACACGTGGAACAGAAACGGCTTTATGGCCAGCGCCGGCCTCGGAATCTCCGCCGCTTCGGTGGCAGAGGTAATTGGCGCAATCCATTAGGATGGCGGGAAAGCGAATCCGCATCCCTTGCACGGCCTCCTCACAACTCTTCTCCCCTTTCCCGCCATCACAACTCCCTATTTTCGACTGTCTTCGCGCGCACCCGCCGGCCACCCCGGTGCCAGCTTTGCCCGCAGCCTGAAGCTTCATGTTTCGTTATCTGCGGTTATTCTCAAAACAAGCCCTACAATGTTGTTCACGGTGCCTAAAGACAACAGATGAGCACGAACATCCAAAGGCATCAGAAGACGCATGTAAGTACAGGAACATGGCCCGAAACCACCATGTTTATTCAGTGGCTATGGTGTTGCGCCGCTGAACACGAGATAGCGGGATCAAATTCCGGCCGTGAAGGCCGCATTTCGATGGGGGCGAAATGCGAAAACACCCGTGTACATAGATTTAGATGCAGGTTAAAGAACTCTAGGTGGTCGAACTTATCTGGAGTCCTCCACTTCGGCGTGTCCCATAAACAGAAAGTGGTTGTGGCATGTTATACTCCCTTAAAAAAACAAAAAACACATGCACCTGTGCATGTTTGTGTTCTATGAGACTCAGGACGTCATTGCGCCATGACTGTGCTACACTTTGTTCTTCATCCAACTTCTACAATTACTCCCGTCATGTACTAATTGTGGCCACGTCGTCCCTGCAAACTTCTTAATTTCATCCGCCCACCTGAATTTCTACCGACCCCTGCTACGCTTCCCTTTCCTTGGAATCCAGTCCGCAACCCTTTATGACCATCGGTTACCTTCCCTCCTCTTTACATGTCCTGCCCATGCGCATTTTGTTTTCTCGATTTCAACTAAGATGTCCTTAACTCGCGTTTGTTCCCTCGCTTAATTTGCTCTTTTCTTATCCCTTAACGTTACACCCATCATTCTTCTTTCCATAGCTCATTGCATTGTCCTGAATTTACGTAGAACCCTATTCGTAAGCCTCCAGGTTTCTGCCCCGTACGTAAGTATTGGTAAGACACAGCTGTTTAACACTTTTCTCTTCAGGGATAATGGCAACCTGCTGTTCATGATCCGAGAATGTCGGCCAAACGCACCCCAGCCCATTCTTATTCTTCGGATTATTTCAGTCTCATGATCCGGTTCCGCGGTCACTACCTGCCCTAAGCAGATGTATTCCCTTACCACTTTCAGTGCCTCGCTACTTATCGTAAATTGCTGTTCTCTTCCTAGACTGTCAAACATTACTTTAGTTTACTGCAGATTAATTTTTAGACCCACCCTTCTGTTTTGCTTCTCCAGGTCAGTGAGCATGCATTGCAATTGGTCCCCTGAGTTACTAAGCAAGGCAATGTCATCAGTGAATCGCAAGTTACTAAGGTATTCTCCACTAACTCTTATCCCCACTTCTTCCCAATCCAGATTTGTGAATGCCTCCTGTACACACGCTGTGAATAGCATTGGAGAAATCGTATCTCCCTGTCTGACGCCTTTATTTATTGGGATTTTGTTGCTTTTTTTATGGAGGACTACGGTGTCAGTGGAGCCGCTACAGATATCTTCCAGCATTCTTACATGCGGCTCGTCTACAGCCTGATTCCGTAATGCTTCCATGATTGCTGAGGTTTCGACTGAATCAAACGCTTTCTCGTAATCAATGAAAGCTATATATAAGGGTTCCTATTTCGCACATTTCTCCATTGCCTGATTGATAGTGTGTATATGGTCTATTGTTGAGTAGCCCTTACGGAATCCTGCCTGGTGCTTTCGCTGACAGAAGTCTAAGGTGTCCCTGATTGTATTTGCGGTTACCTTAGTAAATACTTTCTAGGCAACGGACAGTAAGCTGATCGGTCTATAATTTTTCAAGTCTTTGGCATTCCCTTCCTTATGAATTAGGATTATGTTAGCGTTCTTCCAAGATTCCGGTATGCTCGAGGTCATGAGGCATTGCGTATACAGGGTGGCCAGTTTTTCTAGAACAAAGTCTGCTGTTACCTGATCCTCCCCAGCGGCCTTCCCCCTTTGCATAGCTCCCAAGGCTTTCTTTAGTCCTTCCGGCGTTACTTTTGGGATTTCAAATTCCTCTAAACTATTCTCTCTACCATTATCGTCGTGGCTGCCACTGGTACTGTATAAGTCTTTATAGAACACCTCAGCCACCTCAACTATCTCATCCATATCAGTAATGATATTGCCGGCTTTGTGTCTTAACGCATACCTCTGATTCTTGCCAATTCCTAGTTCATTCTTCACATCTTTTAGGATTCCTCCGTTCCTGAGAGCACGTTCAATTCTATCCATATTATAATTCTTTATGTCAGCTGTCTTACGCTTGCTGATTAACTTCGAAAGTTTTGCCAATTCTATTCTAGCTTTAGTGTTAGAGGCTTTCATACGTTGGCGTTTCTTGATCAGATCTTTCATCTCTTGTGATAGCTTACTGGTATCTTGCCTAACGGAATTACCGGCGACTTCTATTGCACACTCCTTAACGATGCCTATAAGATTGTCGTTCCCTGTTTCAACAATAATGTCCTCTTCGTGAGTTAAAGCGGAATACCTGTTCTGTAGCTTGATCCGTAATTCCTCTTTTTTCCCTCTTACAGCTAACTCATTGGTCGCTTTCTTATGTACGAGTTTCTTCCGTTCCCTCCTTAAGTCTGGGCTAATTCGAGTTCTTGCCATCCTATGGTCACTGCAGCGCACCTTGCTGAGCACGCCCACATCTTGTATGATGCCAGGGTTAGCGCAGAGTATAATGTCTATTACATTTCTAGTCTCGTCATTCGGGCTCCTCCACCTCCACTTTCGGCTATTCCGCTTGCGGGAGAAGGCAGCCATTATCCGAATAATATTCTGTTCTGCAAAGTCTACTAATAACTCTCCCCTGCTATTCCTAGTGCCTATGCCTTATTCGCCCACTGACTTGTCTGCAGCCTGCTTATTGCCTACCTTGGCATTGAAGTCGCCAATCAGTATAGTGTATTGTTGGTTCGTAGCAGTAGACAAAGCTGACAAATAGATGTTCCTCCTTATTGTCACCTGGCCTATTACCTGTGTTTTTCTGTGCTAAGTATCATTCTGCAACTTCAGCAACTAGCCCAGCTTTACATTCCGCCATCAGTGATCTTGTGTGTCACCGTGCAACAAACGTATTAACAGCAGAGGAATTACAGATCGTGTTTATGTATTATCACACTAATAGCCGATGAGAAAGCCACGCGGGCAACCTCTTTTTGTAGGCAGGATACGCTTCTTTTTTTTCTGGAAAGTATGATCATTGCAATTGTACATATCCAGATTTTCGAAGTGCGTGTTTAGAGAGCGAGAGAGAGAGCTCTATATTGGATAAACAGAGAATTTTCCCGGCGCGTATATAACCGCTGGCATGCTACTCTGTGTAGGGATGGGGAATGGGATTAAAATATTCCAGAAGAGAGTGAGAGAAAGAGGAGAAAAATAAATATGAAATGTCCGAGTGGGCCTGATACTAATATTTACAGGTGACATGGCGGGTAAATTTAGGCTTTTGTTATGAAGGGTGCAAATTTTAAAGCTTTCCGATTAGATCAATTTCTGATAGGTATTTGAAAAATAAATGCAAAACTCGTCGCTGTTTTGAAAGGCCGGGCATTGGACCTAAGATGCTCGGTAACGTTAACGGTTCGTGGCAAATCATGTCCATTTGTTGCTAAAAAAATTGTCTCTCATCGCGGTACGCGGGTAATTCTATTAATATGTGCTTAATTGTATCTGGGTTGCGACAGTTATTACAGTATGGGTTAGCGGTAAGCCCTATGTGATACAGATAATTGTTCGTGTATGCCAAGTTCAGTCGAAGACGATGGTACAACGTCTCTAAGTGTCGAGGAAGCGGTCGTGGAATTTTCGGTCTCATTTCTGGGTCAATGTAACGCAGGAAGTTATCTTGGTGAAGTGGCAGATTCCAGATGCGGTCTTTTTTTATAGGCATATTTTTTTGCCATATTTGAAGCGTCGGCTTTTGTAAAAAATGTTCTTTTGAACTTGCGGTATTGGAGTCCATTTCTGGCAGCTTCATCCGCTCTTTCATTTCCCGAAACGCCGGCATGGCCAGGTATCCACTGGAACTTTATGCAATGCCCAACAATCTTAGCCCTGTGGTGAAGATAAGCAATGTGAAATGCTGCAGGTTGATTATTGCAACGCTTGTTCCTGTTCCACATACTTTGTAGGGCTGCTTTTGAATAAGTGAAAATCACCCATGTCTTCGGCGGCTGCTGTCGAAGGACATACACAAGGGCCTATTTATTGCCATATAGCTGCGCTGAAGTAGATGATGTCGCTCGCTCAAGACGATACGAGAACCGTAGCCCTGTAGAGGGAACAAAAAGTCCGCATGATGAACGATCTGGAGTTGTAGAGCCATCTGTGAAAATGTGCGTTGCGGCTGCGTATTCTTTGTGCATATATTCCAAAGTTGTCTGATAAGTCGCTGCTTGAGGCATTTTCTTTTTCGCACTTATTCCAGGTATATAAGGCACGATTTCCAGTGGGGACAGTGTCCATGGTGATATGTTTCGTGGCATAATTTGTGACGCCTGAGCAGGAATCGAAATAGATATGCTTCCGATGGCCTGCCCAACGCTAGATGTAGCACGGGTTCTAGAAATATCCTTTAAAAAGTGAGTCTTCGTATGAATGACGTGGCGGAGGGGAATCCGAAGTGTCTCCTGCGACGATAGCACTTCGAGAGGCAGGCATCCAGCTTCTGCTACAGTTCCTGAGTGGGACGACCCCTTCGGAAGGCCAAGACATACGCGAAGGCAGTTGTTTCGTGCTGCCTCAAGTTTTCTCTTGCTTGTGGGAGACAAGTTCTGCAGGATCGGGAGTTAATAACATAGTGTTCCATCGATGTAGGCCTTATGGAGGAGTACCATTGATCGACAGTTGCTGCCCCACTGTTATCCGGCTAAAAATCAGAATACGTGCGACGCCGAAGAAATCTTCTCACTCAGTTTTTTTACTTGGGGCGACCATGTGAGGTTCCTATCGATCGTCACTCCAAGAAACCTTTGCGTCTTGACGTATGGAAGGGCACGCCCACCTAACACTAGTGTGTATTTTTCCATACACCTCCGCGCGAAAGCCATGGCAACGCTTTTGTCGGGGGACAATTTCAGACCCCTTGGATTTAGGTAGGCCAATATATTTGCTAGCGCTCTCTGGAGACGTTGTTAGGTGGTACTGCGGGAACGCGCTGCACTCCAAATGCAGGTGTCCTCCGCGCACAGTGTGATTCTGACGCCGCGGGGCAGGTTTCTTCTCAGATGGATGAGGACTAAATCATATAATACCGGGCTTAACACTGCACCTTTTCGCACTCCCTTCTCGACGGCATAAAGCGCCGTGGGGCCATCCGGGGTACACATGAAAAGTTGGCATCCTTGAAGATAGTCTTCAATCCATGCGTAAAGCCGTCATCCAAGACCAAGGGTTTCCAAAGCGTCAAGTATTGCTTTGTGAAAGACCGAATCATATGCTGCCTTAATGTCTAAAAATAATGCAGTAGGCATGTTTCCAGAGACCAATTCCTCTTCAATTGATGAGACCAAGGCAATGACGTTATCAATTGCGGACCTATTTTGCCGCAAGCCATTCATTTCCCCCGGGTAAACTTTTGTAGTTTCCAGGAACCAGTTAAGTCGTTTGTAGATTATTTTTTCGAATAGCTTCCCTACGCAGCTAAGCAGAGATATGAGTCTGAAGGAGGCGTAGTTTGTTGGCTGCTTTCCTGGCTTCAATATAGGAATAACTTTCGCAAGCTTCCATTCCGTAGGAACCTCCCCAGTTATCCATGAGGCGTTGTAGTACTCCAGAAGGCGTAGGCGAGATGTGTGGCATAGATTTGCGAGCGCTTCATAACTTACACCGTCATGGCCAGGTGATGAACGCTTGTTTACGTCGCTGATTGCTAGCGTGAGCTCTTCGATGGTGAATGTCAGGAAAGGTAGCTTCTAAGTCAGGAAAGGTAGCTTGAGGTGGACTTGGCTGATGACTTTCAATTTGCCGGAAAGGTTGTGCCCCGTTGGAAAGCAGCCTGCAGTACTGCTCCGCCACCTCTTTCAGGGGTGCGCGCTCTTGTAATAAGAGGGCGATAAAGGGATAAAGTTGTTGCGGCTCTTTGCGAATGCTTCTGACGACTGGCCATACTTTGCTCAGCGGTTGTCATATGTCCAGTGTCCCACAAAAGTCCCGCCACCTTTTTCGGTGCAGTTTGGTGAGGTAACGTCGTATATGTCTTTGTGCCCGTCGACAAGTTCTGAGGTCTTCGATATTCTTAGTACGTAGAGCCTTCCTTTCGGCATGCCTTCGAATGGCACATAACCTTTCAAATTCCTCGTCGTTAGTTGGTACATTACAATGCTTAGTGGCAGAGCGGGTACTTTGTTTGAGGCAATGAGCTATTGTCGGTATTAATTCTGTATTCGTAGTCGAGGCTGCGATACCTTTGTCTACGGCTGCTGTGTAAGCTTCCCAGTCTATCGACTTCAGTTTCACTCTTCTGGGCGACGTCCGAAAATGAATGGCAGAGATTAGGATTGGGAAGTGATCGCTACCTCGAGTCTCGAAATCTCTACACCATCCGAACATAGGGGCCACTTGACATGATACGAATGTTACGCCAATGCAGCTAACAGTCTTGGGATTTTTCAGGCATGTTATGCTGCCATCGTTTAAGGGCTGTATATTGTATTTTGCAAGAAGCTTCGCCAGCTTAGCACTCCGAGCACATGTATGTGAACTGCCCCAGATTTCGTGATGTGCGTTGAAATCGCCACAAATAATATGTGGAGACTGAGTGTTTGTCAACAAGTTGTCTAATCTTGTCACGTCGAAAGGTGATCCTGGTTCCAAGTAGACGCCGATCAGGGTAAACACTTTGGATGCAATCACTGTGGTTGCGCAAACATATTCGTTCTTGTCATGTGGTGCTACGCCATTCGCAGAGGCAGGTATGTCATTGCGAAATCCAACGAGCAGTCAGCTAATTCTATTTTGTCGCCTTGAATGAAGAAAATAATAACCCTTTATCCTAAACTGCTCGCCGACGCGTGACTCGGAAATGACCATAAAGGGGAATCGGTACACTTGCGCAAGATGCTTAAAGTCTGCTAACTTCGAGCGCAAGCCGCGAGCGTTCCACTGGAATATAGTACATGTGCAGAAGTGTTTGTTGGTGGACACCACTTGCGAGACGATTGTTGGTGAAGCCATCGCTGCTACTGCGAAGAATCCCGGCTTTGCGCCGTGAAAGAAGACGACACCAGAGGTTCTAAAGCCAGGACGGCCTCTACCTCAGGGATGCTCTTAAACGATGGGCTGGCACGGAGAATAGACTTGATTGTGGCGAACATCATGGGAATCAGTGTACTTGATATTTCATTTTCAGTGGTACCACTGAACAGCTTTTCTTGGTTCTTCCTGTTCTTCTGCTGCGACCTTGAGGACACTTGTTCCTGTCGTGGGCTTGAGGTTATATCACTTGAGGGCTTTGATGGTGTGATGACCCTAATATGGGGCAAAGCTTCGTGTACTCAATGGTTAGGTTGGTTCTCTTAGGCGGAGCCTCCGAGAACCCAATTGAAGACAAAGCCGTTGGTTTGAACACACACACAAAGGCTTTTAATCAAACTAAAAAATGGCTGTGGCTTAGCTAAGGTTAAGCCCAGAATGCGAAGCATACTAGCCTTTATTTTAGTCGTTGAACCACTGTTTAGCCTGGTGAACTGCTGTTGCTTGGCTATATTTGGTTCGAGGCGAAGAAACAACTCATGCAGGCGAGCGCATGAGCTGAGACCCGGCTATGTAGCTACGCGGCTGCAAGCGAGCGCACGAGTTGAGCCTCCGCTTTTGCAGCTGTTATGACGTCATATGGTAGCTACGCGGCCGCGCGCGGCACAGCAAGGAAGAGCGTGGTTGTGCGGCTAGTATGCTTCGCATAAAAGAGGCATAAAGTAAATAGAAGGAAATAGAAAGCATGCCTAAAATAAACACTCAAGCAGACATTGCGGCAAGGAACACACATAGGACTTGCACGAGGTTAACGAGTGCGCGAGTCTGGGCTTGCCACAAGGGTAGGGACGCGTAACAGTCTCGACGTTGGGACACGGCGACAAGCTGGCGAGAGGAGTGGCGTCAGTCTCACCATAGGTCGCGGCGTAAGCTGACCAACCGGGCGACCGGAGCGCGCCAGCTCTGGCTAGGCGAGGTAAAGCGGGCGGCTTGGTGGCAGGAGCAGACGGCGTCGGCGTTCTGGCCGGGCAGCTGGCGTAGAACTCGGGCCCGAAACCCGACTGTTCTCGTCTCGCCCACGGGCGCAGAAGCTCACCAGCCTTGAGCTGCTGGCGGCACGCTCAGGTAGACGGGCGACACACAGGAACAGGTTGGCAGGAGGCCCCGGTCGGGTGAAGTCCTCGTGGCTCGGGTCCGGAACCCCACGGCCCGTCTTCAACGCCCGCTCCGGTGGTTGACCTCCTCCTGCCGTCGCTTGCTGGAACTCTCCTGGCGTCTCCTGGCATCGCATCTGCGTCTCCTGCCAGCGCACCACACTTTTTCTTCTGGTTTGGCCGATTTGGCATTCTCGGATTGGCTGCCTGACGCCCCGTGGTTCTGCCTAATTGGTTTGCTTTTCTTCTTTTAGTTGTTTTTCTTGCGCCGCGCGTTCACGTGCCGCACGCTCTTCGGCGTTGTCGTCTTTCTCATTCCAGCACGGAATTTGCCTTGGCGCGCGCACTCCTTGTCGTCTGCTCCTGACCGACCCGATCACCGCACCATGTCGCGCACCACACATCACAGATGGACCCTTTGCAGCTGAAGGCCTTTGCTGGTTTTCTTTCACGACTGAGGCGAAGGACTTTTTCAAAGCTGTGTCGCTGCGCTGTACTGTGTCGTGTTGCTTTTGGTTTGTCGATGGATATATCACATCCGGATCCGGTGGTGGTTCTCGTCGTTTCCGCACTTTTCTTTGGATTTGCTCCATCGTGCTCAGCTCCACAGTTTGCACACCGAGGCTGGGAACGTGACGTACACTCTATGCGTATGTGGACCAGCGCATATCTTGCAGCGGATGGCGCCTTTACAATATTTCGCTATATGTCCATGTCATTGACATCTGAAACATTGTGTAGCCGACCCCATGTATTCCGTCACGGGATAACTGCAGAATCCAAGTGACACTCGGTTTGGTAAAGGGGCTTCCTTAGAGAATTCCAGGATGACCGAACGTCTTCGGGTTTCCGTTACTACGCCATCTTCGTTAGGAAGGTACAAAACTAGCCTTTTAGCAGATATGACTCCTTGTTCGCTCAAATACTCCTTGAGGTCGTCATCCGAGTACTCAACAGGAACGTCCTTTATCCTCCCGTACGTGGCAGAATAGGAGTATGGAACTCGAGCTTCTACAGGAATACCCGATAGATGTGTCACTATGAGAAGACGATTGACTGCAGGAAGACACTGTCACCATGAGGCTGCCATCCTTATTGAGACGGTGGCTGAGTATCTTTTCTTGGGCTGTTGTCCCGACCGCAGAAGCCAGAAGATTTGTGTTTGCTTTCCATAAGCTGCTGTCAGGCTGCGTTGGCTTGAATATCACAGGAACACCTGCGGCTCTTTTCTTTTTGTAAGGCACAACAGTAAAGGCTGCCTGGTCCATCTCTTCGTTGCCTCCTGTAGATTCCATTGTGTCGATCTCATCTTCACGTAGCCTTTTCCTTGCTTGCTCATCCTCCCTGTGGTCTACAGAAGCAACATGCTGACCTGATTGCTGATTGCTTGTGACGGATGCCATCAGAGCATCACGAAGGGCGGCCGACGGCGGAGGCTCGCCGCGCTGCTTCGGTCCGGGGCGCTTCGGGAGCCGCTTGCTGTGCTTCTCTCGCAGGGCGGTGGCCCCCAGACCGGCGTTCGGTGAGAGAGAGGCACAAAAAGTAAAAATGAGCTCTACACTTGCTGAAAAGACCTAAAATCACAGACGGGCGTTCGGAAGCGAGCCTATCACTCGTCGTCTTCTACGCAAAGGAGTGCGCAGTATACAAGGTATGGCTTAGTGCCTTATGTCACATGATTTTCCTGCTGACCATTGGGTTCGTGGGGAAAGAAAAATCTTGATGTCGGCTTATTTACCTAGTCTTTCATTTAATAGGCCTTTCCGCAAACGTTTTCTACCTGCTACTGCAAAAGCTGCTACCTTCTGCGCACCTTTTCCATCATAATCAAGTAGTGGCAAAGTGCAAAACAATGTGACCATATTTCTGTTTTTAGTAAAATGCTATTCTGTTCTCCCATGCCTTCCTCATTTGGTTCTGTAGTAATGAACACGTCACGCATTTCATGTACTTTTGTGCAGGTATATAAGTTCCCGCTTTTTTATGTGGGTGGCAATAAAGCAATCAGCATTTTATTGTATTGTTTAGCTACATTGCATGTCATTATTTTTTGCCATTACCAGAGAATTTTACCTTTCTGTAGTTGCCATGACGATGTCATATCCGTAGTCTAGTTTTGTGCAATATCTCAGTGGGTATAGCAGAAGCTCTTCTACACTTTCTTCTTTTGGACGTTATACAAAAATCTTTTTAAAATGTGCACATGAAACGGCCCCGAACATTCTAGAGTGTTTCTTTTTCTGTCATTTCACTGTTTGTGAGCTTTTGTGTTGTGTAGAAGTCATGTGCTTGTCTTGAAGTTTTCACATTTCTTCATTTTCTGAGGGTGTATCATACCAAGTTATACGAAAAACTTGCTTTTCGGAAATTGAAGTCAACAAAATGAGGCCAAAGATCTGTTGGAAGTGGTCTTTGTATATGCTCTGTCGCGTGCCGCCATACTCAATGTATGGACTAGACTGCGTGCGTGTGAACACATAAAGGATCCAAAGCAAACCGCACGTCACTTCAAAAACAATGCCAATGCCTGGCTTAGCGAGGGCGAGCGATCAAAGAAACAAGAAAACGTGCCGCAGACAGGCAAGAAGAAAGCGAAAATTAAGATGCGCGGGGCATGGGGAAGGGTAGAAAGATAGCGGAGCGGTTCGTCATAATAAAACCAAAAAAGGAAAACAGCGCTAGGGGGAGGAGTCGCCACGTGGGTGCTGTTCCTGTTGAGATGACAACGAAGACAATCGTGTGCACCGGTATTTTGCCAAAGTGTCGTCCTCCTACTAGGGCCGTAACTGATGGGCACCTTGGCGGGAAAGATACAGCGTCTGCATTAAAACAGCCAGTCGCAGCCACGAGGAGATTCACCCTTCGGACAGACGAACGCATTGTTGAACCCATTTCGTACCCACTGAAGGCGGAAGTCAGAACCTTGGCGCTTTTCTTTTCTTCTGTCGGTGCTGATGCTGATGGCCAGTCAGTGATGGGAGGGACGCTGTTATAAACGTAAGGTAGATGGCACAGTCCATCATATTCGAAAGTCAGTAGTGAAAACTGTGCCATGGGAAAACAGCTTAGGTTTCAGACAAGGGAAAGGTGCCCGGGAAATTGAAACGGCTTCGTGGGCGACAAATTGAAGGCGGAAGCTGGACCCACTGAAGGCGGAAGCTGGATCATCAGTGCTTTGTAATTTTCTGGCGGTGCCGTCGGTGACAATGCTGCTCGTCTGCCAGTGATTGGAGGGACGGTGTTATCCAAGTGAGGTAGATAGCACCCGCCATCATAATCGAAAGTTGATGTTGCAAAGTGCATGACTCGCGAAACCATTTAAGCTTTGGACGGGGGAGGTGTGTTGAGCAAGGTGACGAATGTAGAAAGGAAACGGACTTGTGAGCAACGACCACGTTGGTGCTGCTATCCTGCGCCATGTTAAGGCGGAAGGAGGATCCTCTGTGCTTTTGTAATCTTCTGGTTGGAGTGTCGGTGATGGTGCTGCTGGCCAGGCAGTGATTGGAGGGACGCTGTTATCCAAGTGAGGTAGATAGAACCCGCCATCATATAAGAAAGTTGATGTGGCAAACTGTTCACTTGCGAAACCACTTAATTTTTGTGTGGGGGAGATGTGCTCAGCAAGGCAACGAACTGCATGTAGAACAGAAACGGGTTTGCGAAAGATGAACGCGTTCGCGCTGCTATCCTGTGATCATTGAACGCAGCAGCCGGATCTTCGGTGTCTTATAGTCTTCTGACGAGAGTTTCGGTGACTACGCCGCTGGCTTGCAATTATTGGAGGGACGCTGTTGAAGAAGAAGAATTATATTGACACACTCATGTAAATAAAAGCACAGTAACAAAATATACAGATGGAGGTCCCAAAGCTCAAGGCTGTAGGGGGCCTCCTGTTCTAATTAGAAAGATCAAAACAAGCTAGATTAGAGAAAATGCAGCAAAGTTGTAAAGTTATCTACAAATAATTACATATGACAACAAAATAACTGACACATTATATAATAACATGCAGAATTGCGTTTTGATCAAATAAAAATAACAAAACAATTCAAGTTAGTATAAATACAGCAAAGCGGTAGAATTATTACCATGTATTATTGCAAGAAAACGAGTTAACTCAAAACATGGCATAACGCTCTACAGAAGTTTATCCTTTATTGAATTAAAAAGAAATCAAGTGAGTGGAAGTGAACTGTAGCCAAGAGGCACTGTTCTAACGAGAAAAATGTGGACTGAGACATGGTGAAATGGTAAAGAGATAAAATGGTTTACTCATAATTAGGCAAAAATAACATGTTAAATTCCATCACAGCTTTGACAAGTTAACATGATAACAAATGCTTCTTAAAGCCGTCTATACCATGAGACAGCTTGATGTCCGTTGGAATACAGTTCCTATAAGACGTAGCTAGGTTCAGTAAGAAATCGCTAAATTTCCAGTAAGACTTCGCTGATCCAAGTAATGTAAATGGCATACACCAACGTGGTCGAAAGGGGATGGTGCGAACTGCGTCACTGGCGGAATGTGCAAAAGCCTCCGACAGGGACATGCCCAGCAAAATGAAGAACTGCATGTAGAACAGAAACAGGTTCTTGAGCGACATCCCCGTTGACGCTGCTATCCTGTGCGAAGTGAAGGCAGAAGCGGTATCATATGTGTTTTTG
This sequence comes from Dermacentor andersoni, assembly GCF_023375885.2. Classification (NCBI taxonomy): domain Eukaryota; kingdom Metazoa; phylum Arthropoda; class Arachnida; order Ixodida; family Ixodidae; genus Dermacentor; species Dermacentor andersoni. The sequence continues at coordinate 16,618,130 of NW_027314752.1, forward strand.
TAAACTTGTGGTGGGACTGTCGGTGATGGTGCTGCTGGTCAGACACAGATTGTAGGGACACTGTTATCCAAGTAAGGCAGGTAGCACCCACCATCATAGCCGAAAGTCGATGTTGCAAACTGTTCACAGGCGAAACTGCTTAAGCTTAGTGCAGGGGAGATGTGCTCAGCAAGGTGACAAACTGTACGTATAACAGAAACGGGTTTGTGAGCGACGAATGCGTTGGTGTTGCAATCCTGTGACCAGTGAAGGTGGCAGCCTAATCTTTGGTGTTTTGTAATCTTCTGGCGGCACTTTCGTTGACTATGCGGCTGGCTAGCACTTATTGGAGAGACGCTGTTATACAAATAAGGTAGAAAGCAGCCGCCATCACAGCCGAAAGTCGATGTTACAAACTGCTCACTGGCGAAACCACTTAAGCTTTGGGCTGGGGAGATGTCTTGAACAATGTGACGAATGTAGAACAGAAACGGGTTTTTGAGCAACGAACGCGTAGGCGCTGCTATCCCGTGCCAAGTGAAGGCAAAAGCCGGATCCTCTGTGCTTTTGTAATCTTGTGGGACTGTCGGTTACGATGTTGCTGGCCAGCCAGTGATTGTAGGGACACGGTTGTCCAAGTAAGGTATGTATCACCCACCATCATAGCCGCAAGTCGATGTTGCAATCTGCTCACTGGCGAAACTGCTTAAGCTTTGTACGGGGGAAATGAGCTCAGCAAGGTGACAAACTGTTTGTATAACAGAAACGGGTTTGTGAGAGATGAAGGCGTTGGTGTTGCAATCCTGTGACCAGTAAGGTGGCGGCCGGATCTTTGGCGTTTTATAATCTTCTGACGGGACTTTCGGTGGCTATGCTGCTGGCTAGCGAATATTTCAGGGACGCTGTTATCCAAGTAATGTAAATAGCACACACAATCTTGGTCGAAAGTAGATGATATGAACTGTGTCACCGGCAAAACCTACAAAAGTCTCCGACAGGGATGTGCCCAGCAAAATGACAAACTGAATGTAGAACATAAACAGGTTTGTGAACTATGAACGCATTTCTGCCGTTATGACATGCCCACTCTAAACTGGTACTTGCGTGATACTTTTGGGCTGTAGTTTAGATACAAAATAAGACATTTACCACCCCTGCATCTCTACCAATATTGCTGAGGGTATAGGCTACTAATTTATTACAAACTTATCCGGAGGTTACTTTCATTGCATCTTCACGTTACACGGAATATAAAGTGCCGTTTGAGTTTAGATAATTTACTTCGAAGTGATATATACACCTCAGGCAGAATGGAGTAGGCGTCTCAGTTGTATAGAGTCAAATCAGCACCTACGGAAATCTTCCGCAGACACTCATATGTGGATATCACTCTTCTTGAATTGAATACTGCGGTGTGTTTATTGGGTACCCTCGTTACTAATGAGCCTGACAATCAGCTGCATAAGATTAAGTATGCCCCATACGAGAAAAGGTGGCCATTCATAGTGTATTCTTATTGGTGTCTCGTTTTCTTCGTTTATCGGCTTTATTCGATCAGGACACAGGCTACAAAGTATACGCAGTTGTTGACATGAGAGAATATCGGGTACCTAGGACACCAAAGTCAAGGCCACCAAGGCCTCAGCATGCTGTCAGTAACCTCGTGAGGAAGGCCTTCACATGCACCTCTGACGTAACAGAACAAAGTCGCCAAGATGTGTGTAAATATTTCTTATTGTTTTTGACTTAGGTTACTGTAGGCACATATGATACTGCATGTTTAACTCGAAATGTGCAAGGCTGCGTCGCTTTATGCACTCACTATAAAACCTGGCGAAGATTTGCAGAGATACGATAGCGTTATATTACATGGTGAGGGAAGGCAGGCTATTATTCATCCACTTGGGCAACATGGTAATGCCTTTCCCGAAAGCTAACTGTTTTTAGCTGAAGATTCTTCCAAGGAAGGGATTCATCAACTATGCTAAGACGTAGAGTGTCTAGACTTATTTTCCCTGCTAGCGTGTTGACTGCGGCAAAAAAACACGTTTGAATAAATATGCCATGCTGCGTTTGCGTTAGTTGTGTATAAGAAGCATATCGAGGCTAGCTGTTGCCACTTTGGATCAACTTTTCTTATCCTTCGTACGAGCATTGGTTTTTTTAGAGGTGTTCGCGCATGACGGTTTGGGAACAACTATTTATTGAAATGGTTGCATGGCACCGAGTCATAACATATACCGCTCCCTTTGCTGTGTAGACTCAAAACCTTGGAAAGGTCTGCGAGTGATCATTCTCCATGTGGATGCCGGGCGGCTTTGCAATCGCTCAAGACGGAGTAACGAATTCAGGATTGAAGTCGGACGTGAACAATTTAGTCTTATTTAAAGATGGCGATTACCCACAGAAATAGGCTGGCGGAATATCTGGACCGCTATATTGTAGCGGTGCTTCTTTCGCGGATTTCTCTTTTTGAGCAGTTCGCTTGTGTTTGACAGTCCACCCGCGTTGTCAACGGGTCCAGTCGACAGTGAACAGTGCAGCATAACACTGCCACAGAATTGGCTGGAAGACGTTGCTATAGAATATTGTGTGGCAACGCGTGTCCTTCTGCGAGAAGGAAGGAAGAAAGGAAAACGTGGAGAAGGTAATGCAGGGAGGTTAACCAGTTTATCTCAACCGATTTACTACCCCACATGGGAGCGGGATGGGAAATAAAAGATGGGGAAGCGAGGGATAGAGAGAGCACATAGCGCAGCACATACTATACATCACATCACAGCTCACACATCTTCAGTTAGAGTCCATCACACTTGCGTGGTACATGACATCACTGTCACAGCCGCCTGTCCAATCCCGCCTCTCAGAAGCCTAAGTAATCCCTTCGTCGCCTTCAGCTGCGATATAACTGTTGAAGAGCACTATTATAGCTAAACTAAGGCTCATGTTGCCTAACACTGTGCGCTAACACTCATGTTATTGTCGGTTGCGCGAGCACTAATTGGTAGTGCGGTAATTATACGCATGTGAGTTCAAGTGTAAAGATTCATTGCTCCTTTGCGGAACATTGCAATCTGTGTCTAGCCCACTTTGAGGCCTCTTCAATAAAAAAGAACAATATTACAGAGGATTAGAACAAGCATCTTTTAGCCCATAGGCGGATGCTGTCATACGCCGACATACATAAAGCCAATTATTGCAAATTTAATTTGCGCGCAGCACTCATACTCCCTGTGAGTCGGATCTGCACACATTTCCCTCTCGTTTTAAAGATGATGCCCAATATTCAATTCGTATCAGCTAGTATACAATTAAGACCCGACCAAATGATGCACATCAGCCCCTATGCGACTCCCAAGCCACTTTTGTTTCGGTAGTTTTGATCCGTATCAGTGTAGTTTGCTCGGAGCGACAGTTTCACGGCATCCGAGACATTGTAGCGGAATGATGACGTGTGAGTGCGGCGAGAATTCATTTTATTGAGATGCGTCTTCCTTTGCGTCTATAGGCCACTTACCACCATGTAAGAAATCCCTGAGCAGCCGAATTAAGGCTGTCATGTGTTGAGTCAACCAGGGTGCTATCATTCATAGGTTTCACAGTATTCTGCTGACCAATGTCATTTTTCCAGTGTCGTAATCGATAAAGCACAATTGCGTGGCCGAGTTCCTTGTTAGCTATCAGCAAGAAACGATGTGGTCACTCGCAGCAGGTATCGCTACTCATGTTGTTTTCATTCACTTACAGCTCAAGTACAGCGCAATAAACCGTTCACTATGCCTGTCGCGACTGTGTTGCGTCACTTCAGTTTTCTCCATTACTTCTGTCATCCAACTAATAAAAGGTGAATTGGGAGCGTTCCTCTTGGAACAAATATTTTTATTACTTAGAGTATTTTATTTACTCTCCTTTATCGCAGGTAATCAGTCTATTGTAGGACGTTGCATATCGTTATTAAAGTACTACTTGTGTTCACAACGAGTGACATCTCTTTCAGCGCGTGCCTGCAATTCTATTGGCGTTTGAGCTTCGGTTTCGCACGCATATGAAGATTCGTCACACTGAAAAGCAGCGGGCAATCGCTATTTCCGTAATCTAAATGCTGATGTAGCATAAAAAATCTGTCGCTTCAGTTTACTTACTTGCGATGGACATCGTAAATGAATATGTAAAAGGAAGCTAATTATAAGACTTTTGTTTATTACCTTATAATTACCACACTTTATGGTGCCTTGTCTAATGTGCGCCGCCAGGTGTAACCCGATTTCGAAGAGACGAAACCATAATTGTGAAGAGGGGTATGGATGCGGTGAATGAGCTTTATTGTTTCCTATTAGAAAATTGATTTGTATGAAATCTAAAGCAACTGAACCTGATGTCGTGTGTCGTGACTAAAGTTCTCTATCAATTCCAGGTGACGAAGGCTAACTTAAAGCATTTTACTCTAGTATAAGTGGTGTGGAGAACACAACTTTATTTTTATGAAAAGGCATAAAATATATCGCGTTAACTGGCAAGAACACGTTTTGCTTGACTACTTGCAAACATAGCTACGTCGTTCACGTTTGCAGTGTCCCATTTCTGAAGAGCGCTCCCGAAGCGCTGCAGTGACGTGTTTTATACTGCAAAGCATCGTACAAGCGTTTGAAAACGTTATATGCATGATTTTTCCGTGACAAAGAACAACCTAATATAGCAGCAAAACTTGCATTTCTCTAAAATAGTAACAATATTGCAAGATATAGAGAATTTCTTCAAACTGTGCCGTTTAATTGCAGTGTTTGAAGGGAAATGCCTATTTTACCGCTGGGAAGCACTATTTGAGCGTCGTAGGCATTTGCCGCTATTCATTTTGCCACTATTCTTCAAGAATGGAATGGACAAGTTTAAATATGCAGTAAAAGGGAGACAGGCTTACCTTCATAAGCAAGTCAATTTTAAAGTGCATGGTTAGTTGCAGAATTTAAAAAAAAATTCCTGTAGGCAACCGGCCAAGCATATTTGTTGGAGATGATACTACAAACAATTTTAATTTAGGTGCACTGCATGTTCTCAAAGACACACACACCACAGCGCACAACACCCCACCACGCCATAATGTGCGCTGGTCCACATGGACGCTGCCCAGCTACAAGAAGAAAACCGGCTGAAGGCGACACGACGGGCAGCGAATGATGCCAGGAAGACAGAGTGCACTGCCCAGCCAGAAAAAGAAAAGTGCCTGAAGGAGACAGCACGCAGCGTGGCGACATTTCTCGAGGCTGCGGAAAAGCGGTGCGGCGGAACCCGCTTACCACTGGCGTTTAACAGGCAACTATATTTCAGTGCCGAAAGATGTCGATGAAGTACCATGTATCCTGTATCTGCCTTTTGAACGTCGCTATTAAAAATGACAAATGAAAAGCCGCTGTTTCGCCCGAAAGTCGAAGCACCGCTTGTGACAGAAAATTTGTAGATACATATACAAAGTGAGGATAGTAGTTTTATAGGCTGTATAAACTTGTAAACATTCGGTTACTGACTAAAATAAAAAGTGCCGTGTCACGTGCGTGCAGGTAAACATGGACACAACTCACAAGATGACCACGAAAACTAGCTGTCAGAACTCTGGATTGAGGAATCACGGCACCAGCAGCGATTCCTCAATCATCAGATTTTGCTTCAACGCGTACGAAACTGAACGAACACAGCGCATAGGAAGCTACCGTGCCTACGCGCACTCTGAAAACATTCCACATCACTTTGAAGATCATGCCCGAGCGAGCGCATACTTTGGTTTCCTCACAGATCGCTTTCAAGATAGGGCGCCCGCATGGCCGCGTCTAAGTAGCAGCCGCCGAAAAAACAAGTCCCCCCCACCGCCCCTCGCATGGCCCCTGGCGTGCCTACGGTAATCATATCGCCTAGCGCCGGGGGGTCAGAGCTGCGCGCCTATTGGCTCTCGCCACAGGTCATTTCCGGTAGCATGGCGGCACCCAGGGCCGCGGCCTCCGACGTTGCCTCCGTGATTTAGGATTGTTCACGCTCTGACGCTGGGCTTTCGCCGCGGTGAACGCCATGCAGCGGTGGGCACATTTGGTGATAGGAGCACTGACTGACTGACTGAAAAACTTCATTGGTCGAAGTATTTACAGGAAGCGGGTGGAGCAGTTCTTAAGGGTCCGTTCCTCATAAAGACTAGGTGGGCTCCTCATTACAGAAGCCCATTGGCTGTAGCCGCGGATGGGGCACGGCCGACCAGGACCTTCTGGCTCGACAGGTCGGAGCAGCCGAGCAGGGCCGCCTCTCAGTCCTGCCGGGTAAGGTAGGGTATACGCGGAAGGTGCGGGGTTTATTGGCATGCCCACAGCATGTGGAAAATGTCGGAAGATTTTTTCTCACTGTGCGGGTACTTCCCTGTGCACGCAGGGTCGAAATGTTTTCGGACTGTCGGGCACAATACTGTTTAGTATAGAGGCGAAGGCGTAAATACTCCTCCGCCTTCGCGAGGCCCTTACAGGGCATGGGAAGGATTTCATGGCCGTATTGGAAATGTTGGGTGATTTTCTTAAATGTAAATGCGGATTGGGTCGGAGTCCGCAGCGAGGGGAGGCGAGGGCGATGCCCAGAGAGTGAGCGGGCTGGCAGCGGCGTCGACGGCTTCGTTGCCCTGGAGACTCTCGTGCGCCGCAGTCCATATTATCGTACGGGACGCGGGGACCCCGAGAAAATTGCTGCCTTGAAGTATGCGGTACGCAAAGTAGGGAATAAAGTCCCTTTCGATGTTTCTGCAGACCCCTTGCGAGTCGCTAATAATGACCCGTGAATCCTGATCAGCGGCGGCGAACGCGATGACCACCTCTTCCGCACGTGTTATGTCTTTCGCTTTGAACGTAAGGCCGTTCACCGCGGTGTTTTGGTGGACGACTGCGGCCGTGTACCAACACCCATGGTGTGGGCCGGAGGCGTCCACGTAGGATACTCCGTGCTTCTTCCCATATTGACGTGCCAATGCTTCCGCGCGCGCGAGGCCCCGGCCACTATGGTCGCCTCGTGCCACGTTGGCTGGAAGAGGGCGCACGTGCAGGGCGCATCTCCAGTTTTTCGGGATGCGCACCCGCTCTTCAGTCAGTGTTGGATGGTGGATGTGTAGTCGGGCAAGAAAGTGGCGACCCGACGGTGTCATTGAGAGTCTTGAGTAGTGGGTCATCAAGTGTGCTTCTTGGAGTACCGCGAAGGTGTTGACAATTTCCAGGCTGACAATGTGCTGGTTGGATGGGTTGACTGGGATGTAGAGAGCACGCTTGTAAATTTTACGGAGAATCACCTCGAGTGCGTTTTCGTCAAACCTGCGAAGGTGGAGGTAACGAGTCGTGTACAACACTCGACTGGTTACGAATGCGTGCGCCAGCCACAAGGTGTCTTTGCACCGTAACCTCCCACGTTTATTGGAAATCCGGCGAACCATGCGGCCCACCTGGTCCCCCACCTTGCGCAGTGTGGCCAGTGTTGTGTCGACTCGGTGGTGTTTATGAATCATCATCATCATTAGGCTTGCTACGCCCACTGCAGCGCAAAGGCCTCTCCCATACTTCTCCAACTACCCCGGTCATTTACTAGTTCTGGCCATGCTGTCCCTGCAAACTTCTTAATCTCATCCGCCCACGTAACTTTCTTCCTTCTCCTGCTACGCTTGCCTTCCCTTGGAATCCTGTCTGTAACCCATAATGATCATCGGTTATCTTCCCTCCTCAATAAGTGTCCTGACTATGCCCATTTTTTTTCTTGATTTTAACTAAGATGTCCTTAACTTCCGTTTGTTCCTTCATCCAATCTGCTCTGTTGTTATCCCTTAACGTTACACCCATCATTCTTCGTTCCATAGCTCGTTGCGTCGCCCTCAATTTAAGTAGAACCATTTTAGATAGCCTCCATGTTTCTGCCCCTACGTTAGTACTGGTTACCCTCAGCTATTATACACTTTTCTTTTGAGGGATAATGGCAGGCTGCTGTTTATGAATAAAGAGACCCACTACTCTGATCTCATCCTGTTCTCTGACGGGTCCATTTGGTAGGGACAGTTAGATTTTGGTAGTGCACTTCGGTGAGGGGCGAATGTGCACAAATTGCGATTTGGCCGGGGAGCATTGAAGGCCGCAGTGGCGGGCGTAGGCATCCACAATTTTCACCGCTGCAGCAGGTTTGCTTCAATGTCCCCTACCGGTCCGTTTTTAGCTAAGATGGTGATGTCGTTGGCATAGAGCGCGTGCTGTATGCCTTCTACATTCCCCAGCTGAGCCGGGAGTTTCAGCACTGCCAGATTGAATAGTACCGGTGAGAGGACCGCCCCATGCGGGGTGCCTCTGGTGCCTAATTGGTAATGGCCGTGTTCTTCATCTGGTATGCGGATGTACGATTGCCGGTCGGAGAGCAATTGCTTAACGTATTGAAATATATTGTGTCCACAGTTGGTTTGGGAGAGGTGCGTCAAAATTATGTCGTGTGTGAAATTGTCGAAAGCCCCCTTCAAATCGAGGGCAAGTACTGCCTTGTCATTGAGGGGGTACTCGACGGGATTTAGAACATCGCGGTCTAGTTGAAGCAGGACATCTTGCGTGGACCGGTGCCGGCGGAACCCGAACATGGGGTCTGCGAAAACGTTTCGGTTTTCTTAGCGTGTTTTCGTTATGCAGTGGCCTCAACACTTGGCTCCATGATCATGCCGTTGCCGTCTTCTTGCTTTTCTATGTGGCGCGTGTCCACGTTCCGCATGAATGATTTTCCAACGTCAATGAAAACGGAGCGACGCGGCTTTCTGCAGCGGGGCCTGGCGTTGTCAGAGGCTTGCACACAGCCATTGCGCAACATTGTACAGGGGTTTCTTGAAGCATTTCAAGTTGCTTCACGTGCCTCGGATGCACCACAATGCAAGTGATGCGTGGTCCTATAACCGGGAGTCAGTGCTTACGGCTGCATCGCGTTCCCCGCAATGGCCGCCCAGCGTCGGAGCGAAAACAAACCTAAACCTCGGAGTCTACGTCGGAGGACGCGGCTCTGGGTGCCGCCATGACAACGGAAGTGCCCTGCGGCTAGAGCCAATAGGCGCGCAACTGAGACACCCTGGCGCCTCGGAGATGTGTTTTCCGTGCGCTGCCGCTAGCCGGACACCGCCCGAACTGCAGTACACGAAAGGCCCGAGTCCATGCCTTGGCTTCAGGCGAGCGTCGCTCGCTTCGGTAACTGTAGTTCGTTCTCGGGACTAATACCGCTTCACAGCTATGGCCACATCCCTCGGCTTGCTCGTTCGCTACCGTCCGCGTCGATAAGCATCACAAGAGATCCGCGTTCGTGCGCTCCGCTGGACGCTTAAAATTGCACAGCAGTCAGCTTTGTTCGTTTCATTTCGAGCGTGCCTGGTATAAACAAAAGCCGCCGAGCTTAGAACATTCCGATGATATTCCACCAAGACAACGTACGCCCAAGCCTGATGCTGTGCTGACTATCACCCCGCATTGTGTCTTGTCCCCGAGTAGGCTTCATCCAAAAAGCGCCCTCGACGAATGTTTCCTACTACTTGTAGTAGTGCGTAGGCATATTGACAGCTGTCGCTCGCTGCACTTTCTGAGTCGCTGCTTTGTCGTAAATCCAATCAAAAGTAGTTGACCATGTCTAACATGATGGTGACTCCCACCTGCAGGAAATAGTCTCCGTTGGAATAGGAAAATGAGGACATCACAAAGCGCGCGCAAGCGTAGCAGACGAAGTACTATCAAGAAGCTTGCGCGCCGTTGATCGCGCTTGCGTGCGTACTTCACAGTTTTGTGCAATCACGTGCGCTGTCAAGTTTACATTTCTCCTTTGGCCCATCTCCTTGCTCTCTGTAACTGAAACTTGGACTGGTCGCTACAAACGAGACTCCAAATAATTACCTGTCGTGCTCTGAAGCAAATGATGTTTCGTGCCTTGATTACTGGGTCATGAAGTAATTATTGTAGCCGAAAAGAAACTAGCTGTAACATTTACGGCTCAGTACTGCTTTAATATGTGGATTAATAAATTTCGACTTGTAATATTTAAGTACTTAAGCACTTTTTGTAGCTTTAGCTTTGTAGAGTGTAAATATATATATATATTTTTTTCCAGGAACTACTACAGGTGCAGCTGTCTGAAGAGGTACAGTCGAATATACGCGAATGAAACTACTTTTACAAACAATAATATAATCTTCAATCTGGGGCATGGAATTGAGCATAACTAATCTAAAGTTATATTGCAGCAAAGTGGACACGCATATCAGTCCAGTATCAAGGAAGGGGCTGACAGATTGAATAGCACACTATGGTATAAAATTTGTAAACAGGGATAAGGTGCCTCAGAGAGGCTGGTCCGGTTTCGATAGGAGAACCTATCTTCGTCAAAAGCGGCCTCGTCATCCTCGGCATGTTAGTTTTAAATTGTTAGTACAGTGATGTCACGTGCGGGTGTTGTCCGTGGCGCTTGGTTATAAAGAGAGAGACTTCAAAGTTAATGAGCGTTGTTGCCTGATGTCTGTGAGCTTCGTTCTCAAGACGAGAGAACAAGAGCGGGAAGGTGGGAAGGCGTGGAGAAAAGAAAGAAAAGGAGTAAAAAAAACATGGGGGGACACCAAGAGGGAAAAAAGAGAGAAAGAACAAGAGCAAAAAAAAGGAAACGAGGGGGCATGGGAGGCCGTTGTGGAAGCGAGATTCTAAGGAGCATTCAGGGCTGTCGTTGGCGGCATGTTTTCGTGGCAATAGACGTACCGGCCAGGCGGTCAGTGCGCGAGTAACGCAAAAGACACTCCCCCAAAGAAAAAGAACATGAGTTGAAAAAGTGACTTGAGTAGCATAGCAGCAATACATCGAGTAATTTTGACGTAGGTAAGATGGAGACAAGGAGTCTGCGGTGCAATCTAGGGGTTACTGGAAGGCAGCGGCATGGTCTTTCAAGGGACGTTAGCCCAAGTCGCTCAACATAGGAGTCATCACGGCGGTGTCATGTAATCGCAATACCCTGCGTTGAGGCGCAGAAAAAGACATATTGACGTCTGGGACTTCGGAATGTGTTTGGTGAGGTTGTTTCGAAAAATATATTTAAAAAAAGAACAGAGAAGGGGGGAACTGAAACGGAAATAACAAATAGGAGGGTGACGTACGTAGCGGGCGGGGGCAAGTGTACATTGGTAAAGGGGGTCGTACAGTTGATGTAAACGTAAAAAACCTGAAAAACATTAATAAACTAAGTAGTAGGCAGGAAGAAATTAAGAAATGGAGGAGTAGGTGAGTTTCAGAATTATGGTTAGCTGGTGGCATAATGTGTTTTTTGTCTTGGTTGATGATATGAGAATTTGATATTTAATTTCATCCTCATTATCATCAACGAAGACACAAAACACATTATGCCATCAGCTAACCTTAATTCATAAGCTCACCGACTCCTTCATTTCGAAAATTTTTTCCTGCCTACTACTCAATATAATATACTCATTCAGGTTTTTACGTTTATATCAAATGTAAGGCCCCCTTTTCCCACATACTTTTGCCCCCCCCCCCCCCGCTTCTGCGCACGTCACCCTCCTATTTGTTATTCCGGTTTCGGTTCCCCCCCTCTCTTTTCTTTTTTATGTATCTTTTGAAACACCTTCGCCTTACACATTCTGGAGTCCCAGACGTCAATATGCCTTTGTCTGTGCTTCAACCCAGGGTATTGCGATTTCTGGATACCGCCGTAACGGCACCTATGTTAAGCAACTGGAACTAAGGCCCCGTGAAAGAACATCCCGCTGCCTTTCAGTCACCCCATACATTGCGCCGCAGACTCCTTGTCACCATCTTAACTACTTCAAAATTACTCGACGCATTGCAGCTATGCCACTCAAGTTATTATTTCAACTCATGCTTTTTTTTTTTTTTTTTGTGTGTGTTGCTCGCGCACTGACCGCCTGACCGGCTCTTTTTAATACCACAAAAACATGCCGCCAACGACACCCCTGAATGCTCCCTAACTTCTCACTTCCCCATCGCCCTCCCATGCGCCATTCTTTCCTTTTCTTGCTCTTGTTCTTTCTCTTTTTCTTTTTTTCCCTCTTGGTGTTTCCCCATGTTTTTTTTACTCCTTTTCTTTCTTTTCTCTGCGCCTTCCCACTTTCCCGCTCTTGTTCTCTCATCTTGAGAACGAAACTCACAGACGTCAGGCAACAGCGCTCATTACCTATGAAGTCTCTCTCTTTATAACCAACCGCCACGGGTAACACCCGCACGTGATGTCCCTGTACTAACCCTTTAAAACTAATATGACAAGGGTGACGAGGCCGCCTTTGACGAAGGTATGTCCTCCTATCGAAACGTTGGCCAGCCTTTTTGAGGCACCTTATCCCGGTTTACAAACTTTATGCCCCAATGTCAGTCCACCAGACCGACGAGGGTTATCAATGAAACATTTTTACCTTCGACTAAAAAGTTGTCCATCAGAGTTCACGCCTCCTGTATTTCATCGAAAGAAATCGCAGTCTGTATTTTCACGTTGTTGTGACAATGAAGAAAAACGCGATGTCAGGTATCAGTTACGAATCTAAATCTTTTTTGGGTGAAGGTGTGCCTAGCCAAACAAGTAATAGAGTACAATAATGGTGATGACGAAACTCTTTGATCATCCCAAAATGTGATCAGCTAGTCTGGCAGATAAGCTATTTGTAGATCACTCTACGAAGGTTGAAGCATATTCGCTGGTTTCCACGTGCCTTCCAGAAAATACGACATTATTTCCGTAGCGCGTAAATTCTTATTACAGAAGGTCCGTTGACGAACGAAGCAGCAGATCAAATCAACGATAATAATCGATAATGTTCTAATTTGAGTCGGTGTGTGTTGTGCTGTTCAAAACCTTACGTTATTAACCGTGTAATGTGTGTCGCCGGGAAAAAATGAACTAATATTAAACAATGTACGTGTACTTGCATTTTGAGTCCAACATAATCCATTTTCTTCTGTAGTGTTGAGTTCACATGTAATGCTTATAATTCGCTAATTGATTTTGTGAATAGGTCTCAGTACAAATCCTTATGGGACTGACGCGCTGGCATCTTCAAAACATCCGGCTGCGACCTTGTAGCTGGCGACGACCTCGGTTTGCTAGTTGAAGATACTGCTCTGCGCGTTAAGTTATTGTGTGAACATCCTGTAAAGCTAGTGTTGCCTCTTGGTTTGCTTGTACTCTTCATATATTAATTTGTTTTTGTGTTACGATGGCGCAAAGTCTGCGTTTGAAGAGAGTTGTTTGTGATAGATCTCATCAAAAGTTGCCTTAGTTCATCAAATAACGCAAGACACTGCAGCCGTAATGCTGTCAAGGTTGTAAATCCGCAGAGCATTATTTTTTTCTAAATGCGACGTACACTGACTGACCAGGTTGAACTTTTTGAAAGTTGAGCGGCCCACATATACATGTGAAAACATATAAATTAGGATAAACTGATGCAGAACACTTTTCAAAACGACAAGCATACAAAAGAGACCGTTTGATGTGAACGAGACAGTTACGAAACAGTAGGCAAATAAAAACGGCGTGTAAATGTACGCTGTCATTATATAACTCACTCTAAAGCAATACCTTACAAGTTATAAAACTATTGCTGCAGATTTATTATCAATTTTAAAGTACAATTACCAAACAGAAACGCCAAGTCAGTATAGATGCTTGTGGCCATGATTGGAAACCTGCTTTTGAGGCACACAAGTGACCGTGGCTGGCAGTCGTAGCCTAAGAACATACAAGGTCTAGTCGAACTCAGTCACAGTGTTAAAACAAGGACCATTTTTCTATTATCAGTTTGAAAACTTTAATACATTATTGTTCGGGTGACATGACTGTAAGTATATGTGCTCTAAACAAACACACGCTGACACTGTATGCCATTAAAAAGTTACATTGCCTGAAGTCGTTGCAGGTACAGCAAAAGTGGTAGTACACGCATACGGTCCTTGACGTACTTTGCCTCCTTGGTGAAAAACCCAAGCTACCATGTCTTCCGCGCATTACTTTTTCTAACGCTCTCACTGCGTCGCAGGCCTTACGAGCAGCTATACAGCGGGGCCTTCCATTTCCTTATCACGCATTTTTTTTTTTTAATTTCAAACAGATAACCATGGCATAAGCACTATCACAATGGGTTTCAGTGCCATATCCGCATTGAAACAGGCAACTGCCACACCCGAATAATATTTCGAATCCTTTATATTCAAGAGATAAATCAAGTAAACAATTATTCATAATGTTATTTGTCATCGTATACCGCAGTAAAAGGGTAAAAAATTCAGGAGAGGCACTTAATACTGCTTACGTGTGGGAATGCGAAACCATTAGAATCGCTTAAGTAAAATGTTTTCGATTGATGCTTTCGACAAGCATTAAATTTCGTTCTGCTGAATCGATGTGTGTTTGTGTGTTTATCTCTACGTTAGCCAGACGCTGTAAACATTCAAACCATTTTGCTGCAGAATGATTATTTTATTTTATGCCTAATTATAGGTCTGTCATGACTGTGCCGTCTTCTTTTGTTTTACCTTGTTCGTCTTCTGAGGCGTGCTGCCACTGAGGTAGAAGCTTCGGAGTGCATCGCAGTAAATAGAGCACCGAAGAAATCCGAAGAGCAAGTGATGCGTGGAAGGCAGCGACGCGAAGTGTGCAATAACGAACGCAGTAGGTGCACCTCCATTTATACACTCGTAATTTGGTGCCGAGAGTGCATCGCAGTATACACAGCACTGATGAATTCTGAAAAGCAAATGACACGTGAGACCTAGTGACGAAGCCAGTGACGTGACGTGTGCAATGACGCATGCAGTAGGCACATCTTCAATCAACCATAACCATGAAGCCACTGCGGCATCGAGGAGGCATGCTCATCTCGCACTCCGAAGGCCCAGGTTAGATTCAAACCCAGACAGAAATTTACCTGAGCTTTTCGAAGGCACTTATGACTTTGTTTACAAAGACCTGCCTGCCAAATATGACTTCAGTGGAAGCACCTGTGATGCGTTTTTGTGTCTTCGCGCCGCCTACCACTTTTGGTAGCATCTTTCGGTCACACCGGTGACGAAAACGCCTGATTATCGCGTTATGGAGCACGTAGTGCTTTCCCATTCAAACTTCATGCGGTGTGTTTATTAAAGGTGAAGATTAGATGTAACATAGACATCTTTAGCTGACAAAATATTCCTAAGTTCTCAGTAATGAGATTGCAACGTCAGGGTCAAGTTTTTCGTATGGTTTAAACAAATATATTCGAGGTGGTAATCAAAAACGATTTTGCATTGAAGTTGAAATTTCAAAATTGACAGTAAAATTATCCTCCGTGCTACCTTCGGTTTTTTATAATTGTGAAAACATCTGCATCCGCCACTTCTACAACGTTGCCCTTCATCCTTGGAAATGCACTTTCAGAATATATAAAAAAAAACACTTTCGAATCTTCATTCGGTAGCAACCACAAAGCCAAGCTATCTATTATAACATTTCCGATTATTAGAAAACAGTTCATTGCTAATACAGGGGGCGAAGTGATAAGTAGAGTTTATGTGCTTTCTTTTTTTAGTCATACAGCTACTTGGAATAAAAATCGCGTGTGGCACTGGTCCGGCTTTCTCGTTGAGAAAAAAAAGGGAAATATTATAAGCAAGGTGAAAACATTCTCCCCGCAGGAAACAGCCAATAGCTCCAAATATTCACTAACCTACACAATGTTTTCTAGATTTGCATATAATTTTAAAGTAAATTCAATGTATTCACTTCAGTATTACGCTAATGAATTGTTTCCTGGATATAGATAGTATGGATATACTATGGATACATACGTGTACACAAACTCTACAACTGCGTATATGCCATTGATATATACGATTTAGTGAGTAGTACAAAACTTGGTCCATGCACAAAATTGTGCGTTAGTGTGCAGAATCTGTATTAAGAACCGAATGACAAGGTAATCACTGGATTGTTCGTCAACAGCAATAAGTAATTTGCCACGGCTACGCTGGTTGTTGTGAAGACCTAATGTATAATGACAGAGTTTTTTATTACAGCGTAAACTGTTATGGACTCATCTCAATAGCCGTTTTCGTCGGTGAATCGATGCGTATAGATGCTATGAGCGTCCCCTTCGAAGAAAGGGGGTGGGTTATGTCATCAAGCTCTTGTTATTAGAATTCCTAATGTCCTGCCTATGATAAAAAAACGAAGATGACGAAGAATTCCCATACCCAAACATTCTGAACTCCAATTGGGAACATTGTTTTTAGTCGCCTTCGTTGTGTGTCGTTTCCATACTTTTCTTCCATCAACCTTCCAATCGCCTCTTGTAGTTCTCTGCTCCGAAAATGTTCACTTTCCCCCTGCTCTCGCACTACCCAAGGGCCACAGGTGCTTAAATCGACCACTGGGCAGATACCTTCACATTCTAATAAAACATGCTCCATCGCGTCCCTAGCTTTGCCGCACTAAGCACATGTTTCTTCTTCCTTCTTATATCTTGCATTATAAGCGTGTGTTCTGAGGCATCCTTACGTCGCGCCGAAAAGTAACGAGCTTCAATTTGAGTTATCGTAAATTGTTTCTTACCAGACTTCGTTTATTCCTCTTAGGTAGTTACTCATATAAGGTTTCTTCTTTATTGCCGGCACACGTGATGTTATCTACGCCTCTCCGACTTTCCGCTTGACATTTTTTATTGCCGTGTTGCTCACCATAGAGGTCGTATACTTGCTGGTAAGCTTCGTAGTTCTTTTCCTTAACGGTGAATGAAATTGTTTTTCTTTATGAATAACTGAACACTCTCCTGGCCCACTTACATTCTTCTATATATTCTTCAGTTGTTCTTCATAATAAGTTTTACCATGAGCTTCCCTCACTACAAGCTTGTCCAGTCCATATCTCCCTGTGCAGGTTGATTTGTAGACTTCCCGTGAGTGCCCATGCGAGGCGTCCCACTGATCTATGGTTACCACGAAGTCCTGATTGCACCCCTGACTTCAAGCAAACAAACGCATTTGCAAACGTAAGCCCTGGAACAACGACATCTTTCCACACACCGCGGGGCACATCGCACCGATTGTATCCCCATAGTGCTCTGTGTTTCCTTATGACCGCATTTCTCTTCCCCATTCACTGCTATTTTTTGATCCTGTGTTTCCATATATATGCTGCCTTGGGTTATCTATATATCATGGTACTGAAATTCTTTTACCCGAGGTATTTCCCGGCCCTGTATTGACACTGTATCTTCACTGTTCCTATTCAACACCATAACACCTATTTTCCTAACGCTAAATTTCAGACCTACATTCTCGCCTTACAGTCCACAGATATTAGCCGGATGTTGCATATCACTTTGCTTGTTAGCTAGCAACACAATGTCGTCCGCATAAAATAAACCTGGGAACTACTGCTCTAATGCTGTACCCACCTGCTGGTGTGACAGAGAAAACCTTATATTTTTTCCCTTTAACGCCCTTTCCATTCGTACCATGTACATCATAAACAACAGTGCGCTTAGAGCGCCCCACTGCCTCAGTCCATTCTTGATATTAACATTTTCCTAACTCCTCATCCCTTGCCACTAAACACAAATGGTATTTTCTGGATAAATCTCTGAAAAGCTGTATACAATCGTCGCCTAAGCCTTCCCTTTCCAGAATATACCACAAAATGTTATTGTCTGCATTCTGATACGCCCCGGTAATGCATAAAAAAGCCACATATAATGGTATGTTTTCTACTCTGGATATTTCAATATATTGAGTAAGAACAAATGAGTTATCGAAGCGCCTGTCTATTCTGAAGCCATACTGGAGTTCTTCCGAAATAACGTTATCTCTGCTTATGCTTGGAGCTTTAAATACATTACCTGCAATGCTAACCTGTATATAAGGGCTGTAATGGTCAATTGTCAATATGAGTGAATTCCATCTTTTTCCGTCTTACCTTTATAAATTTAATTCATTGTGGTACGTCCCCGAGAGTCTGGTATTCTCCTGTCTTTTTAGGTTTTTAAAGCGAAAGCTGTACTAACCTAGTCGAGCAGGGTTTCGCCATGGCCAGTAATTTGACTTACATATGACCGCAGTTCCACTGTAACCGCGGCAACACATTGCGTGACTCGCTGCGAGTAGCACCGCCGCCGCCGCATGGGCTAGATGCCACCGCCGGCTTAGTGCATGCGCTCTCCGCAGCTGGGTTGCAGCCTGACCACGTGGCTCGACGCACGCCTGGCTGGAGCATCGTTTAGGGATTTTTGAGAAGGCGTGATGCTGGCGCCGAGCGACGCCGTGCCGTGTTCGTCCTCAGCGTCATCGTTCTCTGGACCGCGCGTTGTTCAACATTGCACATGTGATTGTGCTTGCGTTTCTTGTGTGTTGGTTGTAGGTTCTGTGTTACTTAGCGGAAAGCCGTGGGTAGTGGCGGTGCGGCAGTGCGGCGTTGGCCTCGGTGAGCTCTGGCAGTGCAGAATCTGCGTTGTGTGACCCGTGCTTTCTTGAGAACCCGACGGTGGTGACAAGTGAAATATCGAAGTGGCCTAGCGCCTCGGCAGCGAAGTTCTGCGAACCGCGGCGTGGCGTCGCCGTGTCCGACTTTGCTTTACGGACATCGAGGGATGCGCTGCTCGCTGCAAGTCATATAAATGCAACTGCGTCGACCGCCCACTGTTCAGCGCTGAATGTGTGTTTGGTGTGCTGTGCTTAAAACGAGTGGTGCAGCCATGCAGCGGGGGTGGCGGAGGAGCAGAGTGGCTTAGGGGCTTCGTTTGCGCGTTCACAGACATGTGCTCCCGTCTTGGTGTCATTAGCGGCTGTCGCGGGATTGTGGTGTGCTAGCTCCTTGCCTAGTATGAAGTCTACGACGCTAACACACAGCATGGTCACGTTTTTCCGCGCTATATGTCATTTGCATGACGGCCGAGTTGAAAACGAGACATATGCCCGTGTTCTTTGCGTTTGTCTGTCGTAAATTATTTCGTATTGTGGAAGTTCTGGGAGTCTTATTACGCAAGGAGTGCGAACGTAAACATAAACACGTGCGTCTGAAATCTTGAATTACCCATAATACCCTTCACGACTGATAAGTGGGCTACACGGCCTGTGTGAATCAGCTACCGTATGTTGCGACGCTCTTCCGTGCGGTAGACGGATGCATGGTGCGTGTCTATTTCTGTACTCTTATAAAAACCATTTGTTTATTCACTCAATACAAATGTGCAGCTTCTTCGCCGGAGTACATTTTAGTTACGCGGTGAAGCATACTAAAAGTGGTAGGGGGCCGCTATCAGCCAGCATAGTATGTCCACGTAGGCGACCTAAGAGGCGGCGGGTGCGCGAGTGTATAATTAAAGTACTCTTATTAAGGGTTCCAGTGACAGTGGCCCCTTTTCACTTTTACTATGCTTCACTGCAGTACATTGCTTAGGCTTCACCGCGAAATATTAGTGTGTTGCGAGAAATATAATCGTAAAAAGCCTAATTAGGCAACGTTTCTTTTGTAGCTTGCTACACACAACACAGGAGTGTAAATAGGCATCGTGCAGTAAAGTATACTAAGAGTAGAAAGGGCACATACGTTTACACTGTGCTCATTATTTTCACTTGTGACATGATTTGCAAATGCATCTGTACTCGTGGTAAGCTTGACAATTCTTCGTACATTACAAATTCATATTGCACGGAAGCTTACTAAAGCACATTCGCCATTATGGTACGTGTTATTCACCTCCAATGCAGGAGCACAATGCGGATTCTTGCCCCTGCTTTTGGCTGGACTGCATATGCCCTTTGAGAATTGATTCATTGTTCATAAGTGCACTGGTACTTTACTCTAAACTGGAGGGCTCAAGTTCATATGAGAGCACAATTTTTATTAAGGGGACAAGATGTTGCTAAGATGGTTGCAGCACAGCTTCTTTTTTTTTTCCAGGCACCTTTTATCTTGAAGCTTCTATTGCAATGTTTCGAGCCTCTTTGAACCAGCACATAGTGTACATAAATATTGGACACTGATTGGGAACATAAGCTAAGTTAATGCCTATGTATAGTAAAAAGATGTAGCACGAACAGGCAAAATAAAAGAAGAGGGTGGGCTGCAGCAATACTAAGTGTTAAATGGTGCTTTATCCTTTCCCTTGAGTTTTCTGTTTTTGTGCTTTTTATGGATCCTCCGCAGTAACCACCCGAGTGCCGAACTTGAGCTTGTTGGTTTCAAGTCTCGTGGTTGTTACTAACAGAACAGTGTGATAAACGAACAAGGGCTTGGAGGCATCCGTTCACCTTGCTTGCCTGATGGTGCTGCTTCATAAGCACCGTGAGCATCCAGGCCAACTAGGAGGGGAGGTTTGTTGCAATCGCTTTTGAACTGTATTGCCACCAGACCAATAGTGCTCTCAATGACAGCTTTTGGACAGTAGAATGCTTGCACCCAGCAAAGTCTTAAGAAGGAAGCATTCAGGATGTGCAAAATGGGCTTTTGAAGCTGGCAGCATTACTGAAGGGGCTTTGTCCAACTGCCCTCTTTATGGATACACAAAGATGATTTCCTCTTTAAGGGGGATTGTTTCAGAGGCCGTTACATGGCAACAGTGTTGGGTGTTTAGTAGCTTGTCTTTGCCCACTGTTAATAACCTATTCCTTCTCCAGTGCCCCTGTGAAGTGGCTACTTTTTGGACACAATGTGCTCTCCATGCATGCATGCATTTTTAGCTTGTAAGGACATCTATTACCCCTTGCCTCAAGCAGGTCCATGCTGATATCACCCAAGAAGGCATTGGCGAGTATGGCAATCTACACTTACAAAACACTGTTGATACCAGTGAAACCAAATTAATGGAGCTGCTGTTCTTTTTTTTGTCCACTCCATCCTTGTTAGTTACAGTGAGCAATGTCCGAACAGGAGGCATATGTAGTTGGTCGTGCATAGCCTGCGCACAAAGACTTGTTGGCATGTTATGACCTTAGCACATTGTTTATGTGTAAAAACCTTCTGATGTGTTGATGACTTCTTTCTCTTTATCATACTTTGCCTGATGGAGCCAGCAAGTGGGTCAACAAGATATTGAACAGGCTTCGCACTAGTTTTCCCAAAGTCTCCTTTACCAGGGTGCTGCTCAGAGATATCTGTTTTCTTGACCTTGCACTGCACTTCAACCATGGCCACACCTGCTAAACCTATAGCATGCGGTCAAAAAAGTGCTATACATCATGTTGCTCCAAACTCATGACGTGTGCTACAAGGCCTTGAGGAACACCCTCATTTATTTACGCCCTCATCATACTGTACGAAGCTTCGCATGATAAGTGCGACAATCAACATCTGCTGGTTTTTCAGTGTTATTCCTGTCCAGCTTGCTGAAAGGTATCATGAGTGTTTCAAAAGCAAACAACCGCTGCTGGAGAAGAAGTGCTTAAAACAAGGGTCGCTATAACCACATATGTCACATGAAATGAAGAAGGCCAATGAGTATACAGGGATTTACTTCATATCCAACAAGCTCGGTTCTCCCTTTGCTAGTGAGTAAACTCAACTTGCCCGTAATACATGGCCTGTGACAAACTATGTGCCAGATGCTGTGTCCCCTGCAAAGCTAAAGATGTGTACGAGATCCTGACACCCTGCAGCGGCTTCTACATTGGGCAAACGGGCTACTATAAAAACGACTGTATTTACTAATATGCAAATAACATGAAAACGGGCAGAAATTTGGATATTCATTGGGCCCAACTGCAGGTGCAAGCCACTCTTCCACCAGATGTGTGTTGTTCACAGAAACTGGAGCTATACAAATGCAGATAAAAACAATGTTTGAAAGTAGTAGAGTTGAACTGTATTCTGCAAAAGCAGTGCTACCTGCAGTGCTGGTACCTTATAGCCACAATTCATGGCTGCACTGTTCTTGAATTATTAACTTCTATTATATTTATGTTGGCCATATATTGCAAATATGTATCATCCACATTGTGTACAATATGGTTATATGTCAAATATGATAGCCATTCCTAATCTGAAATGCAACAAATTGCAATTCAAATAGACAAAAGACACCCAGTGCACAGGTTAAGTGACAGACTTCCTTTTATTGAAAAAAAAAATGTCAAATGTGTCATGTCAACAGCAGTGGGTAGCAATCTTTCAAGCTTGGGTGCCACGCTGTAAAACGGCCTTGGACACAAAAACCGGCATCATATTGTAGAGAATGAAAAGGCAAGACTCCATCTAAGAACAGGCTATGGCACCACATACTTTACATGGTGTGAAAAATGTTGACATGCCCTACCCATAAATAAAATGCAACAAACACAGAAAACACGCCTTAAAATGCAATATCAGAGTCTGAAACCAAGAAAAAACAGCCCGAAAAAGGTTTCGCTAAGTCTTTCAACGATTAAAATTGTCAAACTGTCTCATCACTTCTTAATGAACCTGCACAGCTGAAAAGGAAGGAAAGCCCAATAGCAGGGCTGCAGAAAATGTAACCGAATAAGTATACTTTGCTTACAAACGATACCTGCGATTTAGTTGTGGTCTGTGTATAAAGTAATTGTGTATAAACTTTTCTTGTGTAGAATGGTTTAGCAGATAGGAAAAAAAATGACCATACGAGCACCAGGTGTATGCATAGTCTACGCACGAAAAGCCACTGCTTTCTTATATTTTTTTCTCTACTACTATTCATGAGTATATAAGTGCCTTAATAGCACTGCTAACATCCTGCTGCAAAACACAAAATTGGGCAAGTTGTCGCATAAAAAAAATTGCAGCTTCATAAAGTGAAACAATGATGCAGTAGCTGGTGAAATATGCACAGGAAGCTTACTTCATGCAGTGTTTCTTTAAGTGAACACTTGCCAAAAGTCGGTAATCTCCTTAAAACGTCAAATAAGTAAGAGTCGTATTTATTTGTGGGAGTTGTGCCTCCCAGTGTTGAAGTGGAAAGACTCGGCTTTTCTTCTTCCGCTTTCATATCCGGACATGGCCACTCGTCTACACCAAAACAACCCTTTAGCTTCTTACAGCTGAATTCGTTTGGTTTTCTCAAATCTACATTTGGGCTACCCATTGCTAGGTCACACGTTTTATCAAAGAATGAATCAATTCTCAAGGAGCAAGTGCAGTCCAGCCAAAAGCAGGGGCAAGAATCCGCATTGTGCTCCTGCACTGAAGGTGATTAACACGTACCATAATGGCGAATGTGCTTTAGTAAGCTTCCCTGCAATATGAAATTGTAATGTAGAAAGAATTGTCAATGAAGCTTACCGCGAGCATAGATGCACTCGCAAATTATGTCACAATTAAAAAATAATGAGCACAGTGTAAACCTATGTGCCCTTTCCACTCTTAGTATGCTTTACTGCACGATGGTTAATTACACCCCGGTATTGCGCTGTAGCAAGCTACAAAAGAAACGTTGCATAATTAGGCTTTTTACGATTATCTTTCTCGCAACACACTAATATTTCGCGGTGAAGCATACAAAAAGTGAAAAGGAGCCACTGTCACTGGAACCCTTAATAAGAGTACTTGAATTATACACTCGCGCACCCGCCGCCTCTTAGGTCGCCTAAGTGGACATACTATGCTGGCTGATAGCGGCCCCCTACCACTTTTAGTATGCTTCACCGCGTAACTAAAGTGTACTGCGGCGAAGAAGCTGCACATTTGTATTGAGTGAATAAACAAATGGTTTTTATAAGAGTACAGAAATAAACGCGCACCATGCATCCGTTTACCGCACGGAAGAGCGTCGCAACATAAGGTAGCTGATTCACACAGACCGTGTAACCCACTTATCAGTCGTAAAGGGTATTATGGGTAATTCAAGATTTCAGACACACGTGTTTATGTTTACGTTCGAACTCCTTGCGTAATAAGACTCCCAGAACTTCCACAATACGAAATAATTTACGACAGACAAACGCAAAGAACACAGGCATATGTCTCGTTTTCAACTCGGCCGTCATGCAAATGACATATAGCGCTGAAAAACGTGAAGATGCTGTGTGTTAGCGTCGTAAACTTCATACTAGGCAAGGAGCTAGCACACCACAATCCCGCGACAGCCGCTAATGACACCAAGACGGGAGCAAATGTCTGTGAACGCGCAAACGAAGCCCCTAAGCCACTCTGCTCCTCCGCCACCCCCGCTGCACGGCTGCACCTCTCGTTTTAAGCACAGCTTACCAAACACACATTCAGCACTGAACAGTGGGCGGTCGACGCAGTTGCATTTACATGACTTGCAGCGAGCAGCGCATCCCTCGATGTCCGTTAAGCGAAGTCGGACACGGCGACGCCACATCGCGCTTCGCAGAACTTCGCTGCTGAGGCGCTAGGCCACTTCGATATTCCACTTGTCACCACCGTCGGGTTCTCATGAAAGCACGGGTCACAGAACGTAGATTCTGAACTGCCAGAGCTCACCGAGGCTTACGCCGCACCACCACTACTCACGGCTTTCCGCCAAGCAACGCAGAACCTACAACCAACACACAAGCAACGCAAGTACAATCACATGTGTAATGTTGAACAACGAGCGGTCCAGAGAACGATCACGCCGAGGACGAACACGCCACGGCGTCGCTCGGCGCCAGCATCGCGCCTTCTCAAAAATCCCTAAACGATGCTGTCCCTAGGCACCTATAGTCGGATACAACTTTAGAAAAAAGGGGGCGTTTACTCCTCCGAGGCGGATGCACACGAACATCCACCAATGGGCGCGCACTCTGGACCGACGTCATGCGCCAGACGGCCGGGGACCCCGCCGTCGGAGAAGATGGCCGCCCGGGCTTCGAACTGGGCGAAGTCGCGTCAGCTGTGCGCGTCAACGCCTCGTCACAGTGAATTCCCAAACTGTTTGTGATTGTCTATCATGCCGGAAATATTACTGCGAGCTTACGATGCGGCATTTGTGCCACGCGCGTTTATTCCAAGCCGTGATCCGGGGAAGAGACATTGCAGCGAGCATCGCTGACGCTGCACTACGCTTTGCCCGAAAACTACGGCGACCGCTGCAAACACACATCCTGCCTGTTTGTTTCATGTCTGTTTTATTTCGCTCCCGAGTGAAGTTACGACGAGAAAAGTTTGCCAAAATCTGGTGTCTACTGTCAGCGGCGGGTGTTCGTGTACTGTGTCGCTGCGTTTCTCGTCGGACGGGTTGAAGTGATGGAGCAAAACCATTCTCAGGAGAAATCAGAAAAGCGTGCGCGCGTGAAACAAACCTGCGAGCGTCTCAACAGAAAATATTTGCGAAAGAAGCCTCCAACGCAAAGATTTGTCGCCGTCAACTTAGCGTGAACGATCGTTTTCAGCAGTGAGATGGCCGAGCGTCTAACGGCGGTGCTCGTGCGTTGTGTGGCACCGTCGATTGATTGCTTTGCACCAGTGCTCACCGCGCGCGCAAGCTGTTGAATGCGTGCTGTGGCACAGTCAGGCATAAGTTGTGTTGCCAGCGCTCGATATGGTTTCCCACAACATAGCTTCGCGCTGCTATTAAATTCTTGTGATGTGCTGCAATTAAAAATTCCCAAGACAGTGTTAAGAGAACGGTTAAAAAAAAAAAAGAACATACGAGAAGGTAGGCACAGCAGCTTGTGAACCCGCTCCTATAATACCTCTACCCAGGTCTGTTTGTAAATGTGTGTATGTTTTCTTGCGTTTGTCAATTCTTTTTTGTTTCCTACATTTCTTTATATTTGAGTTTTTCTTAGTTTTCGCGTTTGTGTGCCTGATTCCATGCATGTTTGCGCATACTCTTATTTCTGTCCTTTTATTTTATATTAGCATTTGTTTTTGCTAGTTTTCTTTCAACGAAGTCTATGCACATTTTCATTAACGAATCTCATTCATAGCACCAACTCCTGTACACTGCAGGGCTGGCTTCTTCCATCTCATTAAAACCTTTCTCACTCGTCCACCTCGTCTTCTCAATCTGCCTACTCGCTGTGTTTTCTGTCCTTACTTTTTGTGTTGTTGCTTCAATGTGATTAACCAACTTGCTCAAAACTAATTTTGATCGCCTATGAAAACAGAAAGGTTTAGAGATACATTTTCTTAAAAGCGTCATGTGGGTTGCACAGCAACTTTGCCTCTTACCTCTGTTCATGTTTATGCATCAGTACATGTGGCAGCTCGCCAGAAGTGCACATGAAAAGCTGCATATTGCGAAGCAACATCTTTCTATGCTGTTGCATTTTCATGCATTCAGTCTTACTAAACAGACGGTTTCGCTGCCCATCACATATGATGGTAAAAGTTTTCATCACGAATAACATAGTGCAGTGGGGAGTCATTTCCTGTCTGACGCTTTCTTCGTTGCAAAGACATTTTTCTGTGAGTGGAGCCCAGCGAAGCAGTGCACTGAGAGCTTTTGCAACTTTCACCATTTATTACTTCACAAATGTCATTGTCTGAACCTGGCTGTCCATCACTATGCCGATGGCTTCTGAATTAAATAATTGCCTCAATAAAACACATTCAGCTTCACTCAGCATTTTTTCGTACAAACAATGCTAGCAGAGCTATTCAGGGTGAAGAATTGTGCTTACATTGGTGTTCCTTGCCCGGTCAGATAAACAAATACAACAATGGCTGTGGCATGACTGTGATTTGATGAGCAGACTGCGAACAGTGCCTTTCAAGCGTGCCCTCGACTACTGCTATCAATAGTTACCCGAATGAGTATTTTGGGCCTAACTAAGCTAATGACGTCTTATAATTGTTCTTATTCGCAAAACTTGCCTGGGCCAGGTAACCAAAATAAGCAATGCCACCACACGAATGTGTTTTTGCATGCAAGCTGCCAACAGTGGCTGTCATTTTCGCGTTGACTGCTGCCGTTTCACCAACAGTGGTGACACCTTGACTGCGCTTTGACGTGCAGACTGCTAATGGTGCCTTTCAAGCGTGCCCTCGACTACTGCTATTAATAGTTACCCGAATGAGTATTTTGCGCCTAACAAAGCTAATAATGTTTGATAATTGTTCTTATTCGCAAAACTTGCCTGGGCCAGGTAACCAAAATAAGCAATGCCACCACATAAATGTGTTTTTGCATGCAAGCTGGCAACAGTGGCTGTCATTTTCGCGTTGATTGCTGCCGTTTCACCAACAGTGGTGACGACATGACTGCGCTTTGACGTGCAGCTAATGGTGCCTTTCAAGCTTGCCCTCGAGTACTTCTATGAATGGCTACCCGTATGAGTATTTTGGGCCTCACTAAGCTAATGATGCTTGATAATTGTTGTCTTCGCATTACTTGCCTGGGCCAGATAACCAAAATAAACAATGCAAACACATGAATGTGCTTTCGCTTGCAGGCTGCTAAGATTGGCTGTCAATTTCACGTTGACTACTGCTTTTTCGTGTGAAACTGGATAATGGCTGCCCGAACGAGCATTTTGGGCCCCACATGGTTATTCAGGGGTAATAATTGTATTTGCAGTCAGATTTTCCAGCATTTCAGCACGTTTCCATGCCAATATTTATATTGAGCACGATCTGTGCAGGACATTGCTTTTTCAGAATTGAGCTTCCATTAAAAGGAATGTGTCACCAAATGAACTGCTTATTTATTTGAGAGGTCACGGGAGAATGCTTGGCTGCTGCGAACCCACCGGCAAAATTTGGGTAGCCCTAATAAGGGCTGTTCTTTCGTTAATAAAAAGCTGTTATTCTTCATTGAGTGGCTCAATGCTGGACAGCTCGCAGTCGGAGTCGCTTTCTTCACTGTCATCTTCACCCAGCTGGATGACGATGGGTTGGATATGATCACTCCCAGAGGTATCAAGCCTGAACTTTGCCTCCAGATCCATCACGTGGTGAATGTTCTTCTTCCAGTCTTCCGCCGTTACATGCTTGATTTTTTCCCTCAAGACGTCTTCGACCGTGGACAGCTTGAAATCTCTGTTGTCCGCAGCGATTCCATTTTTCACCTTTGCCCACACGAGCTCAATAGGATTAAATTCGCAGTGGTACGGTGGGAGCCTGAGTACAATGCAACCGGCCCTTTCAGCTGCATTGTCTACGATGTAGCTCAGAAAGCGTGGCTTTACAGATGCTACCAACTCAAGCAGCTGCTTTTTAACCATCCTTTCGCTGTAGGTGATGTTTTTGCTTTTGAGCCACTCCTGTATTTTTTCCTTCTTCCAAGCTGTCGTCGGTAATTTCTCTTCTCGCCGGGAATGATAAGGTGCATTGTCCAAAACAATGACGCTATCAGCAGGCAACTTCTACAGAACGTTATTAAACCATCCCTCGAAGCGATTGCCATCCATTTCTTCGTGGTAGTCGCCCGTTTTTTGGCCTCGGAATATATTTAAGCACCCGTCGACGAAGCCATCCTCGCTGCCGATGTGCGTCACAATCAGGCGCTGGCCTTTCCCAGAAGGTTGTTTCAAACCCGTCGACAGACCATTCGCTCGCGCATATAGGCGTCCGCGCTTCTGCACCACGGTGTCTGTCCACACGATCGACCGAGTGTGTCCCGCCGTCACCCATGTCTCGTCCAGGAAAAAGATCTTTCGGCCTTCCGCCCGGTAGCGTTCCACGTCACGAAGGTAGCGATTCCGCCATTCAGCTATGTCGTGCCGGTCGATAAGCAGCGAATTGCGGCTCCTCTTCTCGTGCTTGAATCCGATCTCGACAAGCAGACGACGCACAGTACACCACTTCAGTGATGAGAGATCCATACGCTTCGAGAACTCGTTAGTTATCTTCTCGACCGTCGGTATCTCGTTGCGGCGAAAGAAATCGTGCACACATGACCTCAGCGCGCACAACGTGAAGCTGTCATACTTCGTGCTGCGTGTTCTTTTCTCCGCATTTCGTGGACGCTTTCGCGAGGGCGTCGACAGTTTGCCACCCGAAATATGCGATGCTTTGTCCTCCCTCCTCACCTTGAACACTGTGCTTTCGCTGACACCAAGCATCTCGGCGACAAACTTGGTCGTGGCCTCCACGCTATGTTCAGGCTCCCTGTTACGCCAATACGTGTAGCAGTGGAGGATCATATTGCGTGAATCGCTGTTCAGGATGTGGCCACTCTTGTTCTTGTCGAGGATCCTTGGTGGTGTGGACATCGAGGCTAAACAAGGCTAGTTTGGCAACAAAGAATCGCATTCCGATGTCACCTCGTTGGGCTCCATGTCGGAAAACTCGCACGGAATGCCTTGCGCGAACTGGCGAGATTTCAGGCTCGCAAAAAAAAAGGAAAATATTTGTGAAACACAAAACCAAAAAATATAAATTTTATGCTATTTAACACCATGAGTGTTTATTTAATACGATGAATGAAGCATTTTTGTACCTTTCCTGCCTCGAGTATTCACGCCCCAGGTTTGTAATGGTTGCGATAAATGCATTGTTTTATATAAGTACTTGTCCAATAGCAACTGATTCATTTTAAGCTAGGAAAAAGAATAGTAAATGTGCCGTGTACATGTAAACAAGCGCAAAAGCCATGCAGAGCTGCTCCTTCTACTTTTGTCACTTGCAATGAAGCGAAATAGCAGACGACAGGAAGCATTGTGGAAGGCACGGGGTTATTTTTTTTGTCGTGATCCGGCATGTGCTGTAGCACATGAGAGCTCTACTAAACCAGTCATCAAAATACAAAAGTCTTTGTTTATACCGAGAATTGCGCGTTTCAGAAGCACGATTTTTTTTGCGGGATTATTTTAGTCGCGGAGGCAATCGGCTGTCGCGCTTCAGTCGTCTGGGCGGGGCCAGCGGGGCCTCCCCTTTTTTCTAAAGTTGTATCCGACTATAGAATCAGGTCACGTGAGGGATTTTAATACGACAAATAGACGCACGCCTAGTTAGGAGGAGTGCCGCCCTCGCCTAGCCAGTGTGCCAGCCCCACGCACTCTCAAGTTCAACAAATGGCCACAGAGGGCGAAAACGTCGACTGCACGCTGCTGCTAATAAAACAGGTGTAGTAGAAGCACTCGAGGGATGCCCGGGTTAGTTTCAATATCTCCCGCTAGAGGCGTTGTAATATGCGGAAATTTGGTAGAAAAGGTTGGTAGAATATGCGGAAGTTTGGTAGAAAAGTGAGAGCATGGCCGCGTGGTTGAGCGCGTGCGAGAGCGTGTCATACTTTCGGCCTCCGCGGCATTGATCGTTGTTGAAACAGTGGTGAGAGTAGCGTTGCGGCATTCTGAGGATTTGGATCTTGTGCGTATCGGTTTGTTTCTAGAAGGCATGTGCTCTACATTGATATAGTATTATAGCATTTGCAAAAAGCCATGCAATACATGCCGAGAAAGCCGGTAAAGCAGGCAGTAGGGGGGGGGGGGGGGTAGTCCTTCAAGGCAGATGAGGAACGGGTGAGAATGGAGAGGGCGGCGAATCAACCGGCACACAATGTGATGTCGACACTAGGCTGCAGAAAATGGAGGCTTTTCAGGAAGAGCTTCTCAAACAGGTGCAACAGCTCAAAAATGAGCTAAACAGAGAGCGTGAGACACGGAAGGTAGTTGAAAAGACACTTGAAGCAGCCCAGGAAAAGCTGAACAGGGCCACCATTGTGACCGAGAATGTGCGTGACAATGGAACGCAGACCCCCGACCCGGCAGGTGCGGGAGGGTCAGAGAAATACGTGGAACGCAGGCAGGGTGATGAAGGGTTAGCTGGAAAGAGCAGCACCTACTTTGAGGCCACTACGCGGAAAAAGCAGGAGCCCAGGGGACAATGACCCTTGTCGAGTCCGAATTACGCGGAAAATGACAAAGGGAAGCAGGGAGAGATAGGAGAGAGTGAAAGGGTGATTATCCCTGGCGATTCAAACCTGGCTGGGTGCTCAAAAGCAATTGTGGAGAGGGTGTTAGGCGACAAAAGAGTGGCGGTACGGACATTTCCAGGGCGCACACTGGGTTCTGTCATGGAGCGAGCAAAAGAAAAGCTCGCGGAAAATGCCCACGTGCGCAACCTCGTCATAGTAGCAGGTGGGCTAAATGACGTTCTAAAGAGGAAAGGGCCAGGGTTAGACCAGCGCTTGGCGAAGGGGGTGGATGGACGACTTGCGTGAGCTATCCACTCAGGTGCAGATCGTGGTGTGCAAGTTGCCGGAGGTGCCTGTGCGTGACATTCACGTACAAGGAGCCGTAGTGGCTGCTAATGATGCAATATAGAAAATGAGCCGAGAGAAAGGCTTCGAGGCTGTCGAAGTACACAGGGAAGTGAGAAGTTGTGGTGGTTTCAAACGAGACGGGATCCACTTCAATTACAGTCTAGCACGAGTAGTGGGCTGGCGACTTGGTGGTCGCGCTGTTGCTTTTTTAGGGGGCCCGCGGGCGCTCAGGAGGTCAGAGTAGATAGTAATGAGAAGGTTTCCTAGGGGCACATCAGAAGAGCATCGCCGTCGATAACAGAAAAAGGAGGAAAACAAGAAAAAGAGCTCGCCATGCGCTAGGATACATAAACTTGCAGGGCGGCAGAAGAAAGAAAAAGTGGGCAGAGATTGAGGAGCAGTTACACAGAGAACAAATAGGGGTGTATGAGGTTGCAGAAAGGCGCCTTAGAGACTCGGAAGAGCCGCCAGTTATTGAGAATTATGTTTGGGAAGGGTGCAACAAAACTAAGTCGGAAAGAAAGGGAGAGGGAGTCGGAACGCTCATCCATCAGGGAGCCAAATGGAAAAGAGTAAATTCACAATGTCGAGAGCATCTTTGGTTATCAGGTACAATGAGTGGGAAAGAAACTTGGCTGGGCGTTATGTATTTGTGGACCGGAAAAAATTGTACAGATAAGAATAAAGAGTTAGTGGAATGCATTAGCGCTGATATTAAGGGTTTCGGGAATGGCACTGAAATTGTCCCATTAGGTGACATGAATGCCCACATACAGGATTTAGATGGCTATGCCGACAATAAAGGGAAGTCAATGCTGGACCTTTGTGACCAACACAACCTCGTGATCATGAATACAGGGCCTAAGTGTGAAGGACAGATCACGTGGGAAGTGGGAAACCGGCAATCGACCATTGATTACTGTCTGATGACCGAACGAATTCATGATAAGTTGAGAGAAATGGTCATCGATGAGGAAGGATTTAACAGCATACGGAGTGACCATAAACGCATTATTTTGAAAATGGGATATGTAGTTGGGAAAGAGAGCAAGGAGAGCAAAATGGCCAGTCCAAATTTGAACGCTGAACAAATAGCAAATGCAGTCACTAGAGTTGAGGAAGAACTTGGCAAATGGCCAAGTAAAGAGTGAGAATATGGTGAGCTTCTAAGTGTAATAATGACAGTAATACGGAAATAGAAAAAACATGTTCTTTGGAAAGGAAAAAAGAAACCGAAAAGATGGTGGAACAAGCAGATACGAGAAGCGATCGCCGAACGACAGAAAGCATCTCGAGAGCACAGGCAGGCAAAGAAGGCACAGTTGCCACAGGATGAAGTAACCGGTAAATGGGAAATATACCAGGAGAGAAAGTCTATGGTTCAAATACTGGTACAAGCAATACTCAAAGGTGAAAGTGAACGTTGGTTGTCAGAAATACGTGAGAAAAAGAGGGCCGCACCTTGAATATTTTGGAACCACATAAAATTGTTATGCAGGAAGTCAACAACAACACAACAACATATCTTAGACGAAGATGAAAACAGACTGGAAGGAGATGTGGCAATAAATTACATCCGAAAAGCAACAGCCGAATCTTTCCAAAGCAATGACGAGGTTGTACTCCATGAAAAAAAAGAGCATGAAAGAGACGCAAGTGGAAAAGTAGCTGGTGCTGACAAGTTTAAACTGGAAGCGGAAGAGAAAATTCCTAAACGCACAGCCACAGGGCTAGATGGGGTTCCCGTTAGGCTGATAGATGAACTAGGACCAAAAAGTAAGGAAGGTCACGTGAAAGCAGTGGAAAAAACTTTAAAAGATAGACGAATACCAGACAGTTGGCGAAAAAGTAGAACGAATTTAATTTATAAAGGTAAGGGGGAGAAAGACAGAATTCACTCGTATAGGCTGTTGACGATTACATCGGTAATATACAGGCTATCAATGCAGGCAATAAAATTAAAGCTTCAAGGATGTGCAGAGAATAATGGCATTTTGGGAGAGCTTCAGAATGGCTTCAGAATAGGTAGGTTTTTGGATAATAACTTGTTTGTTCTTACTCAGTGTATTAAAATATCAAAAGCAGAAAGCAGACCGTTGCATGTGGCCTTTTTAGACATTACAGGAGCCTACGACAACGTAGACTACAACATTTTGTGGCATATTCTGGAAGGGGCAGTCTTAGGTAACGATTGTCTACAGCTTTTCAGAGAGATTTATCAACAAAATACCGTTTGCGTTGAATGGGAAGGGATGAGGAGCGAGGAGAAAGTTCATATCAACAAGGGACTGAGGCAGGGGTGCCTTTTATCCCCGCTGCTGTTTATGATGTACATGGTGAGGATGGAGAGGGCGCTAGAAGGAAGTAATGTCGGCTTTAATGTCTCATACAAACAGGCGGGTACAGTAATAGAACAGCGACACTCAGGTTTATTTTATGCGGACGACATTGTGTTGCTAGCTAAAAAGCAATGTGATTTGCAACGTCTGGCTAATATTTGTGGACAGGAAGACAACAATTTAGGTTTGAAATTTAGTGTTATGAAATCAGGTGTTACGGTATACAATGAAAACAGTGAACAGACAGTGGAGGTATAGGGCCAAGAAATACCTCGGGTAACAGAATATAAATACCTTGGTATATGGATACACGAAGACAATGGATATATGGAAACACAGGAAAAAAACAGAACAGTAAAGGGGAAGAGAAATGCTGCCATAATGAAGCACAGAACGCAATGGGGATACAATAGGTACGAGGTCCTCTGAGGTATGTGCAAAGGTGTAATGGTTCCAGGACTTACTTTTGGAAATGCGGTTGTTTGCTATAAATCAGGGGTACAATCAGGACTCGACGGGAACCAAAGGTCAGTGGGTCACCTCGCATTGGGCGCTCACGGGAAGGCTACAAATTAAGCTGTGCAGGGTGATATGGGCTGGACTAGTTTTGAAGTGAGGGAAACTCGCAGTAAAATTGAGTATGAAGAATGGCTGAGGAATATGGAAGAAAGTAAATAGGCTGGGAGAGTGTTCAGGTATCTATACAGGAAAAACATTGATTCACAGTGGAGGAAAATAACTAGGAAGCTTACCAGCAATATGCGGTCTGTGGGTGGACAACACAGAAACAAAGAAGGTCAAGCGGAAAGTCAGGGAGGCTGAACTAATCTCATGGGTCGTGGCAATGGAAGAGAAACCTGCCATGAGTAACTATATAAGAGGAAAAAAACGAAATCAGGATAGGAACCATTTATGATAACTCAAAGAGAAGCTCATTACTTTTCAAAGCGAGATCGGGATGCCTTAGAACACGCACCTATAAAGCGAGAGATAAAAAGGAAGAAGCATGTGCTTGCTGCGCTAAAGCTAGAGAAACTATTTAGCATGTTTTATTCGAATGTGAAGTCTACGCAGCGGTCGATTTAGGCACCGCTGGCCTCCTTGAATCCCTTGGGTTCAGAGGGAGTAGTGGTAAAGGAAACATGTTCGCAATAGACATTAGTAAGAGGCGACTGGAGGACTGGTGGAAGAAAAGTAGGGAAACGACATAAGACGGAAACATAGAAAAGCCCAGTTCGCAAAAGGGGATCACAAAATTTGGGCGTGGTAGTTCATAGTGTTTTTTTTCTTTTTTTCATTGTTTAACCTAGGAAGGATGTTAGGCAGTATGGTAGCAAGAGCTTGGTGGTGCAACCCACCACCCCGTTCCAAATCCAAAGGGGGCGCTCATACTGTCCATCCATCCATCCATCCATCCATCCATCCATCCATCCATCCATCCATCCATCCATCCATCCATCCATCCATCCATCCATCCATCCATCCATCCATCCATCCATCCATCCATCCATCCATCCATCCATCCATCCATCCATCCATCCATCCATCCATCCATCCATCCATCCATCCATCCATCCATCCATCCATCCATCCATCCATCCATCCATCCATCCATCCATCCATCCATCCATCCATCCATCCATCCATCCATCCATCCATCCATCCATCCATCCATCCATCCATCCATCCATCCATCCATCCATCCATCCATCCATCCATCCATCCATCCATCCATCCATCCATCCATCCATCCATCCATCCATCCATCCATCCATCCATCCATCCATCCATCCATCCATCCATCCATCCATCCATCCATCCATCCATCCATCCATCCATCCATCCATCCATCCATCCATCCATCCATCCATCCATCCATCCATCCATCCATCCATCCATCCATCCATCCATCCATCCATCCATCCATCCATCCATCCATCCATCCATCCATCCATCCATCCATCCATCCATCCATCCATCCATCCATCCATCCATCCATCCATCCATCCATCCATCCATCCATCCATCCATCCATCCATCCATCCATCCATCCATCCATCCATCCATCCATCCATCCATCCATCCATCCATCCATCCATCCATCCATCCATCCATCCATCCATCCATCCATCCATCCATCCATCCATCCATCCATCCATCCATCCATCCATCCATCCATCCATCCATCCATCCATCCATCCATCCATCCATCCATCCATCCATCCATCCATCCATCCATCCATCCATCCATCCATCCATCCATCCATCCATCCATCCATCCATCCATCCATCCATCCATCCATCCATCCATCCATCCATCCATCCATCCATCCATCCATCCATCCATCCATCCATCCATCCATCCATCCATCCATCCATCCATCCATCCATCCATCCATCCATCCATCCATCCATCCATCCATCCATCCATCCATCCATCCATCCATCCATCCATCCATCCATCCATCCATCCATCCATCCATCCATCCATCCATCCATCCATCCATCCATCCATCCATCCATCCATCCATCCATCCATCCATCCATCCATCCATCCATCCATCCATCCATCCATCCATCCATCCATCCATCCATCCATCCATCCATCCATCCATCCATCCATCCATCCATCCATCCATCCATCCATCCATCCATCCATCCATCCATCCATCCATCCATCCATCCATCCATCCATCCATCCATCCATCCATCCATCCATCCATCCATCCATCCATCCATCCATCCATCCATCCATCCATCCATCCATCCATCCATCCATCCATCCATCCATCCATCCATCCATCCATCCATCCATCCATCCATCCATCCATCCATCCATCCATCCATCCATCCATCCATCCATCCATCCATCCATCCATCCATCCATCCATCCATCCATCCATCCATCCATCCATCCATCCATCCATCCATCCATCCATCCATCCATCCATCCATCCATCCATCCATCCATCCATCCATCCATCCATCCATCCATCCATCCATCCATCCATCCATCCATCCATCCATCCATCCATCCATCCATCCATCCATCCATCCATCCATCCATCCATCCATCCATCCATCCATCCATCCATCCATCCATCCATCCATCCATCCATCCATCCATCCATCCATCCATCCATCCATCCATCCATCCATCCATCCATCCATCCATCCATCCATCCATCCATCCATCCATCCATCCATCCATCCATCCATCCATCCATCCATCCATCCATCCATCCATCCATCCATCCATCCATCCATCCATCCATCCATCCATCCATCCATCCATCCATCCATCCATCCATCCATCCATCCATCCATCCATCCATCCATCCATCCATCCATCCATCCATCCATCCATCCATCCATCCATCCATCCATCCATCCATCCATCCATCCATCCATCCATCCATCCATCCATCCATCCATCCATCCATCCATCCATCCATCCATCCATCCATCCATCCATCCATCCATCCATCCATCCATCCATCCATCCATCCATCCATCCATCCATCCATCCATCCATCCATCCATCCATCCATCCATCCATCCATCCATCCATCCATCCATCCATCCATCCATCCATCCATCCATCCATCCATCCATCCATCCATCCATCCATCCATCCATCCATCCATCCATCCATCCATCCATCCATCCATCCATCCATCCATCCATCCATCCATCCATCCATCCATCCATCCATCCATCCATCCATCCATCCATCCATCCATCCATCCATCCATCCATCCATCCATCCATCCATCCATCCATCCATCCATCCATCCATCCATCCATCCATCCATCCATCCATCCATCCATCCATCCATCCATCCATCCATCCATCCATCCATCCATCCATCCATCCATCCATCCATCCAGTTTTCTTACAAATTTTCTACTACATTTACCGAAGCATTTTTAATACATAAAAAAATGTAGAAAATATTTATAATTGGATATTGTACTCTTTATTAGTAAGCTTACTGTTTTTTTTTTCAATATAAACGCAAATATCGTCCAGAATCATCAACCTTCAACGTGACCTCTTGCCTAGATTTAAAATTTTTACCGGTATTTTCGAGTGCACGGCAGCACGGATTCATTAGTTCGTACACTTAGACTGGTTGCTTCTTTGTTGCTAAAGCTAGTTTATTGCGCTTCGATGTCTCGCGTCATTTAACTTGAGGTGAAGTGACGTCTTTGCAAGCGGACCTGTGCGCCCGAAAGCTACGTTTCGGTTGTGAGCCATGCATATGCACCAAAACGGGAACCGTATTTTGCGACTGAGGACAGCACTACCGGTGAGTCGTTTAATATTGCTGCATGAACACTTATGTAATATTGTTCTCGTTAACTTAGAGGCCTAGACAAGTTAATGAACTAGATGGTGCATTACATATGGGCAGTCAAGACCCTACGTTGCTGTTTCCGAAATAAACATTTAGTTGCGAGGTCATCATTACACACAGATTCACGAAAGAGAAAGCAATATCGGAACGCGCGTCACATTTTTGATCTTGCTGTAGCCGTAGCCATGGGTGACTGAGTAGCCTTATCAGTATATGTCTTTTCGGGTCCGCCTGTAAGTTGTTGCGTTCACAGAACCGAATAACCCTTTGATAAACTGAAGGTAAAGTACTGAATTTAATGTAATAGACACGCATAATTCACCCATATTTTGTACCTTCTGGTTCCAAATGTTGTTTTTGTATTAGTGAAGCGGTGCGTCACGCTCATGCAGAAAATGAATGCATCATTTCTTATAGCCTAATGTATTTCATGCATTTGCTCGTGAAACTAGCAGTGTGATCTCTTCTGGTGTATAAATGAGCCCACAAATATTATTACTTGGGATCCTAATAATATTAAGCTGTCGATATGCCTTGTAGTTAGGCAGATATCAATTTATGGACACTAGCAATATTTATATACCATGCTGCTAAGCAACCTAAAACAAGCAGGGTACATTTGCAAGTGTTCTGTAGTCACAAACCATTACAATGTATATGTCACACCTTTTCGCATTTTGTATTGCAAAATTGTCCTTATTCAATTTGTGATGCAGCCAAAATATAACTTCCAGGCAAGAGTAATGAGGATGGCACCAGTATAAAGCAACGCACTGAATAGAAGCTGTTGCCTGCTACAACAAGGTTATTGTGTGGACTTGGCTGCTACTACAAGGTAAACAATACCTGGTTCAGAAATAAATGTGCTTTATATATGCTGTATTGGCTTGCTAGTCTTGAGGTAAATGTCATTTGTTTTTAGAAGATGATATGAACGTTTGTTCGTATTTAGATTTCCGCATAATTGGTTAAAACGTAAAAGAAAACACTACATGAGTGTGGATAGTCTCTGCTGTATCTCATGTGACACTTCTGCCCCAACAGAGTCTGCGGCAAACGCATCTTGGTCATCACGGGAGCCCCAATCTACACCAACAGGACGTGGCTGGAGCCGAATTCGCAAGGTTTTACACCACGAACAAAGAAGTCGTTCTAGAAGTATTTGCACGAGAAATCAAATCTACAGACGCCTGTGTCAAAAGTGATAAGAGCCTCTGCCATCATTCCATCAGCACGTATATTGGCCGAGTCACCAGGTACCTCTACAACAAAAATTCTGTCTCTTCAGATGTACCTGCAACAACTCTATCAGCTTGCCCTTCCTTAATGAGCTTCCTGGCCTTGTCAAATACCATTTGTGCCAAGTATATATATTTTTAATGAATGTATGCTTTTACATTTCATATTCTAGTTAGAGATCGTTCCTCTTCCTCGTTCAAACATTAAAGGTCAACCGATTTTTTGTTCATACTTAAGACCAGTCACTGTCTATTAGCATAACATATCTGTAGCAGTATTTTCTAGTGTACCATGCCATGTGCACTTGCTCTTCTGAAATAGCTGATGCGGCACTGGCGTGTGCCTTGCATTAACCTTTGCATCATGTGGCTATGTAGCGCTAAACTTTCCCTAATGTTTCTGGCTTTCAGTGCTTGCAAAGTAAAGTGGCTTCTTTCTTGAATGCAAGCTTTCTCATTCCCATATTTGATTCCTAGTACTGTTCAGGATTGCTATTCTTGCTCGACAGTCTGTGTTTTTACGCAAGCTACATTGAAGTGATTCATTGCGGAATCTTGTTTCGCTGCTGTTGGACTTGGTACTCGCCACTCTGTTACGTTTCTCGTATTTGGAAGCCTGGTCAGTTGCATTGGGAAACAGTCTCTCGACGCAAGCACCTGCTCCTGCAGTACGCACAGTGACACAGGCTCCGAATTTACACGCACCGTGATTGGTGTTCCCCATTCCGTCCTTTCCTGCTGCTGCCATGTGGAAATGTTGCTTGTGGCATTCCTCGGCCATGATTTGCGTCAACTGAGATTATCATACGTGATTACATGGTTCGAAGTGTATGAAGCTGATATCCATGTGGATGGAAAGGCCTGAAAAAGTGGCTGCAAAATGGCGATGCCCACAAAACCGACCATGCCTATATTTAGAGAATGTGGACACGAAGTGTGATTGAGCTTCCACATTAGCTTCCACATTAAATATTAGCGGCACGCGAAAGAACAAAACGAAATGTGCAGGTTGGAAAGGAGGTAAGGCTGAAATGCCGGGTAGTCCATGTCGCCGTGTTAGCTGCGGCAGCAGATGCCTGCGTCACCTCATTGCTTCGCAATGCAAGTTACGGTGACTCCCAAAGAAGGCAGGTAGGGCACTGCCCAATTTGCTTGCCCTGCTGATTGTTGCTCGTTACCAGACCGCCATGTGCAACGACATAAGTAAGCTTTTCAGCGCATCGCGAAATGCCAATTTTGTTTCTGCTCTTGTATGAGAAGGTGCACTGCTTTTCTTCTGCCAATAAAGTCTCATGTCCTGTTCACTCATCTGTGGCTTGTTTGTATGGGCGCCAGTAGAGGCTCCTTGGTCTCCTGGCGATTAGAACGCGCCAGCTATGCGGCAGCTAACGCAATAAGGCATGCCGCATAGGCATCAGGGCAAGAACGGAGCGTACCAGTGCCTGCCATTGGCGAAAAGCGGCCATATTGGATTTGGCTATAAAAAAGTGAACTTCCCCTTCCTGGTTGAGCAACGCCATCTGGTGTCCATCCCGCTAAGTTCCATGCGCTGGCGCTGCTTAATTTCGTACCACTGCGGAAGGTACAGTTTTCCTGTTCTAAAGTTGGTTCTTTATTCTATTAGTACGCGCTTGGGCATGGCTAAGAGCAAGGTCGGGCCGCCTTCTCTGAGCCTTGCGAGGGAGCTGGAGGATTTGAACCATCGTCCCCAAGCGGCGTCTGAACCCCCCATGGATATCGCCGGCTAATGATGGGTGTCTGCCCAAACCTAATCAAAGTCATGTCTAGCCACCGGCGTAGGCATATCCGTCATACCTGGCTTAACGATGATTGTATAACTAAGTATAATAATTGCAGCTAAATCAAAGGATAACCAACTGAACGCAAAACGTAACCAGAATAAACCAAGCTTTCGCTTTGCATATCCAGAGCTAGTTGAGCTAAGCCATAGGCAATTTTTCGTGCTGCTTTCAACAGAGCTTCCTTATTTTTTTGTCCTTGTGCATTATTCAGCCTAACGGGAACCTCGTCCACCCTTGTGGCTCCGCGCTTAGGAATTTTCTCTTCGGCTTTCTTCCACTTGAAATTTCTCAGCACCGGCTCCTTTTCCATCTGGTTCTCTTTTATGCTCGTTTTTTTTTATTTCCTCAGCCTCATCGTTGCCTTGGAAATATTCAGCTGGTATTTTTTGGACGTAATTTAGTGCTGCGCCCCTTTCCAGTTTGTTTCCAGCTTCGTCTAGGAAATCTTGTTGTAATGTACCAGACTCCCTGCCTAATAATGTTATGTAGTTGCAAAATATTCTAAGCGGGGCCTTCTTCTTCTCACGTATTTCTGACAAAAAAAAACTTTAAATTCCACCTTTTCTCTAGACTTAAACTAGTTTTGGAACCATTGCTTTTTCTCCCGGTATATTTCGAGTGGTCTCGCTACAATATTCTGTGGCTGCTGCACTTTTTTTGACTGCCTGCGCTCTCGGGATGCTTTCTGTCGTTTGGCGATCGTTTCTCGTATCTCCCTATTCCGGAAGTTTTTCCGTCTCTTTTTTTGTTTTTTTCAACGAGCATGTCCCTTCTCCTTTGTGCTTTTCTGTCGTAATTAGAAGCTCACTATATTTTCACTTTTTGATTGCCCATTTGCGAAGTTCTTCCTCGACTCTTGTGGCTATATTTGTTATTTGTTCAGTGCTCTAATTTGGACTCGCCATTTTGCGCTCTATGCTCTCTTTCTAATCTGCATATCCCATTTTCAATATCATTGGTCCATGGTGGCTCCCTATGCTACTCTACCCTTCCTCGTCAATGACCATTTCTCCCAACATATAAATTTAATTGGTCACCACACACTTATCAGTGCCAAATTACCAGTTTCCGACTTACGACGTCGTCTGCCCATCACACTTAAGTACTGTACTCACGATGACGAGGTGATGTTGCTCACAAAGATATACCGCGGACTTCACATTGTTGTCGGTATAGCCATCTAGATCCGGTGCGTGGGAATTCATGTCACCTAATAACATAATTCCGACATCATTCCAAAAGCCTTAGTATCAATATTTACGCATTCTACTAACTCTTGATTCTTCTCTCTGCATATACTTCCGGTCCAGAAATACGTTACAGCCAGCGAACCTTTCTATACACTGATTGTACCTGTTATTTAAAGATGCTCCTGATATTTTGAATTTACTGTACAACATTCGGCTCCCTGGTGGATGAGCATACAGACTCCCCTCATTTTCATTCTAATTTACTTCTGTTCTATACCTCCCAAATATAAATCTCAAATTGGCGGCTCTTCCGAGTCTCCAAGGTGCGTTTCTGTAACCGCATACACCGCTTTATGTTCTCTATGTAACTCCTCCTAAATCTCCACCCACTTTTCCTTTCTTCTGCCGCCCTGCATGTTTATGAATCCTATTACATGGCGAGCTCTCCTTCATGTTTTCCTCGTTTTTCTGGTATTGACTGGCCTCCTGAGCGCTTGTGCCCCCCCACCCCTAAAAAAATATAAGAACGCGATATGCGGAAGTTACCAGTCCACTTCTCGTCCAAGCCTGTGATTGATGTCGATCCCGTCTCGTTGAAAATCAAAACACTTTCTCATTTCTATGTTTACTTCTACAACCTCCAAACCATTCTTAAGCTTATTGTCCATACAACCTCATTGACAGCTACAGCTACAACGGCTATGTACGTTACTGTCACGTACAGGCACCTCCGGCACCGTGCACACTCCTATCTGCACCTGAGGAGACAGCTCGCGGAAGTCGTCCACCCCCTTCGCCATGTGCTGGTCTAGTCTTGTCCCTTTTCTGTTTCACACGTCGTTTAGCCCAGATGCTACTACGACGATAAAAAAGAATTCTTTTGAACTGGAAAGCGGGCGCGAAATCTCATTTTACGTTCGAGACGGAGATTATTTACATAGTTTACATGCGCACGTGGTTACACGTGGCAGGGTTGTCTGAGGTGCATCGCTCGACGAAAGTTTTTACGACGGATCGTGATATGAGTCTAGGTTACGAGGCAACCATTCCCGTTGTTGATGGTTTCAGTCAGCCGATGCGAATTTTATCATCGACTGACAGGCGTTTCGCAAGTTCGAATGGAGCATACCTAACGGTTAAAATTGAATCCTTTAGAAGTGGAAAGCAGGGTGAAAATCTGATTTTACGTTCGATACAGACAGTATTTACATAGGTGATTTGCACACATGGTTACACGCGGCAGTATTGTCTGAGCTGCATCAGTCAACGAAAGTTGTTACGAAGCATCGTGATATGAGTCTGGGTTACGAGGCCGCCATTTCCGTGCTTGATGTGGGCAGTTGGCAGAAGAGAAACTTAGCATCGTGTGAAAGGCGTTTCGCAAGGTCCAACGCAGGCTTCCAACCACGCGTAAAATTGAATGCCTTAGAACTGGAAAGCAGGCTCGAACTATCAATTTACGTTCCATAAGGAGAATATTTACATAGCTGACTTGCGCAGATGGTTACACATGGCAGTATTGTCTGAGGCGCATCGCTCGACGAAAGCTGTTACGACGCAATGTGATCTGAATCAAGGTTACGAGGCAGCCATTTACGTGCTTATTGTTGGCAGTCGGCCGATGCGAATTGTGGCATCGACTGACGGGCGTTCCGCAAGGTCCCACGTAGGCTTCCTACAACGCGTAAAATTGAATCCTTTACAGCTAGGAAGCGGGCTCCAAATATCATTTTACGTTCGATACGGAGGTTATTTACATAGTTGACTTGCGCACATGATTACACATGGCAGTGTTCTCTAAGGCGCATCACTCGACGAAAGTTGTTACCACGCAATGTGATCTGAATC
Organism: Dermacentor andersoni; assembly: GCF_023375885.2. NCBI lineage: Eukaryota > Metazoa > Arthropoda > Arachnida > Ixodida > Ixodidae > Dermacentor > Dermacentor andersoni. The sequence continues at coordinate 16,661,986 of NW_027314752.1, forward strand.
TAGGTTACGAGGCAGCCATTGCCATGCTTGTTGTTGGCAGTCGGCCTATGCGAATTGTAGCATCGACTGACGGGCGTTTCGCAAGGTATAGCGCAGGCTTCCTACAACGCGTAAAATTGAATCCTTTACAGCTGGGAAGCGGGCTGCAAATCTGATTTTTCGTTTTATACGGAAATTTTTTAATAGTTACCTTCCGCACATGATTACACGTGGCAGTATTGTCTGAGGCGCATCGCTCGACGAAAGTTGTTACCACGCAATGTGATCTGAATCTAGGTTACGAGGCAGCCATTTCCGTGCTTGTTGTCGGCATTCGGTTGATGCAAATTGTAGCATCGACTGACGGGCGTTTCGCAAGGTCTAACGCAGGCGTCCTACAAAGCATAAAATTGAATCCTTTACAGCTGGGAAGCGGGCTGCAAATCTTATTTTACGTTTTATACGGAAATTTTTATATAGTTACCTTCCGCACATGATTACACGTGGCAGTATTGTCTGAGGCGCATCGCTCGACGAAAGCTGTTACGACGCAATGTGATCTGAATCAAGGTTACGAGGCAGCCATTTCCGTTCTTGATGCTGGCAGTCGACCGATGCGAATTGTAGCATCGGCTGACGGGTGTTTCGCAAGGTCTAATGCAGGCTTAATACAACGCGTAAAATATAATCCTTTACAGCTATGAAGCGGGCTCCAAATCTCATCTCACGTTCTATACGCAGATTACATACATAGTTGACTTGCGCGAATGATTGCACGTAGCAGTATTGTCTGAGGCGCATCGCTCGACGTAAATCGTTACGACGCAATGTGATCTGAATCAAGGTTACGAGGCAGCCATTACAGGGCTTGTTGTTGGCAATCAGCCGAAGCGAATTGTAGCATCGACTGACGGGCGTTTCGCAAGGTCTAACGCAGGCTTCCTACAACGCGTAAAATTGAATGCTTTTGAACTGGAATGCGGGCTCGAAATCTCATTTTATGTTCGACACGGAGATTATATGCATAGTTGACTTGCGCGCACGATTGCACGTGGCAGTATTGTCTGAGGCGCATCGCTCGACGAAAGTTGTTACGACGCAATGTGATCTGAATCAAGGTTACGAGGCAGCAATATCCATGCTTATTGTTGGCAGTCGGCCGAAGCGAATTGTAGCATCGACTGACGGGCGTTTCGCAAGGTCTAACGCAGGCTTCCTACAACGCGTAAAATTGAATCCTTTACAGCTGGGAAGCGGGCTGCAAATCTGATTTTACGTTTTATACGGAAATTTATATATAGTTACCTTCCGCACATGATTGCACGTGGCAGTATTGTCTGAGGCGCATCGCTCGACGTAAATCGTTACGACGCAATATGATCTGAATCAAGGTTACGAGGCAGCCATTACAGGGCTTGTTGTTGGCAGTCGGCCGAAGCGAATTGTAGCATCGACTGACGGGCGTTTCGCAAGGTCTAACGCAGGCTTCCTACAACGCGTAAAATTGAATGCTTTTGAACGGGAAAGTGGGCTCGAAATCTCATTTTACGTTCGATACGGAGATTATTTACATAGTTGATTTGCGCACATGATTACACGTGGCAGTATTGTCTGAGGCGCATCGCTCGACGTAAGTCGTTACGACGCAATGTGATCTGAATCAAGGTTACGAGGCAGCCATTTCCGCGATTGTTGTTGGCAGTCGGCCGAAGCGAATTGTAGCATCGACTGACGGGTGTTTCGCAAGGTCTAACGCAGGCTTCCTACAACGCGTAAAATTGAATCCTTTTGAACGAGAAAGTGGGCTCGAAACCTCATTTTACGTTCGATACGGAGATTATTTACATAGTTGACTTGCGCACATGATTACACGTGGCAGTATTGTCTGAGGCGCATCGCTCGACGTAAGTCATTACGACGCAATGTGATCTGAATCAAGGTTACGAGGCAGCCATTTCCGCGATTGTTGTTGGCAGTCGGCCGAAGCGAATTGTAGCATCGACTGACGGGCGTTTCGCAAGGTCTAACGCAGGCTTCCTACAACGCGTAAAATTGAATCCTTTTGAACGAGAAAGTGGGCTCGAAATGTCATTTTACGTTCGATACGGAGATTATTTACATAGTTGACTTGCGCACATGATTACACGTGGCAGTATTGTCTGAGGCGCATCGCTCGACGTAAGTCGTTACGACGCAATGTGATCTGAATCAAGGTTACGAGGCAGCCATTACAGGGCTTGTTGTTGGCAGTCGGCCGAAGCGAATTGTAGCATCGACTGACGGGCGTTTCGCAAGGTCTAACGCAGGCTTCCTACAACGCGTAAAATTGAATGCTTTTGAACGGGAAAGTGGGCTCGAAATCTCATTTTACGTTCGATACGGAGATTATTTACATAGTTGACTTGCGCGAATGATTACACGTGGCAGTATTGTCTAAGGCGCATCGCTCGACGAAAGTTGTTACGACGCAATGTGATCTGAATCAAGGTTACGAGGCAGCCATTACAGGGCTTGTTGTTGGCAGTCGGCCGAAGCGAATTGTAGCATCGACTGACGGGCGTTTCGCAAGGTCTAACGCAGGCTTCCTACAACGCGTAAAATTGAATGCTTTTGAACGGGAAAGTGGGCTCGAAATCTCATTTTACGTTCGATACGGAGATTATTTACATAGTTGACTTGCGCACATGATTACACGTGGCAGTATTGTCTGAGGCGCATCGCTCGACGTAAGTCGTTACGACGCAATGTGATCTGAATCAAGGTTACGAGGCAGCCATTACAGGGCTTGTTGTTGGCAGTCGGCCGAAGCGAATTGTAGCATCGACTGACGGGCGTTTCGCAAGGTCTAACGCAGGCTTCCTACAACGCGTAAAATTGAATGCTTTTGAACGGGAAAGTGGGCTCGAAATCTCATTTTACGTTCGATACGGAGATTATTTACATAGTTGACTTGCGCGAATGATTACACGTGGCAGTATTGTCTAAGGCGCATCGCTCGACGAAAGTTGTTACGACGCAATGTGATCTGAATCAAGGTTACGAGGCAGCCGTTACAGGGCTTGTTGTTGGCAGTCGGCCGAAGCGAATTGTAGCATCGACTGACGGGCGTTTCGCAAGGTCTAACGCAGGCTTCCTACAACGCGTAAAATTGAATGCTTTTGAACGGGAAAGTGGGCTCGAAATCTCATTTTACGTTCGATACGGAGATTATTTACATAGTTGACTTGCGCACATGATTACACGCGGCAGTATTGTCTGAGGCGCATCGCTCGACGTAAGTCTTTACGACGCAATGTGATCTGAATCAAGGTTACGAGGCAGCCATTACAGGGCTTGTTGTTGGCAGTCGGCCGAAGCGAATTGTAGCATCGACTGACGGGCGTTTCGCAAGGTCTAACGCAGGCTTCCTACAACGCGTAGAATTGAATGCTTTTGAACGGGAAAGTGGGCTCGAAATCTCATTTTACGTTCGATACGGAGATTATTTACATAGTTGACTTGCGCGAATGATTACACGTGGCAGTATTGTCTAAGGCGCATCGCTCGACGAAAGTTGTTACGACGCAATGTGATCTGAATCAAGGTTACGAGGCAGCCATTACAGGGCTTGTTGTTGGCAGTCGGCCGAAGCGAATTGTAGCATCGACTGACGGGCGTTTCGCAAGGTCTAACGCAGGCTTCCTACAACGCGTAAAATTGAATGCTTTTGAACGGGAAAGTGGGCTCGAAATCTCATTTTACGTTCGATACGGAGATTATTTACATAGTTGACTTGCGCACACGATTACACGTGGCAGTATTGTCTGAGGCGCATCGCTCGACGTAAGTCGTTACGACGCAATGTGATCTGAATCAAGGTTACGAGGCAGCCATTACAGGGCTTGTTGTTGGCAGTCGGCCGAAGCGAATTGTAGCATCGACTGACGGGCGTTTCGCAAGGTCTAACGCAGGCTTCCTACAACGCGTAAAATTGAATGCTGTGGAACGGGAAAGTGGGCTCGAAATCTCATTTTACGTTCGATACGGAGATTATTTACACAGTTGAATTGCGCACATGATTACACGTGGCATTATTGTCTGAGGCGCATCGCTCGACGAAAGTTGTTACGACACAATGTGATCTGAATCAAGGTTACGAGGCAGCCATTTCCGCGATTGTTGTTGGCAGTCGGCCGAAGCGAATTGTAGCATCGACTGAGGGGCGTTTCGCAAGGTCTAACGCAGGCCTCGTACAACGCGTAAAATTGAATGCTTTTGAACGGGAAAGTGGGCTCGAAATCTCATTTTACGTTCGATACGGAGATTATTTACATAGTTGACTTGCGCGCATGATTACACGTGGCATTATTGTCTGAGGCGCATTACTCGACGAAAGTTGTTACGACGGAATGTGATCTGAATCAAGGTTACGAGGCAGCCATTACAGGGCTTGTTGTTGGCAGTCGGCCGAAGCGAATTGTAGCATCGACTGACGGGCGTTTCGCAAGGTCTAACGCAGGCTTCGTACAACGCGTAAAATTGATTGCTTTTGAACGGGAAAGTGGGCTCGAAATCTCATTTTACGTTCGATACGGAGATTATTTACATAGTTGACTTGCGCGCATGATTATACGTGGCAGTATTGTCTGAGGCGCATCGCTCGGCGAAAGTCGTTACGACGCAATGTGATCTGAATCAAGGTTACGAGGCAGCCATTACAGGGCTTGTTGTTGGCAGTCGGCCGAAGCGAATTGTAGCATCGACTGACGGGCGTTTCGCAAGGTCTAACGCAGGCTTCGTACAACGCGTAAAATTGAATGCTTTTGAACGGGAAAGTGGGCTCGAAATCTCATTTTACGTTCGATACGGAGATTATTTACATAGTTGACTTGCGTGCATGATTACACGTGGCAGTATTGTCTGAGGCGCATCGCTCGACGAAAGTTGTTACGACCCAATGTGATCTGAATCAAGGTTACGAGGCAGCCATTTCCGCGATTGTTGTTGGCAGTCGGCCGAAGCGAATTGTAGCATCGACTGACGGGCGTTTCGCAAGGTCTAACGCAGGCTTCGTACAACGCGTAAAATTGAATGCTTTTGAACGGGAAAGTGGGCTCGAAATCTCATTTTACGTTCGATACGGAGATTATTTACATAGTTGACTTGCGCACATGATTACACGTGGCAGTATTGTCTGAGGCGCATTGCTCGACGAAAATTGTTACGACGCAATGTGATCTGAATCAAGGTTACGAGGCAGCCATTACAGGGCTTGTTGTTGGCAGTCGGCCGAAGCGAATTGTAGCATCGACTGACGGGCGTTTCGCAAGGTCTAACGCAGGCTTCCTACAACGCGTAAAATTGAATGCCTTTGAACGGGAAAGTGGGCTCGAAATTTCATTTTACGTTCGATACGGAGATTATTTACATAGTCGACTTGCGCACATGATTACACGTGGCAGTATTGTCTGAGGCGCATCGCTCGACGAAAGTCGTTACGACGCAATGTGATCTGAATCAAGGTTTCGAGGCAGCGATTTCCGCGCTTGTTGTTGGCAGTCGGCCGAAGCGAATTGCAGCATCGACTGACGGGCGTTTCACAAGGTCTAACGCAGGCTTCGTACAACGCGTAAAATTGAATGCTTTTGAACGGGAAAGTGGGCTCGAAATCTCATTTTACGTTCGATACGGAGATTATTTACATAGTTTACTTGCGCACATGATTTCACGTGGCAGTATTGTCTGAGGCGCATTGCTCGACGAAAGTTGTTACGACGCAATGTGATCTGAATCAAGGTTACGAGGCAGCCATTACAGGGCTTGTTGTTGGCAGTCGGCCGAAGCGAATTGTAGCATCGACTGACGGGTGTTTCGCAAGGTCTAACGCAGGCTTCGTACAACGCGTAAAATTGAATGCTTTTGAACGGGAAAGTGGGCTCGAAATCTCATTTTACGTTCGATACGGAGATTATTTACATAGTTGACTTGCGCGCATGATTGCACGTGGCAGTATTGTCTGAGGCGCATCGCTCGACGTAAGTCGTTACGACGCAATGTGATCTGAATCAAGGTTTCGAGGCAGCCATTTCCGCGCTTGTTGTTGGCAGTCGGCCGAAGCGAATTGTAGCATCGACTGACGGGCGTTTCGCAAGGTCTAACGCAGGCTTCGTACAACGCGTAAAATTGAATGCTTTTGAACGGGAAAGTGGGCTCGAAATCTCATTTTACGTTCGATACGGAGATTATTTACATAGTCGACTTGCGCGCATGATTGCACGTGGCAGTATTGTCTGAGGCGCATTGCTCGACGAAAGTTGTTACGACGCAATGTGATCTGAATCAAGGTTACGAGGCAGCCATTACAGGGCTTGTTGTTGGCAGTCGGCCGAAGCGAATTGTAGCATCGACTGACGGGCGTTTCGCAAGGTCTAACGCAGGCTTCCTACAACGCGTAAAACTGAATGCTTTTGAACGGGAAAGTGGGCTCGAAATTTCATTTTACGTTTGATACGGAGATTATTTACATAGTTGACTTGCGCGCATGATTGCACGTGGCAGTATTGTCATAGGCGCATCGCTCGACGAAAATTGTTACGACGCAATGTGATCTGAATCAAGGTTACGAGGCAGCCATTACAGGGCTTGTTGTTGGCAGTCGGCCGAAGCGAATTGTAGCATCGACTGACGGGCGTTTCGCAAGGTCTAACGCAGGCTTCCTACAACGCGTAAAATTGAATGCTTTTGAACGGGAAAGTGGGCTCGAAATTTCATTTTACGTTCGATACGGAGATTATTTACATAGTCGACTTGCGCGCATGATTGCACGTGGCAGTATTGTCTGAGGCGCATTGCTCGACGAAAGTCGTTACGACGCAATGTGATCTGAATCAAGGTTACGAGGCAGCCATTTCCGCGCTTGTTGTTGGCAGTCGGCCGAAGCGAATTGTAGCATCGACTGACGGGCGTTTCCCAAGGTCTAACGCAGGCTTCGTACAACGCGTAAAATTGAATGCTTTTGAACGGGAAAGTGGGCTCGAAATCTCATTTTACGTTCGATACGGAGATTATTTACATAGTTGACTTGCGCGCATGATTACACGTGGCAGTATTGTCTGAGGCGCATTGCTCGACGAAAATTGTTACGACGCAATGTGATCTGAATCAAGGTTACGAGGCAGCCATTACAGGGCTTGTTGTTGGCAGTCGGCCGAAGCGAATTGTAGCATCGACTGACGGGCGTTTCGCAAGGTCTAACGCAGGCTTCCTACAACGCGTAAAATTGAATGCTTTTGAACGGGAAAGTGGGCTCGAAATTTCATTTTACGTTCGATACGGAGATTATTTACATAGTTGACTTGCGCGCATGATTGCACATGGCAGTATTGTCTGAGGCGCATCGCTCGACGTAAGTCGTTACGACGCAATGTGATCTGAATCAAGGTTACGGGGCAGCCATTTCCGCGATTGTTGTTGGCAGTCGGCCGAAGCGAATTGTAGCATCGACTGACGGGCGTTTCGCAAGGTCTAACGCAGGCTTCGTACAACGCGTAAAATTGAATGCTTTTGAACGGGAAAGTGGGCTCGAAATCTCATTTTACGTTCGATACGGAGATTATTTACATAGTTGACTTGCGCGCATGATTGCACGTGGCAGTATTGTCTGAGGCGCATCGCTCGACACAAATTGTTACGACGCAATGTGATCTGAATCAAGGTTACGAGGCAGCCATTACAGGGCTTGTTGTTGGCAGTCGGCCGAAGCGAATTGTAGCATCGACTGACGGGCGTTTCGCAAGGTCTAACGCAGGCTTCCTACAACGCGTAAAATTGAATGCTTTTGAACGGGAAAGTGGGCTCGAAATTTCATTTTACGTTCGATACGGAGATTATTTACATAGTTGACTTGCGCGCATGATTGCACATGGCAGTATTGTCTGAGGCGCATCGCTCGACGTAAGTCGTTACGACGCAATGTGATCTGAATCAAGGTTACGGGGCAGCCATTTCCGCGATTGTTGTTGGCAGTCGGCCGAAGCGAATTGTAGCATCGACTGACGGGCGTTTCGCAAGGTCTAACGCAGGCTTCGTACAACGCGTAAAATTGAATGCTTTTGAACGGGAAAGTGGGCTCGAAATCTCATTTTACGTTCGATACGGAGATTATTTACATAGTTGACTTGCGCGCATGATTGCACGTGGCAGTATTGTCTGAGGCGCATCGCTCGACACAAATTGTTACGACGCAATGTGATCTGAATCAAGGTTACGAGGCAGCCATTTCCGCGCTTGTTGTTGGCAGTCGGCCGAAGCGAATTGTAGCATCGACTGACGGGCGTTTCCCAAGGTCTAACGCAGGCTTCGTACAACGCGTAAAATTGAATGCTTTTGAACGGGAAAGTGGGCTCGAAATCTCATTTTACGTTCGATACGGAGATTATTTACATAGTTGACTTGCGCACATGATTACACGTGGCAGTATTGTCTGAGGCGCATTGCTCGACGAAAATTGTTACGACGCAATGTGATCTGAATCAAGGTTACGAGGCAGCCATTACAGGGCTTGTTGTTGGCAGTCGGCCGAGGCGAATTGTAGCATCGACTGACGGGCGTTTCGCAATGTCTAACGCAGGCTTCGTACAACGCGTAAAATTGAATGCTTTTGAACGGGAAAGTGGGCTCGAAATCTCATTTTACGTTCGATACGGAGATTATTTACATAGTTGACTTGCGCACATGATTACACGTGGCAGTATTGTCTGAGGCGCATTGCTCGACGAAAATTGTTACGACGCAATGTGATCTGAATCAAGGTTACGAGGCAGCCATTACAGGGCTTGTTGTTGGCAGTCGGCCGAAGCGAATTGTAGCATCGACTGTCGGGCGTTTCGCAAGGTCTAACGCAGGCTTCGTACAACGCGTAAAATTGAATGCTTTTGAACGGGAAAGTGGGCTCGAAATCTCATTTTACGTTCGATACGGAGATTATTTACATAGTTGACTTGCGCGCATGATTGCACGTGGCAGTATTGTCTGAGGCGCATCGCTCGACACAAATTGTTACGACGCAATGTGATCTGAATCAAGGTTACGAGGCAGCCAGTTCCGCGCTTGTTGTTGGCAGTCGGCCGAAGCGAATTGTAGCATCGACTGACGGGCGTTTCCCAAGGTCTAACGCAGGCTTCGTACAACGCGTAAAATTGAATGCTTTTGAACGGGAAAGTGGGCTCGAAATCTCATTTTACGTTCGATACGGAGATTATTTATATAGTTGACTTGCGCACATGATTACACGTGGCAGTATTGTCTGAGGCGCATTGCTCGACGAAAATTGTTACGACGCAATGTGATCTGAATCAAGGTTACGAGGCAGCCATTACAGGGCTTGTTGTTGGCAGTCGGCCGAAGCGAATTGTAGCATCGACTGACGGGCGTTTCGCAATGTCTAACGCAGGCTTCCTACAACGCGTAAAATTGAATGGTTTTGAACGGGAAAGTGGGCTCGAAATCTCATTTTACGTTCTATACGGAGATTATTTACATAGTTGACTTGCGCGCATGATTGCACGTGGCAGTATTGCCTGAGGCGCATCGCTCGACGAAAGTTGTTACGACACAATGTGATCTGAATCAAGGTTACGAGGCAGCCATTTCCGCGATTGTTGTTGGCAGTCGGCCGAAGCGAATTGTAGCATCGACTGACGGGCGTTTCGCAAGGTCTAACGCAGGCTTCGTACAACGCGTAAAATTGAATGCTTTTGAACGGGAAAGTGGGCTCGAAATCTAATTTTACGTTCGATACGGAGATTATTTACATAGTAGACTTGCGCACATGATTACACGTGGCAGTATTGTCTGAGGCGCATTGCTCGACGAAAATTGTTACGACGCAATGTGATCTGAATCAAGGTTACGAGGCAGCCACTACAGGGCTTGTTGTTGGCAGTCGGCCGAAGCGAATTGTAGCATCGACTGACGGGCGTTTCGCAAGGTCTAACGCAGGCTTCCTACAACGCGTAAAATTGAATGCTTTTGAACGGGAAAGTGGGCTCGAAAGTTCATTTTACGTTCGATACGGAGATTATTTACATAGTTGACTTGCGCACATGATTACACGTGGCAGTATTGTCTGAGGCGCATCGCTCGACACAAATTGTTACGACGCAATGTGATCTGAATCAAGGTTACGAGGCAGCCATTTCCGCGCTTGTTGTTGGCAGTCGGCCGAAGCGAATCGTAGCATCGACTGACGGGCGTTTCGCAAGGTCTAACGCAGGCTTCCTACAACGCGTAAAATTGAATGCTTTTGAACGGCAAAGCTGGATTGAAATCTCATTTTACGTTCGCTACGGAGATTATTTACATATTTGACTTGCGCACATGATTACACGTGGCAGTATTGTCTGAGGCGCATCGCTCGACGTAAGTTGTTACGACGCAATGTGATCTGAATCAAGGTTACGAGGCAGCCATTTCCGCGCTTATTGTTGGCAGTCGGCCGAAGCGAATTGTAGCATCGACTGACGGGCGTTTCCCAAGGTCTAACGGAGGCTTCCTACAACGCGTAAAATTGAATATTTTTGAACGGCAAAACGGGATCGAAATCTCATTTTACGTTCGCTACGGAGATTATTTACATAGTTGACTTGCGCACATGATTACACGTGGCAGTATTGTCTGAGGCGCATCGCTCGACGTAAGTTGTTACGACGCAATGTGATCTGAATCAAGGTTACGAGGCAGCCATTTCCGCGATTGTTGTTGGCAGTCGGCCGAAGCGAATTGTAGCATCGACTGACGGGCGTTTCCCAAGGTCTAACGCAGGCTTCCTACAACGCGTAAAATTGAATGCTTTTGAACGGCAAAGCTGGATTGAAATCTCATTTTACGTTCGCTACGGAGATTATTTACATAGTCGACTTGCGCGCATGATTGCACGTGGCAGTATTGTCTGAGGCGCATCGCTCGACGAAAGTTGTTACGACGCAATGTGATCTGAATCAAGGTTACGAGGAAGCCATTTCCGCGCTTGTTGTTGGCAGTCGGCCGAAGCGAATTGTAGCATCGACTGACGGGCGTTTCCCAAGGTCTAACGCAGGCTTTCTACAACGCGTAAAATTGAATGCTTTTGAACGGGAAAGCTGGATTGAAATCTCATTTTACGTTCGCTACGGAGATTATTTACATAGTTGACTTGCGCACATGATTACACGTGGCAGTATTGTCTGAGGCGCATCGCTCGACGTAAGTTGTTACGACGCAATGTGATCTGAATCAAGGTTACGAGGCAGCCATTTCCGCGATTGTTGTTGGCAGTCGGCCGAAGCGAATTGTAGCATCGACTGACGGGCGTTTTCCAAGGTCTAAAGCAGGCTTCGTACAACGCGTAAAATTGAATGCTTTTGAACGAGAAAGTGGGCTCGAAATCTCATTTTACGTTCGATACGGAGATTATTTACATAGTTGACTTGCGCACATGATTACACGTGGCAGTATTGTCTGAGGCGCATCGCTCGACACAAATTGTTACGACGCAATGTGATCTGAATCAAGGTTTCGAGGCAGCCATTTCCGCGCTTGTTGTTGGCAGTCGGCCGAAGCGAATTGTAGCATCGACTGACGGGAGTTTCACAAGGTCTAAAGCAGGCTTCGTACAACGCGTAAAATTGAATGCTTTTGAACGAGAAAGTGGGCTCGAAATCTCATTTTACGTTCGATACGGAGATTATTTACATAGTTGACTTGCGCACATGATTACACGTGGCAGTATTATCTGAGGCGCATCGCTCGACGTAAGTCGTTACGACGCAATGTGATCTGAATCAAGGTTACGAGGCAGCCATTTTCGCGCTTGTTGTTGGCAGTCGGCCGAAGCGAATTGTAGCATCGACTGACGGGCGTTTCCCAAGGTCTAACGCAGGCTTTCTACAACGCGTAAAATTGAATGCTTTTGAACGGGAAAGCTGCATTGAAATCTCATTTTACGTTCGATACGGAGATTATTTACATAGTTGACTTGCGCGCATGATTGCACGTGGCAGTATTGTCTGAGGCGCATCGCTCGACACAAATTGTTACGACGCAATGTGATCTGAATCAAGGTTACGAGGCAGCCATTTCCGCGATTGTTGTTGGCAGTCGGCCGAAGCGAAATGTAGCATCGACTGACGGGCGTTTCGCAAGGTCTAACGCAGGCTTCCTACAACGCGTAAAATTGAATGCTCTTGAACGAGAAAGTGGGCTCGAAATCTCATTTTACGTTCGATACGGAGATTATTTACATAGTTGACTTGCGCGCATGATTACACGTGGCAGTATTGTCTGAGGCGCATCGCTCGACGTAAGTCGTTACGACGCAATGTGATCTGAATCAAGGTTACGAGGCAGCCATTACAGGGCTTGTTGTTGGCAGTCGGCCGAAGCGAATTGTAGCATCGACTGACGGGCGTTTCGCAAGGTCTAACGCAGGCTTCCTACAACGCGTAAAATTGAATGCTTTTGAACGGGAAAGTGGGCTCGAAATCTCATTTTACGTTCGATACGGATATTATTTACATAGTTGACTTGCGCGCATGATTACACGTGGCAGTATTGTCTGAGGCGCATCGCTCGACGAAAGTTGTTACGACGCAATGTGATCTGAATCAAGGTTACGAGGCAGCCATTTCCGCGCTTGTTGTTGGCAGTCGGCCGAAGCGAATTGTAGCATCGACTGACGGGCGTTTCGCAAGGTCTAACGCAGGCTTCCTACAACGCGTAAAATTGAATGCTTTTGAACGAGAAAGTGGGCTCGAAATCTCATTTTACGTTCGCTACGGAGATTATTTACATAGTTGACTTGCGCACATGATTACACGTGGCAGTATTGTCTGAGGCGCATCGCTCGACGTAAGTTGTTACGACGCAATGTGATCTGAATCAAGGTTACGAGGCAGCCATTTCCGCGATTGTTGTTGGCCGTCGGCCGAAGCGAATTGTAGCATCGACTGACGGGCGTTTTCCAAGGTCTAAAGCAGGCTTCGTACAACGCGTAAAATTGAATGCTTTTGAACGAGAAAGTGGGCTCGAAATCTCATTTTACGTTCGATACGGAGACTATTTACATAGTTGACTTGCGCACATGATTACACGTGGCAGTATTGTCTGAGGCGCATCGCTCGACACAAATTGTTACGACGCAATGTGTTCTGAATCAAGGTTTCGAGGCAGCCATTTCCGCGCTTGTTGTTGGCAGTCGGCCGAAGCGAATTGTAGCATCGACTGACGGGCGTTTCACAAGGTCTAAAGCAGGCTTCGTACAACGCGTAAAATTGAATGCTTTTGAACGAGAAAGTGGGCTCGAAATCTCATTTTACGTTCGATACGGAGATTATTTACATAGTTGACTTGCGCACATGATTACACGTGGCAGTATTGTCTGAGGCGCATCGCTCGACGTAAGTCGTTACGACGCAATGTGATCTGAATCAAGGTTACGAGGCAGCCATTTTCGCGCTTGTTGTTGGCAGTCGGCCGAAGCGAATTGTAGCATCGACTGACGGGCGTTTCCCAAGGTCTAACGCAGGCTTTATACAACGCGTAAAATTGAATGCTTTTGAACGGGAAAGCTGCATTGAAATCTCATTTTACGTTCGATACGGAGATTATTTACATAGTTGACTTGCGCGCATGATTGCACGTGGCAGTATTGTCTGAGGCGCATCGCTCGACACAAATTGTTACGACGCAATGTGATCTGAATCAAGGTTACGAGGCAGCCATTTCCGCGATTGTTGTTGGCAGTCGGCCGAAGCGAAATGTAGCATCGACTGACGGGCGTTTCGCAAGGTCTAACGCAGGCTTCCTACAACGCGTAAAATTGAATGCTTTTGAACGAGAAAGTGGGCTCGAAATCTCATTTTACGTTCGATACGGAGATTATTTACATAGTTGACTTGCGCGCATGATTACACGTGGCAGCATTGTCTGAGGCGCATCGCTCGACGTAAGTCGTTACGACGCAATGTGATCTGAATCAAAGTTACGAGGCAGCCATTACAGGGCTTGTTGTTGGCAGTCGGCCGAAGCGAATTGTAGCATCGACTGACGGGCGTTTCGCAAGGTCTAACGCAGGCTTCCTACAACGCGTAAAATTGAATGCTTTTGAACGGGAAAGTGGGCTCGAAATCTCATTTTACGTTCGATACGGAGATTATTTACATAGTTGACTTGCGCGCATGATTACACGTGGCAGTATTGTCTGAGGCGCATCGCTCGACGAAAGTTGTTACGACGCAATGTGATCTGAATCAAGGTTACGAGGCAGCCATTTCCGCGCTTGTTGTTGGCAGTCGGCCGAAGCGAATTGTAGCATCGACTGACGGGCGTTTCGCAAGGTCTAACGCAGGCTTCCTACAACGCGTAAAATTGAATGCTTTTGAACGAGAAAGTGGGCTCGAAATCTCATTTTACGTTCGATACGGAGATTATTTACATAGTTGACTTGCGCACATGATTACACGTGGCAGTATTGTCTGAGGCGCATCGCTCGACGTAAGTCGTTACGACGCAATGTGATCTGAATCAAGGTTACGAGGCAGCCATTACAGGGCTTGTTGTTGGCAGTCGGCCGAAGCGAATTGTAGCATCGACTGACGGGCGTTTCGCAATGTCTAACGCAGGCTTCCTACAACGCGTAAAATTGAATGCTTTTGAACGGCAAAGCTCGATTGAAATCTCATTTTACGTTCGCGACGGAGATTATTTACATAGTTGACTTGCGCACATGATTACACGTGGCAGTATTGTCTGAGGCGCATCGCTCGACGTAAGTTGTTACGACGCAATGTGATCTGAATCAAGGTTACGAGGCAGCCATTACCGCGCTTGATGTTGGCAGTCGGCCGAAGCGAATTGTAGCATCGACTGACGGGCGTTTCCCAAGGTCTAAGGCAGGCTTTCTACAACGCGTAAAGTTGAATGCTTTTGAACGGCAAAGCTGGATTGAAATCTCATTTTACGTTCGCTACGGAGATTATTTACATAGTTGACTTGCGCACATGATTACACGTGGCAGTATTGTCTGAGGCGCATCGCTCGACGTAAGTTGTTACGACGCAATGTGATCTGAATCAAGGTTACGAGGCAGCCATTTCCGCGCTTGTTGTTGGCAGTCGGCCGAAGCGAATTGTAGCATCGACTGACGGGCGTTTCCCAAGGTCTAACGCAGGCTTCCTACAACGCGTAAAATTGAATGCTTTTGAACGGCAAAGCGGGATCGAAATCTCATTTTACGTTCGATACGGAGATTATTTACATAGTTGACTTGCGCGCATGATTGCACGTGGGAGTATTGTCTGTGGCGCATCGCTCGACACAAATTGTTACGACGCAATGTGATGTGAATCAAGGTTACGAGGCAGCCATTTACGTGCTTGATGTTGGCAGTCGGCCGAAGCGAATTGTAGCATCGACTGACGGGCGTTTCCCAAGGTCTAACGCAGGCTTCCTACAACGCGTAAAATTGAATGCTTTTGAACGGCAAAGCGGGATCGAAATCTCATTTTACGTTCGATACGGAGATTATTTACATAGTTGACTTGCGCGCATGATTGCACGTGGGAGTATTGTCTGAGGCGCATCGCTCGACACAAATTGTTACGACGCAATGTGATCTGAATCAAGGTTACGAGGCAGCCATTTATGTGCTTGATGTTGGCAGTCGGCCGAAGCGAATTGTAGCATCGACTGACGGGCGTTTCGCAAGGTCTAACGCAGGCATCCTACAACGCGTAAAATTTAATGCTTTTGAACGGGAAAGCTGGATTGAAATCTCATTTTACGTTCGCTACGGAGATTATTTACATAGTTGACTTGCGCACATGATTACACGTGGCAGTATTGTCTGAGGCGCATCGCTCGACGTAAGTTGTTACGACGCAATGTTGTCTGAATCAAGGTTACGAGGCAGCCATTTCCGCCCTTGTTGTTGGCAGTCGGCCGAAGCGAATTGTAGCATCGACTGACGGGCGTTTCCCAAGGTCTAACGCAGGCTTCCTACAACGCGTAAAATTGAATGCTTTTGAACGGCAAAGCGGGATCGAAATCTCATTTTACGTTCGATACGGAGATTATTTACATAGTTGACTTGCGCGCATGATTGCACGTGGGAGTATTGTCTGAGGCGCATCGCTCGACACAAATTGTTACGACGCAATGTGATCTGAATCAAGGTTACGAGGCAGTCATTTACGTGCTTGATGTTGGCAGTCGGCCGAAGCGAATTGTAGCATCGACTGACGGGCGTTTCCCAATGTCTAACGCAGGCTTTCTACAACGCGTAAAATTGAATGCTTTTGAACGGGAAAGCTGGATTGAAATCTCATTTTACGTTCGCTACGGAGATTATTTACATAGTTGACTTGCGCACATGATTACACGTGGCAGTATTGTCTGAGGCGCATCGCTCGACGTAAGTTGTTACGACGCAATGTTATCTGAATCAAGGTTACGAGGCAGCCATTTCCGCCCTTGTTGTTGGCAGTCGGCCGAAGCGAATTGTAGCATCGACTGACGGGCGTTTCCCAAGGTCTAACGCAGGCTTCCTACAACGCGTAAAATTGAATGCTTTTGAACGGCAAAGCGGGATCGAAATCTCATTTTACGTTCGATACGGAGATTATTTACATAGTTGACTTGCGCGCATGATTGCACGTGGGAGTATTGTCTGAGGCGCATCGCTCGACACAAATTGTTACGACGCAATGTGATCTGAATCAAGGTTACGAGGCAGTCATTTACGTGCTTGATGTTGGCAGTCGGCCGAAGCGAATTGTAGCATCGACTGACGGGCGTTTCCCAATGTCTAACGCAGGCTTTCTACAACGCGTAAAATTGAATGCTTTTGAACGGGAAAGCTGGATTGAAATCTCATTTTACGTTCGCTACGGAGATTATTTACATAGTTGACTTGCGCACATGATTACACGTGGCAGTATTGTCTGAGGCGCATCGCTCGACGTAAGTTGTTACGACGCAATGTTATCTGAATCAAGGTTACGAGGCAGCCATTTCCGCGCTTGTTGTTGGCAGTCGGCCGAAGCGAATTGTAGCATCGACTGACGGGCGTTTCGCAAGGTCTAACGCAGGCATCCTACAACGCGTAAAATTGAATAATTTACAGCTGGGAAGCCGGCTCCAAATCTCGCTTTACATTGGATATGGAGGTTATTTACATTGTTGACTGGCGCACATGATTACACATGGCAGTATTCTCCAAGGCGCATCGCTCGACAAAAGTTCTTACGACGCAATGTGATCTGAATCAAGGTTACGAGGCAGCCATTTCCGTGCTTGATGTTGGCAGTGGGCCGATGCGAATTGTAGCATCGACTGAGGGGCGTTTCGCAAGGTCTAACGCAGGCATCCTACAACGCGTAAAATTGAATGCTTTTGAATGGGAAAGTGGGCTCGAAATCTCATTTTACGTTCGCTACGGAGATTATTTACATAGTTGACTTGCGCACATGATTACACGTGGCAGTATTGTCTGAGGCGCATCAATCGAGGAAAGTTGTTACGACGCAGTGTGATCTGAATCAAGGTTACGAGGCAGCCATTTCCGTGCTTGTTGTTGGCAGTCGGCCGATGCGAATTGTAGCATCGACTGACTGGCGTTTCCCAAGGTCTAACGCAGGCTTCCTACAACACGTAAAATTGAATAATTTACAGCTGGGAAGCGGGCTCCAAATCTCATATTACGTTCGATACGGAGGTTATATGCATAGTTGACTGGCGCACATGATTACACATGGCAGTATTCTCTAAGGCGCATCACTCGACGAAAGTTGTTACGACGCAATGTGATCAGAATCGAGGTTACGAGGCAGCCATCTCCCTGCTTGTTGTCGGCATTCGGCCGATGCAAATTGTAGCATCGGCTGACGGGCGTTTCGCAAAGTCTAACGCAGGCTTCCTACAATGCGTAATATTGAATCCTTTAGGCCTGGGAAGCGGGCTCCAAATCTCATTTTACGTTCGCTACGGAGATTAGTTACATAGTTTACTTGCGCAAATTGTCACACATGGCAGTATTGTCTGAGGTGCATCGCTCGACGAAAGTTGTTACCATGGAATGTGATCTGAATCTAGGTTAGGAGGCAGCCATTTCCATGCTTGTTGTTGGCAGTCGGCCAATGCAAATTGTGGCATTGACTGACGGACCTTTCGCAAGGTCTAATGCAGGCTTCCTACAATGCGTAAAATTGAATACCTTACAGCTGGCAAGCGGGCTTCAAATCTTATTTTACGTTCGATACGGAGATTAGTTACATAGTTTACTTGCGCAAATGGTTACACATGGTAGTATTGTCTGAGGTGCATCGCTCGACGAAAGTTGTTACCACGCAATGTGATCTGAATCTAAGTTACGAGGCAGCCATTTCCGTGCTTGTTGTCGGCAGTCGGCCGATGCGATTTGTAGCGTCGACTGACGAGCGTTTCGCAAGGTCTAACACAGGCTTCCTACAACGCGTGAAATTGAATGCTTTTGAACTGGAATGCGGGCTCGAAATCTCATTTTATGTTCGACACGGAGATTATATGCATAGTTGACTTGCGCACATGATTACACGTGGCAGTATTGTCTGAGACGCATCGCTCGACGAAAGTTGTTACGATGCAATGTGATCTGAATCAAGGTTACGAGGCAGCCATTACCGCGCTTGTTGTTGGCAGTCGGCCGAAGCGAATTGTAGCATCGACTAACGGGCGTTTAGCAAGGTCTTACGCAGGCTTCCTACAACGCGTGAAATTGAATGCTTTTGAACGGGAAAGCGGGCTCGAAATCTAATTTTGCCTTCCATACGGAGATTATTTACATAGTTGACTTGCGCACATGATTACACGTGGCGGTATTGTCGGAGTCGCATCGCTCGACGTAAGTTGTTAAGACGCAATGTGATCTGAATCAAGTTTACGAGGCAGCCACTTCCCTGCTTGATGTTGGCAGTCGGCCGATGCGAATTGTGGCATCGACTGACGGACCTTTCGCAAGGACTAATGCATTCTTCCTACAATGCGTAAAATTGAATACTTTACAGCTGGGAAGCGGGCTTCAAATCTTATTTTACGTTCGATACGGAGATTAGTTACATAGTTTACTTGCGCAAATGGTTACACATGGCAGTATTGTCTGCGGTGCATCGCTCAACGAAAGTTGTTACCACGCAATGTGATCTGAATCAAGGTTACGAGGCAGCCATTTCCATGCTTGTTGTTGGCAGTCGGCCGATGTGAATTGTGGCATCGACTGACGGGCCTTTCGCTAGGTCTAACGCTGGCTTCCTACAACGCGTAATATTGAATCCTTTACAGCTATGAAGTGGGCTCGAAATCTTATTTTACGTTCGATACGGAGATTATTTACATAGCTGACTTGCGCACATGATTACACGTGGCCGTATTGTCTGAGGTGCATCACTCGACAGAAGTTGTTACGACGCATCCTGATATGAGTATAAGTTACGAGGTGGCCATTTTCGTACTAGATGTTGGCCGTCAGCAGAAGCGAATTGTAGCAACGACTGACAGGCGTTTCGCAAGGTCTAACGCAGGATTCTTTACGAGTATAATTGAGTCCTTTAGAGCTATAAAGCGGGCTTGAAATTTCATTTTGCGTTCGACACGGAGATTGTTTGCAAAGTTGACTTGCGCATGTGGTTAGAGGTGGTAGTTTTGTCTGAGGTGCATCGCTCGACGAAAGTTCTTACGATATGCATCGTGATATGAGTCTAGGTTATCAGGCAGATTTCCCGTGCTTGATGTTGGCAGTCGGCAGATGCGAATTGTAGAACGACTAAAGGGCGTTTCACAAGTTCCAACGCAGGCTTCCTACAACGCGTAGAATTGGGTCCTTTAGAATTGGAAATCGGGCTCGAAATCTCATTTTACTTTAGATACGGAGATTATTTACATAGTTGACTTTCGCACATGGTTACACGTGGCAGTATTGTCTGAGGTGCATCGCTCGATTAAAATTGTTACGACGCGTCGGGATATGAGTCTAGGTTACGAGGCAGCCATTTTCGTGCTTTGTGGTGTCAGTCGGCCGATGCAAATGGTAGCATCGACTGAGAGGTAACATCGACGGGGAGATGGAGACCGACGAGTGTTTAAGCTTTGAGGAACAGGAGATGAAGGAGCGAAGTGCGGAACTGGTGGCGAATAGCGGGACGTGGATTCAAGTGCATTCCTTCGATTTCTCGCAGTATCCGGGGGATACTGCGAGAAACCCTCATATACCCTCATATACCCCTCATATCCCTTAGGTAATTCAATAATATCATCTGTGACCTGTTATAAATACTTGGAGCTTATCTTAACTCAAGACCTTTCATGGTCCTCTCACATTGCTAAAATAACTAACGAGGCTAACCGCACCTTAGGCTTCCTCCGGCGACATCTGAAATTTGCCCCTCCTCCAGTAAAAACTCTTGCCTACAAATCTGTGGTAAGATCCAAACTTGAATACGCATGCTAAATTTGGGACCCTCATCGCACTAATCTTTCTAACATGCTTGAATCTGTCCAAAACCGCGCAGCCCGATTCATTTTCCATGACTATTCTTCATATACAAGTGTCACAGCACTAAAATCCAATGCGAATCTTCCTAGACTACAAGCGAGGCGTCAAGTGTCCAGGCTCATTCTATATCACAAGTTTTATCATGCCCCGATTGGTAACAGCGTCATATCGCCAGCTCACCGCCATTCATCCCGGACTAATCATTCAAAGTCAGTGTACCCCCCGCATGCGCGCACATCATCCCATCTTCATTCGTTTTTTCCACGTACAGCGAGAGACTGGAATGATCTGCGTGAAGAAGCAGCGGACCACTCCAGTGTGACTGCATTCAGGACTGCCATCGAACGCATTTTCCTTTGAAGCAGCCCACCCCTTATGTAAAACCCCTCTCCAGGGGCATTTGAGGAATAAATAAATAAATAAATAAATACCATCCCCGGTGGCGGCAGAGGCGTGCCACTTGGCCAGCAAAGCCACACGCGAAGCAGATCGGCCGGTTGTCTTTCTTGGGTACGCCACCGCTTATCAACAGGGGCCTAGGTAGCAATACACATTTCTGAGCTGGGCGTAGTGGCTGCGGCGGCGCGCAGAAGCCGCTTCTGTGCAAGTAATACGCAGCTGGAAAAGGCGAGGCGTAGAAGCCGTTTATGGGGGGTAGTGCGCAACTTCCGGCGGATATCTTGGCCTGGCAACAATGGCAGCGTACGTGAGCGGAACCGGCGCTGAAGGTGGCTGATTTGCGAGAGGTAGTGCGTCACTGACATGTTCATATATGACGCGTCGGAGTTCCGGGGAGAACGAGGACTCGGATGACTGGGTAGCAGGGAGCAGTGACAGTTGGTGCGTGACTTCTTCGCAAACGAGTTGCTTGATTTGGTCGAGGAACGAAGAGTGGGCGGGAGCAGTACTGGAACTGTCAGTTGGGCCAAAATCGTTTCGTCGGGCGCGGCAGCTCGCCGCGCAGTAAGGCGTTGTTAGCGGAGCTCATCGTAGCTCTGGCACAGTGTAATCACCTCGTCAATCGTTTGAAGATTTTTCGCCAAGAGCATTTGGAAGGCGTCATCCTCTATGCCCTTCATGACATCCTTGATCTTTTCAGAGTCGTGCATGGCGGGATTAATGTGCCGGTAAAGGTCAACTACGTCTTCAATGTAGCTGGTGAAGTTCTAACCCTCTTGCTGAGCGCTGCCACGGAAGCGTTGTTCTGCGTGCAGCTTGCGTAAAGCAGGGCAACCGAAAACTTCTTTGAAAGACAGGGTAAATGCTGTCCAGGTGGAAAGGTTGGATTCTTGATTCGGCAACGAGAGATTAGCGACTCCAGAAAAATAGAAGATGACGTTAGGCAGTTTAGCTTTGTCATCCAATTTGTTATGCGCACTCACGCGATCGTACGACGAGAGCTAATCCTCCACGTCATGGTATTTGTTGCCGCTGAAGACCGGAGGATCTCGTTGGCGTGGAGCAGCCGAGTAGACGACATGCCATGCCAGGGGAGGATCGGGCTGCGCAGCGTCCTGAGGCGTGGCAGAAACGGTAGGGAGTGTACGGCTGCGGAGTTCCAGGTTTGGGAAGGGCCCAGCACGTCTACCAATCGTCAAGAGGCGTTATAGTTCAATGGATAGCTCAGAGAGCAGAGCACCGCAGCGAGAGGACACAGAGGTTCGGCAACACATGCACACGGCTTCGAAGCGCTCGTCGTCGTCGTCTTTCTCGTTCTTCTCCAGTACGATAAATACATATATTGTTTAAAATAGAGCATTTGGGATACACTCTGTAGAGGACTGCCAAAAAGGCAATTAACAGTCCTTACATTAGTGTAGTTTTGTATTTAGTGCAGAGCTGATCGTATGACCGGTCCCACTCGAATATTCTTTCCTATATGCCTCAACTTTTAAGTAATATCTTGTTCTTTAAATTATTAAAAGTACACTCATAATTTAGCAGAAACATTTTTTCACTGCGATAAATATTCAGCGCTAGGTCAGAAACTTGTGGCGTTGATCGCATTCGCTATGAGCAATTATTTTTTACAGTAGTAGAAGGAAGACATTATGGTTGCATTTCATTCGCGATATATGACCCTACCTGTTTTGTTCGATAATATGCGCTTGCAATACATGTGCCAAACATTTATTTTCGATCGCGAACAAATTTTTCTACATGGCTATCTTCCGCGGCTGGCGCGAATGAACAAATCGCGATCAATAAATAGTATCCCGATTCTTATTGCACAGTGACAACCGTATAGGACATGGTATGTCACCGTTCCCGATATTTAATCTCAATGATGTTACCATACAACAAAAAGCCGGACGGGGACTTTAAGTTTAATAGAAACGGCTGCGGCATAAGCCATGCTGCTACGTTACCAAATTGAAGCAAATATATATTGCCGTATTAAGTGCCACAATCATAATCTCATTCTGAAGCATGGCGCAGTGGGGGAGTCCCAGAATAATAGTGAACCCACGGGGTTGAACCGGGCTCGTAAATATGAATACAGGAGCGGTTTATGTTTTCTGCCCTATCGAATGTTTTCGCCATTATGCTTTGCGCCATTATGTTTTCGCCGCAACCGAACATGTGACTTCGAGCTCGCAGCGAAAAGCCATAACCACTGAGCTACCGCGGCAGGTATACGCACGTGCATGAGAATACAGGAACGATTGCCCGCGTTTCAGGTGGTTTCGTGCAGTGAAATTGATGGGGTTTGACCATGACCAACCAGCACCATTTATAATCCTCCTACATAGGCCAGGCCGCAAAACCGATAGATGTCCCGCACCTTCGCGCTCGAGTGAAGGCGTGTGCGACACGTTATGCCGTCAACCCGGACATCACGCCTGCGCAGCACTAGCACCGCACAAGTTGTTATGACACAGGCGCCGTGCACCACATGTGAATGAAACATTCAGATGGGAGTACCGTATGAACACACAACATGCGAAAAAAACTCACCGAAGACAAGAACTATCATCGGGGCCACTGGTGCACAACTTCTTCCTTCCTACACGCTCGCACGCTCACACGCAGCAGTCGGTGGCAAACCTCCACGTTAGTCGATTCATGAATTCATGCATTCAAAAACTTTATTAAAGTCCTGAAGCTCTGTCTTTTCAGAACAAAGTGGGCCGCTTCCATGTCAGCACCATCAGGCCGAGCCTTCCGGTGCCATCGTGGACGCTCTGACCAGCCCGTACTTGACCCTGATATGAAGAGCGTGATATAATCTTTTGCGAGTAAAGCCATTTTTCTTCGGGCGAGAATCGTGGAACAGCTCGCCAGCATTTGCCTGATGTCAAGGATGTTATCGCACACATTACATTCTTTACTAATTTCTCTTTCAGGGTGAATTTTACTTACGAGATATGGAGTGGGGTTCGTCCTGGTTTGCAGTAAACCTAGAGTGACTGCTTGAGCGCTGTTCAACGTTACGTTTGGCAGGAAGAACTGCATGCCACTCAAGTAGTATTTTTTAGTGATGTCGTTGTAAGTCAGTAAATTATCTTTATGCTCCCCGGAATGGCAGTGGGCGTCGCTTCGGTTTTGACCAGCACGGCAAGCAAGTCCTCGTGCGAGGTCGTTTGTTACCTCGTTGAAGTAGAGCCGAGTCTCGTCCACTTGTCCCATATGTGCAGGAATCGGCCGGATATTAGTTTTGATAGTTTCAATTTTTTCGATAATTTCAGCTGCAGTACCAGTGACATAGCCTTTGTCAAAGTTCTTAATTGATGCTTTGGAGCGTCAGTCGGTGCTCTGTTATTCGAAATTATGTAGCACGGATGGTATACATAGCCCTTTTCGTCTTCTAGCCTCTTGACAAAATATGTTTGATTATAGCGCTACAGCAAACACAGCAGTGCTAAGAGCAGACCACATGGATAACGCTCACACGGAGACCACCAAAATATTCAAAATGGTAGTCAAGCAAACATCCCACCAAAAAAGTAACAATGAAAATACCAATGTTGGCTGCTTCCTTTTTAGAAATGCATAGTGTTACACGTTTAAAACAAATTTCTTGATTCAAATTCAATGAGCTTTTGCGAAGCTGTAAGGTTTACACAAAGGCTCACAAATAAAATACATCGTTGCTACAAATGATGTTGGCTGCGATAACAGAATTCTTTAGTATCGAGGGGAATGTAGAGGCTTGACCTCTCACATTGAGACAGTTTGTGGGCGCGCCATTTTAGTGTCAGAGGTCACAACTACGGCATTATAAATGGCGAGCATGCTGGCACTCAGATCGGTGATATCGCATGTTACAGCAGAGAAGAAAAAGCAGAATATAAGAAAAAACACTGCAGCAATGGCTGCTGCCATTCTTTTTTTCATCTTTTTTTTTCGAGCGAGAGAGGGCAGCTGCAACCGCTAGGCTACCTGAATGCTCCTGGCCTTTGGAACTTCTCGGAAGCAACAGAAATGAAGGTATGCAGGCACCTTGGAAGACCGCAACCTTCTCTTTATAGCTTTGTCCTGTGGGGCTTCGGGCTAACGTGCCCGGACCCGGCTAGCTCAGTTCTAAGGAGACACGTAGCTCCTCCCCACTTCGCAGCGCACGCAAAGGGGCGCCGCGGCGGGTTCGCTGACTCACCGGCAAGGCGTAGAGACGACTCCAGCTGTGGCACCAACGAATGAGGGTTTATTCCCTGTTATGTAAAAAATGCGCGTACAATACAGGAATGCGGCACTGTGGTGGCAGTCGCAGACTACGGGTGAAAGCTCCCGGGAAGTCTGCTCCGCCACGCTGGCTCTTCCGAGCAGGTTCGCCACACAAAAGGGGGCCGCCTTGCTCAGAGGGGCGCGGGACCGAGTGGGTGCGCACGTCCGACAGCCAATAGCACCAAAAGTCAATCTATCCGGGCGAAAGCGCCCGCGCACTTCCGATGCTGAAGGAGAGAGAAGCCGAAGAGAGGGCGAGAGGGGTCCGCTCCTCTGGCACTGTTCTTGCGCGCGGCGTGCCCAACCACACGCAGTGAATAATGCGCGCCTGGCTACGCGTCACGCGTCTACGAGGCCGTACGCGCCGGTCCTACGCGTCTAGAGAGAGCAGACGCGCAGGAATCGCGCGCGTCAAGGAGGTCTTCATTTTGAGCGTCATATTGAGAATACGCAACGGAAATGGCAGCTTCCGCACCGACGTCACGTGGGCCGCATGTACACTTCCGGCGGTTCGAAAAGGTTGTTGAAGTTTCAGAATTGAGCGGAGACGCCGGGAGTCGCTGCTGGTTTCGTGTCGATAGAGCACAGAGGCTATGGAGGCAATCAACAACGAAGCGCTGATTGCCTGCGTTGAGGCTCGACCTAAGCTTTGGTAGCCGGCTAAACACAAGCGCCACAAGAACAAGCACATGACGAAGTGGTCGTGGATCGTCAAGCCCAACGCTGCCTAACCGGTGAGTGCTCGGAATTTTATAAGGTCGTCATACCGGAGTAGTTTCAATCGCGACCGAGCCCGATCGGGATCGGATTTTGTGATCATGATTGCCTGTACTGCGCAATCTGCGTAGAACCGATCGTGACCGAGAAATTTGATCGCGCTCGATCGCGATCGAAAGCCTGTGTGGCATCGGCATAAGCTGCCTCTCTCATCGGCCGACTCGCAGATACCGAAAACGCGTTCAATCTGTGCAGATGACGTTATCACAGCGCTCAAGAGGTGATGGAAGTGCTTGCGGAATAAATTTCGGGGCCTGGGAGTACGCTTCAGAAAGAAAAGAGCCGCGCCGTGCCAGACGACGTTCAGGACGACGTCATCTGGCTGTTTTTCGACCAGATAATGTTTCTGCGCTACACAATGGAGTGTAGACCGTAACTGATCTTGAAGTTACCATCTTAGCCGGCGTGTTAAAAATGAAAGAGGGGACTCTAGTGCTTTCCCTTTACCATGTTGACCGGCGATGCCATATGTTTGTATTATATCTGGATATGCACCGCACTTATGTGAATCGACTCAAAATTGCGCTTACACAGGTAAATCTATGCGCAGTATGCATTATATTCAGCTTTGTCTAATTGGCGATAAAATATTTCATCATCATTTATTGACCCTTAAGGACCCTTTTCAGGGTATTACGTAAGGGGAGGGAGGGGGCAAAAGCACCAAGAAACACTATGGTCATTATTATACAATGGTTAACTCATTTGTCCAACGGTAAACAAAACGTAGTATACATGCTAGTAGACAACGGGCAAGAAAATTTAAAAAAAAGTAAGGTACGAACCAGATGTAGAAATAGAAATGGCAACACAACCGGCACTATAACAGAAAAGTGAAAAAAAGAACTTAGACGTTAGAGTAACAGCATACTACTGGTAGGTTAAGGGTTTAGAAAACGACAAGAGGTGTCTAAGTTTATCTGGATTACATTCATTTACTATGCTGTTGGGTAGCGCGTTCCACAATTCAATAGCACTGGGTAAGAAAGAATTGTTGAAGGCATTAGAGGAACCATGGAGAACCATTAGAGGAACCATTTGTGCGGCATCGCGGCTCCGATTAACGCATATTTCGTTAAATGTGATCTGGTAAGGAGACATACAAGCAGTACAAGGATAGCTTGGTATATTTATTTTTTAGGTACCCACAAAGCCAGTTTGGCTTTGCAGTAGGGAGCAGAGAAAGCAGAAATACAGGTACAAAATAACAAGTAAAATAGCACATAAAAACCTAGCCGTAAAGCATAAGACAAAAGTACAGAAAATATCACATACAAATTAGCGGGACGAATCAAAAGAAAAGGCCTTGCATGGTGCACACACAAAAGCAAAACACAAAAGATGCCAGTAGTTTCTTTTTATTCTGTGCACTGATCATAGAAGGCAGCGTGCAAGTCAATGGCCAGTATTTAACCGAGTATTGAATGTTGCTATATTCACGTGTGTCTTGGGCATTCCAATGAACAGCTTTAATTTTGCATTTTGCTGCTTGCCAGCAGTGTGCAAATTGGCGCTTCATCACAGACCCTCAAATATTACCTAGCTTGTTTAGGGATTCATTCAGTGTCATCAGGCTGTAGGAATAAATGCACCATAGTACTGACGACATTGTCAGCTGTGTAATTGATAATTCTTATTTTGTGTCTGCTCAGGAGTGTCCTTACCTAATTATCAGCCTGCGGTTATTCTACAGATCCCAGCTGTGGTTGCTGATTTCAGCGAAGCTTTCACGATGTTTGGGGAGAACGCTGTTCATGCTTAGCGAAATTTCCAAGGAAAGACTAGATGATCTAGTTAAACACATTCGCACTGTGCGAAAAATGATTATTGAAATTTGCATGCCAAAACCACGATCTAGCTACATTATTATAATAGGTATTTGTACTACTTCCGGTACTGGTTACTTGTCCAAGACAGTAGCCAGTAGTCAGCTGGGATGACAGTGGTTCAACGACTGCATTAATATCAGTATGAGGCATTCAGTAAGAGCGATTTGGCAAGACAGTAGGAGCAGCAGTAGAAAAGTTCAGAGAAGAGGGAAAAAAAGCTCAGCTTTAAGAAACCTTCTCGATGAGTTTGCTCGCTAAGTTCAGCTTTACTTGGCCAAAACACCCATTACAAGGCAGATGGCAATATGACAAACGGTATTATACGTAACTTCCTAAATACAAACAACAAATGCACTGCCTACTACGTACAAAGCTTGACACTGTGTTTAGACGTCGATTCAATTAAGAAAAACAGTTTAGAATGCGATGAAGTTTACAAACAAATGAAAGGAAAACAAAGTCACTAGCCAAGAAGGTTTCAAGTAGAAAAACTAGAACAGGAGAGAGCCTTATGCTAAAGCATGACCTAACAATACTACTACTCTATGTTTAGAAAGTGCAAGCGTAGATATTTCAACATGAAATTTATTAAGTGGTTTTACTGATAAAATGTAGTGGAATGCATGCTGCTAATTACTTCAAAACTGTAACATTCCAGAGACCATGCACTGTTTCATGTACAAGGTATCACTAGGCTTTAGGCATGGAGATCTCATAAGGACTGCTTAAATGCATCAGAAGCAAAAGCAGAAAAAAATACAAAATCTACATTTAAGTGCATGCAGAAACTGTTCATTCTGGTTGTATAGGCAAGCTACTTTTGTCCCTACAAAACTGACTCAGAGCTTCGGTGTTCTGTAATAAAATCACACATTAAAACAAATGTGGACGAATTTGAGCCTTTATATATTTTTGCGTTCAGACTGGGATGTTATTTACACATTGACAATGTGTGCAAACCTTATTACGCTCACATGCAGCATGTCCGCCAACCTTCCACCAGTGCCCCTATCTAGTGAGGAGGGAAGGGCTGCAGACATCTTAACGAAAAATGTGCCAGTTTTTCGAGCTGGTAACACTTGAAGTGGCATCACCGTCAAGTGAAGAATCACAAGCGCCAGCATCGACTCTGTCTTCGGCTTCGCACGAGTCTGTGGAGTCTCAGGACATTTTCGAATCTCTTGAATCACCAATGTTTCAAGAAGTTCTGGTTCCTGAGGCTTCTGAGGCACATCACAGCAGGCCGCAGTCACAAGCATCGCTGGTTTCAGCAGGAAGTCGCAGGCTGGATACGTTGGGAAGCATTGCTTCTGAAGCGATGTCAATAGGGAGGAAAAGGAAAAAGAAAGGTGAGAGTCAGTTAACATTAGAGGAATTATGCAATGTTTCAAGTGCAATAAAAAAAAATGCAAACCGCAAGACGACCTCAAACTTTTGCAGTCTCTCTGCTCAAACACATGAGAGATGCCAGTGAGGACAAGCATCTCGATATGAAAATTTAATTGATGAAAGTAGTAAAGTAATTCAAAGAATTATGTTTTAATGTATACCTTTTGTATAATAAATGAAATCATTGAATAAAATAATTATTTATATTGAAATTGAGAAATAAGGAGGAAAATAAAATTGGATGAAAATATAACTTCCCATGAATGGTAGACGAACCCACAACCTTTAAATTATGCTTGCATTGCTTTATCAATAGAGCTGCAGCAATGGCTATCCCTCTGCAAACTTTCTTGAGCCTATATGTGCATGTACTAGATCTCATTCTGGTAGTGTTAGCCAGTTCTACTTGTGCAACAACACTCCCAGAGCCTAATCTTGTAAACGTAAATATTCTAGGAAATTGATGGCAGAATGGCCTCCAGTGTAGGTCAATTTGTTTTGGGTTTAGCTCCCTCCAGTGGCAAGGTATATTTTGTCCACTTTCATTTCCCTTCTCCTTGTGATCTCGACATTATAAATAAGACTACAGTTACTTTCATCTATGCTTTACTACGTTTCCTTGTCTGTCGGTGTCATTTCAAAGCTCCTCAGTTCTTTTTTGCTCATTTTGCATTGTGTTGTATTTGTATTTTTGTGTGTAATTATTCAGGAATTTCATAAAGTTGATATATGTGGGCCTGGTTGCTTGGCCATTGCTGCTGTAGAGATGTGTGAACATGTTTTAGCAACACACCTATAACAGAGAAACAAGCACTGACTTGTAACTAAAGGTTTCTTACAAGACAAGTGTTCATCGCCTTCATCTGTCCTTACCCATTGAAACTATCTTGCAGCAATGAACGTTTTTGAGTTCACCACCTGTGAATGTAGAGATCGTGGATACATTTACGGGTGTATGTACATGCCTGTAAAGAAAAAAAAATGTAATGGACCTTCAACCAATCCCCATAAGAAATTTCGGTGAGATGTTTCACGTTGTAAATCATTATATCGGGGCGTTCTAGCACCGAAAGTATTTTTCAAATAGTTTTTTTTATTAGAAGAGATAGCAGAAAGTGAAAAGTCATATCCCCGCCTAGCCAGGAGGTGAGGTTCACTGCCAACACAGACAACCACAAGCCACATTTCTTGTTCTTTTTTTCGTTTTTTTTTTGCTTTTGCATGACTGACTTCCAGAGTTGGTTTAGCATGTTCTGCGTTGGATGTTTGGCCAAAGTCTTTGTACGTGATCAGTGACATTGAAGGCAATGCGTAAATGAGGCATTTGTACATATGACCCTACTTCTCTGGCAGGAAGCAGGGCTACCTGACGGGAGCCGTCAAGAGCATGTGAGCTTTAAAAAATTCTTAAGCTTAAAGAAATGTAAGAAATTTGTGCTGCTGTCATGCTGTGCAGCAGTTTAATACTTTGCAGACACCCTCGTCACAAAACGACTTACATAGCATTGCAGAGTCTAGCCGTCTCAATCCCCACACGGTAAGCAAAGACCACGTCTTTTATGTCTTGCCCGGGTGCCAAGTAGCCGGAATGCAAGTTGGAAAAAGATTAGTGCCCATGTCTCAATTGTTGTTTGCACATTATTTATGATGACATCACTTTTCATCACAATGATTTCCATGGCTGTGGGGGCACTTCTTGGGTGACATACGATCAAATGCTTTTGTGTAGGTTAGCTACCACCTTTATTTAATGCTACATGTGCAAGCTTTCCTGAGTGCATGTTTTACAAGTTGCGCCAGGCCAATAGCGCTGAAGTAGCTTTTGTGCAATGCCACTCGATGGCAAAGTTTTTCTGTTAATTTAGCCAGAACAGCTACACTGGTGATGCACTAAGGGCTAACTTTCAGTCTCTGTGATCATGTGATAATTTTCTTTCAGTTATCTTTATTTACGCACATTGTGAGTAGCTTCATTACTATTTCTCTTGGTTTTTATCAGTGTTTTCTGTACCATCCTTTATGTTTTTATGAGTTCATAAATATTTAGTTGTGTTTAATGAACTAGATTATGTATTGCTATTTTTTAGGCATGCTCATTGTCAGCTGCTCCGTTTTTTCCGTTTCCTTGAATGTTTTGTGACCCCTCCCTGCTTTCGCTGCCAAAAGGCGGCGGGCAGTGTTATGTAAATAAATAAAATCAATGATACATCAACTCACAAAGAAACTGTGTTCTTTTGTATTCCTCCAATAGCACATTATTACAGTAGGGGCAACTATCCTATGCAAACCTCAATGCTATAGCAAGTCGTTATCCAGGCTGCATGGATTTCTCGAATGTGGTGCTTAGGTGTGAGGTCCTCTGTGACAAAGCACAATGGCTTGTCAAAAAGCTGCGGCGTCATGCGAAAGAAATTGTAGAAAAATCCGTGGTCATCCTGACACATGTGTTGCATCTGTAAAAAATGGTGCATTATTACTTGACAGAATGCCCGTGCCCTACCCACAAACACGCTCAGGTATCAGGAGCTGTACACCTTTCACCGACACACACGCATAGCCACTAACCGTGATTAACATTACCCTCTGCTTTGTTTATATGCTTGAGTACAAACGCTGTGTAAGCAAAATAGGAGAGCCAGTCAACGTTATATTAAGCAAAAACCGTGCGGCCACTGCCAAAAAACTTCCGAAAGCAGCCGCACTGCATTTTAACCGGCCAGGTCACAATTTATTTACATTACACTACATTACACAGAAAATACTACACTACATTACACAGAAAACATAGGAACTCATATCTCGTCCGCAAGCTTCATGTATGACAACCAAAACAATAAAAAGGTGTTCTTGAATCCATGTGTTATACTAATGGCACAAACATAACCAGCAGCCCTTAACCTTTTTCCTAGGGCTGAGCTAATACCGAATAGCGGATTTAAAATCAAATATCAAATCAAACGAAGAAAAAGTAAGCTGGATGTCTAATAAAATATTGAATATAGCAGAAAATTTATTACAAAACATAATCCTTACAAATTTTGCGCAAGACGGTGCTACACAAGCACTGTATAAACAGTATGGTCTACTGTTAGTAGTGAAGGGAGCTCCAAATTAGTATTCCAGCAGTTGTTACACCTCTGTTCTAGTATATGAAGGTCTGGAAAATACTTCTTTTATTAACAGATTGTCGGTTGAATAGAATGGTGTACTTATTCCCCTCCGAAACTGAAGAATTAGTGACGGTGTGTTGTACTGCATACGCGGGTTAGACAGACGCCTGTTGAAATGGCGTAAAGTATCGTCACCGCGTACCCAATATACGATTTGCGAGCCTCCGGCGGCTAATCAGCCCGATCTTCGCCTATGCGTTCGTGCTTTCCGAAGTACACCCTGCTCTCATCGTTCCCTCTGTTGGCGTACGTTACGTTATCGTTTCGATCGGTGCTTTCAACCTGAACGGACCTTGTGCCGATGACGCGGTGCCGTTCTGCGAAATGTGGCGTTCGCGCGCTGCGAGTACGATCCCCGCATTACTATGTTAACCATTTCACTTATGGCTCGTATTTGTGCGCACTTAAAAACGCTGATAAGTAATTGCTGTCCCGGTGAAGATAAGTCCCCAGGTCCAAACACTGGCTTTTAGTTCTACCACTGTAGAGATGATCGAAAGGTAAGAAGTTACTCACCGCCGTAATGACCTTCTTCGTTACGCCGTTGAAAGACGGGCCGGACCCACGAACGTCGCTGCAGACGCTTTCTGCGCTCCCGCCGTCGTTGCAAGAGCAGCAGCAGCGAAAGCTTCTTTCTCATGTGGTCCATTGCGGGCAGAGAATGCTGAAGCCGGCGAAGCAAACGGCTAAGCAAAAGCTCGACCACAGTATCGGGCGAGGTCGCGCGCAGTTCTCAACT
The DNA here is from genome assembly GCF_023375885.2 of Dermacentor andersoni. Classification (NCBI taxonomy): domain Eukaryota; kingdom Metazoa; phylum Arthropoda; class Arachnida; order Ixodida; family Ixodidae; genus Dermacentor; species Dermacentor andersoni. Next base: position 16,695,073 of record NW_027314752.1, read on the forward strand.
AAGCAGGCGCTATCGCGCGTGATGGTGGTCATTGATGTAGCTTTGCTTGCCAAAGGGATGTGTAGACACAAACGGCGCACATTTCTCAGCTTAAAAACAATATACTAGCTCTAACATTGATAAATTAAATAGAAAAGGCAGGCCATAATGAAATTAAGGATAAACTTTTCTCAAAGCCAAAGGCGAACTTTTCCGCCATCACTGAGCCGCTGGTCTGACAGCCCTGTGCTACGCTCAGCGAAGCGCGCACGTGTGCGCGTATCCTGTGGTTGGACGCCCTTCCCTTCATCACCCGCGTCGCGGGTGATGAAGGAAAGGGCGTCCAACCACAGGATACGCGCGTGTACACGTGTACACGCGCGTCTCTACGTGTACACGTAAGCGTACGCAGACGCGTACCCTTACGTGTACACGTAGCGAGACGCGTATCCCGTGCTGCGTGTGGATGGGCCTTAACATGAGCCGCACGCGCAAGCAGCAGGCTGCGCTTCGTGCCGGTGCCAGTGGCTGCGGGGATGTACGCTATCCAAAATAAGGCTTCGAAAAGCGTGTCTCCAGCAATCGCGCGGGCGAAGGGCCCAAGTCGCGCGTGAACAGGAGACAGGGGTCCAAAAGGGGTCCCCACAGTGCAGATGAGGCGCTGTCCTCACATGCCTGTCTTTGAGAAGGTCGTCCTTATTGTTACGAGAGATGGCATGCTTTCGACTGCTTTTGCTGTAACGGAGGAGCCTTCCTTCACACGATAACCAGTTAGGGGAGTTGCCGGGGTCAATGTAAGGAATCTTGCTGTGTTGACCAGTACATCTAGGTTCTGGGACGCCACACCTACGGGTGCCAAGACCCGTCTCCATATGACAACGGTACGTCGATATTCCACCTGCATACCCTCTTCTCGCCACCAGCCGCGGCATATGTTTAGGAGAACCGTATATACCGGGACAAAATTTATGGTAATTTATGGCGCTTTGCTGCACTCCCTCTTAAATTGAATCGCACAACTATGAAGGCAACTTCACCCTGACTGAGGGTTTCCCATCGTAGTGGGGCAGAGTAGGAGCGAAGAGGGGGGAGGGGGCATTAAGGTCATTCATCTAAACTTAAGTTCATTCCAGTCACACCTTATGTAAAAAATTAGACCAGAAATCAGTGTAACGTCGTCAAAGGAAAATTATAGAGCCATCCACAATGGAAGTTTCATGAAAATCTCATTGTGCTGACTCAGAGGGCGTTAAAATTCCGTGTACTTTGAAGTAAATCAATAATAGTACAACGGATTCACAACTCAAGTTCAAAGCCCATGTTCCTGTGGAATGAATGCATATCGAGGAATTATTTTTTGATGCGGCAGACGTGGGAAAACAGGATAGTGGCTCTTTTTCACCACCTAGCACTTGGATACCTGAAGCCGAACACTGCCCAGACCATGATTTGCACATGAAGCCAATCTTAAATAAAATTCTAGAGTCAACGCGGCATTGACGCAAGAGCCATAATTAATCCCCCGCTCAGCATCAAGTGCCTAAACATTTCGCGGACAGAAAGTATATTGTAAGAAAATGAGCAAACAAAGACGGCAGCACCGCAATCTGGTCTGTAGAAAACTAGAAAATTTAGAGCGTCAAGCAACTGAGCACCACGCTCACAAGAGAAAACTCGACGGCAAAGCAACTTCGCACTACAGCAGTGTTGCGGAGTAACAACGCTGGAATTGGAATGATTCCGGAATCATTCCTCATTTTGATGATCCCGGAATGGAATAGGAATGGAATTAAGCGCCTTTTGGTCGGAATAAAAGAGAATGGAATTAAGTCTTTATCCGAAAATAGCGCACTTTTTTGTATGCGCCCTGCTTCTGAAAAAAAAAAAAAACGACCGAAGAACCGATCAGCCAACGTTGCGCTATTATTAAGCCAGAGACGCCAATTCGACAATAAAGCAGCATTTTAAAATGGCTTGGCTAATTACAAGCACGA